>NC_133504.1:16206590-16811363 GCF_049354715.1 Callithrix jacchus
TGATTTGGTTTTAGCCAAAATGCCCTTATGGGATTGTCAGATAATATTATAATTCTTTGGCACCATGCATCAAAAGTAGTCCAGCAACAGGAAATGAAGTGTTAATTGAGTACAGCGGCCAGTTTGTCCTTCATGTGTGGGTAATGTCACATACGTTTTTTAAAAGACTTCATCTGAGGCCACCAGAAGCCACTTTAAGTGGGCCAGAGGTGATTTTCATATTATAGTTTTTATTTCTCTTGTTGAAATATTGCATGTAACATTCGAGTTGATTGGCTGTTTTCATAAATACAGGTTTTTAAAAATGCGTTTTGTTTACATCATGTTCATTAATACTTTCTGGTGACAATTCCATTGTGCTTATTATAGTATTTTTCTTACTCTGGAACCAAAGACTGGCATAGTATAATATTCTCTTTGAACTTGTTCAAAAAACGGTCTCTGAGTGTTATGGGTTAGGGACCTTGATGAGAACTGCTTGCTGGTATAATGATCAATTGGCGTTTTCTTTTCTTTTCTTTTTTTTGAGACGGAGTTTCGGTCTTGTTACCCAGGCTGGAGTGCAATGGCGTGATCTTGGCTCACCACAACCTCCGCCTCCTGGGTTCAGGCAATTCTCCTGCCTCAGCCTCCCAAGTAGCTGGGATTACAGGCACGCGCCACCATGCCCAGCTAATTTTTTGTATTTTTAGTAGAGACGGGGTTTCACCATGTTGACCAGGATGGTCTCGATCTCTCGACCTTGTGATCCACTCGTCTCGGCCTCCCAAAGTGCTGGGATTACAGGCGTGAGCCACCGCTCCCGGCTTTGACGGTATCTCTTTTTGAATTGGTATCCACCTTGATAATAGTCAACTTTTTGGAACCATTAGAGTTATTTAAATAACTTTAATCTGCTAACTATTCTAAATTAGGGTTTTTATTTACATTAAGCACCTTTATTTGCTCTGAAGCTTTCCAAAATCATGAAGTACTCCAAAACATTTCTACTTTAGTGTATATAAACCTTCTTCCCTTTATTCATCCAGCAAACTATGAGATTAGAAACAATTCTGTTACCAGGGCATATTTTTATCTCTGGAAAAGGGTCAAAATGGTGAGTTAAAATCTGTTCCAGTGTATCCTACCTGATGTTTTCTGGTTTCATTCTTAGGCTATGACTTGAGATTAAATCTGGATTTCTGGGCATGCTTTAATAAATGTATTAGGGTGTGTTAATAAATCTACTAGATATTTAGGAAGCAGTGGTCAGTGGGTCTTGAGCTTCCCTCTCCTAATGAAACAAGAGTAATAGGATTTAAAGTATTACAGTGATAAATGGAAATATGGAAAGAAGGAAGTAATACAATTTTAGAAAATAAGCCTACTTTGTTAGGAAATGTTGCGTATTTTTAATGGGCAGCAAACACTGGCAAAATAAGGGACCATTAAGTTTAAGGTAGAAAATAAAATCATGTTAGTAGAAGCCTCGAGCAAGTTTCAACTCCTGTTTTCAGCTGTAGAAAATAGGATTTTGACTCGGGTCAGTAGAAAAACAGTTGCATGATATTGGTTTGAGATGATTCCATAAGGTTGAGTTTGAAGAGATATTTGACTTGTTCAGAACTTTTACGTATGAATAGGTAAAATGATTCATGATGAAGCAGGCCCACAATGAGATGTTGTTGAAGGGCTAATTTTCAAAGCATTAAATTCTTATATAGGCATAAATTCCCTGGTTAGAGATCTGGTTAACAAAGATTTGGTCAGGTGATACAGTAATGTGTCAATTTCTGAAAATCAACGTGGCAGGCAGAATAAGACTCCTAAAATGCCCAGATGTTCATGTATAATCCTTTCCCCTTGGATGTCAGTAGGATCTTTGAATATGATAAATGTCACTTGAGTGATTGGATTATGTAACACAGCAAGGGTGAAATGGTTTTGGAGCTATAACTGAGATCTCTAATTAGTTGATTTTGATTCAAAAGGGACATTATTCCGGTGGGCACTGACTCAATCAGGTGAAAGAGATAAAAGCAAAAGACTCTCTAGCTAGCCTTAAAGAGAAACAGCTCTATTGAAAGCTGCCAGTAAAGAGGGCAGCCTCTAAAAGGAGAGGACCTCAATGCTCTCTACAACTACAAGTAACTAAATTCTACCAACAACAAATTAATGAGCTTGGAAGATGACTTAAGCTCCAGAAGAGAACGGCAACATGGCTAATACCTTGATTTCAGCTTGTGAGACCCAGAACAGAGAGAGTACCTGGTTACCCAATCTCCTAATCCACAGAAACTGTGGTGTGATAAATGTGTGTTGCTTTATGCACCTAAATCTGTGCTAATTTCATACCTAGAATAGAAAATGAATACATTTGGAAACCCATTGTTGGCTATAGTGAGTGAGACCCAAAGATTCATCTCTAAAATCTCTTGGTGATGAGGAAAATTCTGAATGGTTATGATCTTTCAGAATTGAGAAATATACCTCCTTGGGATACATTATGCAGCAGATGATACACTTTACTTTGAGAAAAATTTTAGTTCCCATCAGAAAGTTTAAAGACTATTAGAGATAAAGCAATTAATTAGATAGATCGAGTCAGTCTTAGAGCTCAGCTAAACTTCAGAATACAGCAAAGTATGGTAGAATATAGGGAAACATAAGTTTCCTTGAGGCCTTGGTTGAGGACTTTTCAAAGTTAAGACAACTTCTCAATAAGCCCTAAGTCATAACTACCAGTGTACATTATCGATTTTCTCAGGAGAAAGCAAACAGATGACTCTGAATTAAACAGATGCTAAAGGAACATAAAAAAGATTTATAGCTATAAAATATGCAACTTCATTATGCACCAAAGATAAAAGAATATTTGAATTTGTTACTACAGAGAAGTGGGAGATAATTATTAAATTTATACCCGAGAGATTCCGAACAAATTTATATCACTGCCCTGTGGGTTTTTCTTTTAACTTAGTGAAGTATTACAAGTAATAGTACGAAGTTTCATGATTCATTTCTCAATTAGGTTTTCATCTATTGATTTTAGTGCTTTGTTAGGCTTTGGTTTTGGAGAGTATGGTGCAAGTTTGGGCAGATATTTGGAGGGGTTACTCTGAAACTGACAGGTTCAGCTTAAATAGTATTATGAAATTAGTTTTATCTATGCCCAGAAGTATGACTACTTTGACCTTCAATGTGTGTAAAGAGTACAGGTAAGGCAAGGTTTAAATAGCTATGACCTGCGTGTGATCGACTGTGGTCGAAGGCGTCCTCAGGATATGTGCAGGAACAGGCCATCAGGAGAGCTTTTATTTCACAGGAGATCCTCACACCACCCTATTTGGTTAGTGGATGTGATGTCACAAAGGAGGAGAGAATGTTTCTCAATTAAGAGTCTGAGGGTGACAGTTATAGGCTGGGGCATACTAAGTGTTTGAGGGTAATTAGAGGTATCCAACACCTGATAGTTAGTGCCAGGGAGAAGTTGGGTAACAATGTCAAGATATATGACAGATATCACAGGGCGTACCAATCAAAATGTTAAGATTTTTATCTTTAATATTTAGAGAAATTTGCCTTATGCAATGAAGGACATTGTGAGCTTTATTCCTCGTTGCAGAAACTTCATCAATTACCCCTGTTTGTATTTGTTCCCTTTTGTTTCCTAGCTGAGTGAAATTGTTTTTTCCTATACTCTTTCAGTTTAAAGTGCATAAAACTGTCTTTTTCAAGAGTACTCTAGGGTTTAACAAAGATAGCGTTTTTACATGAATCCCAAAATAAGCAGCATCTTGAGAAATTCTCTCCATTAGACCACTGCTGCAGCTGTTTCGGTTGTTGTTGTTGCTGTTGTTGTTTCTTTTTTATGTTTTAATGATTTAATCTTTGAGGAAGAGTTGCGAAGATTTAGAATTTTCATGTATGTTTCATCTAGTTTCCCCTAATGTTAGTATCTTGAATAACTATGATACATTTATTAAAAGTAAAAAATTACCATTGGTATAATGCTATTAACTAAATTACAGACTCCATTAGGATTTCTCTGTATTTTCCACCGATTTTTTTTTTCCAGAATCCAGTTCAGGTTACCACATGACTAACTCATCTTACCTCCTTAGTTTCTCCAGTTTGTGACAGTTTCTCAGTTTTTCCTTGTTGTTCATTACCAAGATGCTTTTGTAGGTATTTTGTAGAATGGCCCTCAATATGGGTTTCTGTGGTTTCTCATGATGCAACTGAGGTAGAATATCACTTAAAGCTTTTTTCTCATATGTCAAGGAAACTTGATGCCAACATGATTTATTATTGGAGATTACTTTGACCCCATGGCTAAGTTAGCAACCGATAGATTTCTCCACTGGAAAACTGCCCTTTGTTTCTTTCCCTGCTCTATTCATTAGAAGCTTCTTGATACGTCTAGCTACCCTCAACCTCCACTACGGAGAGAGGAGTATCAAAGAATTTACAGGCATATGTTTAAACTACCATAGTACTTAATAAATATTTTGGGGAGATATTTTCAGGCTCTGAAGATACCCTGTTGACTTTTTATTTCTGCCATTTTTCTACATTCACCATTTGTAAAGAAGCTTTTTCCCTTCTTCATTAATTAATTTATTTGATATTTACATCAGCATGGGCACATGTATACTTATTTTATCTAATGGGTAATAATTCAGTATCATCATTGTTTATTTTGTTACTCAAGTTGTCCTAGGGTTGTCTCTGGAGATTTCTGAGGTTTCAGGTGAACTCTTGGATCACTTTGGCATGCCCTATCTATTTATCTATATATATTTATTTATTCATCAGCCCTTTCTTGCTTTCTAGCACGACAAGATGCTCCAGAAGCATTTGCATTTTTCCTATCCCAGCCCTAGAAGCAGTCATTTCTCCAAGGAGCTTTGATTGCAGAATCATGTTTAGAATTCATGATATAAGCAACAGTGGTGGTCATTGCTACAGTACTATCACTGCCTGCTTACTTTTCCTGGACAGAGAGAGAAAGTTACATGTATGTATGCACACATGTCTATATGTATTTATTTACATAATAAGCAAGAACTCAATCTCTCATTTCCAACTCTAATTCATCACCACAGGGCTCATCATTCTAGCCTCTCCCACTTGCTCGTTTGTAATTTCCTTTTTTGATGTAAAGAATATGGTCCCCATTCCATCGTGTAATGAACTATCTACATTTTATTTACTTACTTGTACAACTGTGGTAGTTGTAGTTTCCGAATGGCTAAGTTTACACTGTGAGATCAAAATTACCAACCAAAATAAAATGCTTATGTAACGTTCTTTCTGTCTTTAATTTTATGGTCTAGTCAAAACATTGTTCCCAAAGTTATTGTGAGCTCTTTCTTGTTTCTCTCACACACTTCAGTGAGATTAAATCCTACACTTAGATTTATTTGGCACAGTTTTCATTTCATCCTTGAATTTCCAAAAGCTTGGTTTTTATTTTATTATGAGCGCACTTAATTCACTCTTTATTTTGTATGATTTCTGAAATTTTGGAAAATGCATAGTGCCATTTGTACATCACTGGGGAACCACAGAAAACAATTGCATCACTCTAAATTTCCATTGTGTGCTCTCCAGTGGTCATAACTAAATGTCCCAGTAAACCACTGATTTTTTTTCTCATTTAGCAAAATGTCATATAAATGAAATTATATGATATATAGCCCTTTCGGTTTTGCTGCTTTCATTTGGCAAAATGAAATATAGATTTCATATTGTTGTATATGAATCAACAGTTTCTTTTCACTGCTGAGTAGTATTTCTTTGTATAGATATGTAGCAGCATGTTAACCTATTCATATGTTAAAAAGAATCCTGGTTATTTCTGATTTTTGGTAATTATAAAGCTTTTATAAAATTTACATACAAGTTTCAGGTTTGTATGCACAGACTTTTACAAATTCATCTAGGGTAAAAACTAAACATGTTATTTTTGGTTCACATGGTGAATATATGTTTAACTTCATAAGAAACTCTCACTTTCCAAAGTGGCTGTACATTCCGTCTTGTTGTCCCACCGGCAATGAAGGAGAGTTTCTGTTTCCTGTATCCTCACCAGCATTTGGTATTATCAATTTTTGTTTGTTTGCTTTGTTTTTGCTATTCTGTTATGTGTGTTGAGGTAACTCAATATGGTTTTGATTGTCATCTATTTATATTCTTTTCTTTAAGATTAACCTTTCCCATCTTAATTAGGTAGTTTGCTAATGATTGTTAAATGTTCTCTACATTTCTGGATACAAGTTCTTTATCTCAAATGTAATCTGTAAATATTTTCAACCAATCTGTTGTTTGTATTTTCATTTTTATTAGCATATATTTTGAAGAGCAAAATGTTTTAATTTTGATAAACTCTATTAAACATAAATAGAAAAACTATATTTATAAAACATATGGCTCATGCTTTTGCACTGTATCTAAGAATTCATTAGTAAGGTCATGCAATCCTCCTTCTATTAGAATTTTATAGCTTATGTTTCTGTTTAGGTCTATAACCAATTTTGAGTTAATTTTTATATTAGGCATGAAGTGTCTGCCAAGGTCCATTTATTTATTTTGCATATGGATGTTCAATTGCTTTAGCACCATTTGCTAAAAAGACTGTCTTTTCTATTTCTATCTTTGTAAAAAATCATTTGGCTAATTTTGTTGGTCTATTTCTAAGGTATTTATTCTGCTCCATTGATTTATGACTCAGTCCTTTCATTAATATTTTAGTCTTGAACGCTGTAGCTTTACAATAGCACTACACTGTGGTGGTGTCAGATCTCCCTCCAACATTTTTTTCTTTATAAAAATGGTTTGGTTACTCTGGTTCTTTTGCCTTTCCATATACATTTTGAATCTGCATGTTAATATTTACAGAAGTTAGTTGGGATTTTTGTTAGTATAAAAATCAATTTGGTAAGAATTGGCCTCTTAAATATTAAGTGTTTCAAACGCATAATGAACCCTGCGTAGCTCTCCATTTATTTAGATTGTCTTTGACTTTTTCCATCAGGTTTATTTCATTTTCAGCATACAGATTCTGCACACATTCTATTATATTTAATTACACCAAAGCATTTCATTTTAAGTGCTATTATAAATCATATAACCCCCATCCCATCTACCTTAAGATTCTCTCTCTTTCTCTCCTCTGTGTGTGTGTCTTTGATTGCCTGTTTGCTTTACTTTCAACAGTTTGAATTGATATATGTAGATGTGTTTTCTTGGAATTTGCCCTGCTTGTTGTTCTTTCAGCTTTTTGAATCTGTGGCTTGGTGTCTGTCACTAATTTTAGAAAATTCTTAGGCACATTTTAAAAAATATTTCTTCTGCTCATTATTTCTTCTCCCTTTGATATTCTAATTGCACATGTGTTAGACCAGATGATATTGTCTCATAGCTTTTTGTTGCTCTATTCTCTTTTTTCCCATTCTTTTATCTCTTTGTATTTCATTTGTGGCAACCTCTGTTAACCAATCTACAAGTCCTCTGATTATTTTCCTCAGGCTGGGTTGATTTTACAGTAATACCTCATACCTCATTTTATTAGGCTTTGCCTTCTTAGACGCTACCAATGTTTCATTTTTTACAAATAGAAGATTTGTGATAACCGTCTATTCAGAAAGTCTATCAACATCCTTTTTCCAAGAGTATGTGCTCAGTCCACATTTCTGTGTCACATTTTGATAATTCTTGCAATATTTCAAACTTTTTCATTATTACTATATCCGTTATAGCAATCTGCGATCTTTCATGTTACTGTTGTAATTGTTTTGGGGCACTACAAACTGAGCCCATATTAGATGGTAAAGTTAATTGATTAATGTGTGTTCTAACTACTCAACCAACCAGCCATTCCTCTGTCCCTCTTTCTCTCTCCAGGCTTCCCTATTCCCTGAGACACATTATTGAAATGAGGCCAATTACTAACCCTAAAATCTTCTCTGAGTGTGAAGGTAAAAGGAAGATTCACATGTCTCTCACTTTAAATCAAAAGCTAGAAATGATTAAGCTAAGTATGAAAGGCATGCCAAAAGCCAAGATAAACCAAAAGCTAGGACTTTTGCACCAAACACAGAGCCAACTTGTGAATTCACAGGAAAAGTTCTTGAAAAAAATTAAAAGTGCTGCTACAAAGAACACATGAATAATAAGAAAACCAGAAGCCTTATTGCAGTCATGGAGAATATTTTTATTATCTGGATAGATCAAAGCAGCCACAACATTCCCTTAAGCCAAATCCAAATCTAGAAGAAGGCCCTAACTCTTTTCAATTCTGTGAAGGCTGAGAAAGGTGAGGAAAATGGAGAAAACCAGTTTGAAGCTAGCAAAGGTTTATTCATCAGATTCAAGGAAAGAAGCCATCTCCGTAACATGAAAAGACAAGGTGAAGCATCAAGTACTGAAGTAGAATCTACAGCAACTTATCCGGAAGATTTAGCTAAGATTATTGGTGAAGGTGGCTACAGTAAACAACAGATTTTTAGTGTAGACACAATGCCTTGCATTAGAAAACAGTGCCATTTAAGACGTCATAAGAAGAAAAGAGATGGAAATGCCTGACTTTAAACCTTCCAAGAACAGGGCGATTCACTTGATGGGAGCTAACATTCCTGGTTACCTTAAGTTGAATCCAATGCTCGTTTACTCTTCTGAAAATCCCAAGACCCTTATAGTTACTAAATCTCTGCCTGTGCTCTAGCAAAGGAACAAAACAGCATGGATGACAGTACTTGGAATAAGGTCAAAATATCAACACTAACCAGAGTTAAAAAGTTGATTTCAACCTTCATGGATGATGCTGAAGAGTTTAAGACTTCAGTGGAAGAAGTAACTACAAACGTGGTGGGAATATCAAGATAACAAGAATTAGAATTGGAGCCTGAAGATGTAACCAAATTACTGAGATTTCATAATAAACATTGAACAGACGAGGAATGTCTTCTTCTGCATGAGCAAAGAAAGTGATTTCTTCAGATGGAAGCTTCTCCCGTGAAGATGCTACGAACATTTTGGAAATGACAAGCAATGATTTAGAATATTCCATAAACTTAGTTGATAAAGCAGCAGCAGGATTTAAAAGAATTGACTCGGGCCGGGGGCGGTGGCTCACGCCTGTAATCCCAGCACTTTGGGAGGCTGAGGCGGGTGGATCACGAGGTCAAGAGATTGAGACCATCCTGGTCAACATGGTGAAACCCCGTCTCTACTAAAAAATACAAAAAATGAGCTGGGCATCATGGCACGTGCCTATAATCCCAGCTAATCAAGAGGCTGAGGCAGGAGAATTGCCTGAGCCCAGGAGGCGGAGGTTGCGGTGAGCCGAGATCGCACCATTGCACTCCAGCCTGGGTAACAAGAGCGAAACTCCGTCTTTAAAAAAAAAAAAAAAAGGGGGGGTTGACTTCAGTTTGGAAAGAAGTTCTATTGTGGGTAAAATGTTGTCAAACAGCACTGTGCGCTACAGAGAAATCTTCCATGAAATCAAGAGTCAATCAACGTGGCAAAGTTCACTGTAGTCTTAACAAGTTACTACAACCACCCAGCCTTCAATAACCAGCACCCTATTCTGTCAGCAGCCATCAACATTGAGGCAAGACATTCCACCAGCAAAAAGATTATGGCTTGCTGAAGACTCAAAAGTTCAATAGCATATTTTAGCAATTATATCGTTGCTAAATGTAGAAAACATGCTTTTAGACAAATGCTATTGCACAATTAATATACTACAGTATAGTGTAAATATAACATTTATATGCACTGGGAAACCAAAAAAATTATGTTACTCACTTTATTGCAATATTCACTTTATTGTAGTGGTCTGGAACTGAACGCACAATATCTCCAAAGTTTGCCTGTACTACTGAGCCTGTCAAAGATGGGCTTCTTTTTATCTGTTACGATATTTTCAATGCCTAGTATTTCCATTTTTTTCTTATAGTTTCAATCTCTCTACTGAAATTTCTGTCTAATCTTCCATGTTTTCTACATCTTCTATTAGCCTTTAATATGTTAATTTTAGTTATTTTCAATTATTGATAGTCTTAGCATATGTCTAATATTTGAGACTGGTTTTGATGATTATGTTTTCTCTGTAGGCTTTGTTGTTGAAAGGCAGACCTGTGATACAGGATAGTAAATACCATGGTAGATCTTTTTTGTTTGAAAATAAATACACCTTACCTGTTGCTCGGCCTTATTTTGTTGTGTTTGATCTAGTTGAGATTTGGAACAGGCTGACACTTGTTTGTGTTGTTACCTCAGCACACCAAAACCTCCAACTTCCTTCAGTGATAACTTTTGTTCATAGCACTGGATAATTTACCAAAGGCTTATTTTCTGTATAAATGTTTCCTGATTGACCTTGTTTCCCCACTGACTTTAGATCTCCACTTTGTGCTGCTCAGAAGAAAAGATTGTTTCTCTCTTGCTGCTCTTCCAGCTATCTCCTGTTATTTTCACTGGTATCTTGTGAGCATTTTGTTTGGGGACAAATGAGCAGGAGTCATCCTCTGAGGTTTTCATTGAGTCATAGTCCTAGACAGTTACTACAAACATGGGTATCAGGTAAAAGGCCTTCATAGATATACATGCCCCACCTCCAGACATAATGATTGGCTAAATATTCTCCACTTCCATAAGAAAAAATATTTTCTTCTTGTTCTCTTCCCAGAATTGCAGTGTTTCACTCACCGCCCAGCTAGCACCATGAGGGAGGCTTTCACAGTATTCTCAACAGTATTCCCTGTGAACTCCTGGTATGTTTGCTAGAGGAAAAACTTGTAAGAGAGTATAAACTTAACATTTGCCAGTGTTTTGTGGTGGCTTCCAATTTTTATGCTTAACTATACTCAGACATTAGCAATTCTTTAAAAACTTCTCTGTCTCTGTGGACCAACTTAAATGACATTCAGCAACTTACGTCTCAGGTAAGCCAATTCCTGGATTTTGTTCCTTCCTGAGTGCAGATTTGTCACTCTGGATTTCCTTTGTTTGGCCCTGCAACAGTCATTGTCTTATGGTAAGAGGAATCCATTTTGAAAGATTTAAAAAAAACAAAAACTTTTTTCTGACTGTGAAGAAGGGAGAAACACTATCCAATTCTCCTTATTTCTTAGATGACATAAGAACCCAGAAGCTATTTTTTATGTAAATGTCTAATCATTGTCGTTGAAATAAATATATTTTCCAATACTACATTTTAAATAAAGCCATTTTCTCTGGAAAGTCATCCTGTCCAGTAGCTGTGTGAAATAGGAGATTATAATAAATCATGGAGTAAATTAGAAAATAATGCTAAATTTTAAGCATCTGTTTCCATTTCTACGTGATTATTGTAATCAACTTTAAGAATAGAATGCTTATAAAATAATAAAATATCAAAATAATAAATCATGTCCTTTTTATTAATTGTATAACTCATAACAATAATTTCAAAAGCAATAAATTTGTTTAGATGGAACTAGCAATAGTAATTTTGCACATCAATTTTATATTCCATATTTGGTATAGAGCAATTTGTCAACAATGGTTGTCTGTATCAGGATAATAGGCCATATAATAAATCAAGGTATAGCTGGGCACAGTGGCTCACACCTGTAATCCCAGCACTTTCAGAGGCTGAGGCAGGAAGATCACCTGAGGCAGAAAGTTCAATACCAACCTGACAACATGGAGAAACCTTGTCTCAACTAAAAATTAAAAAAAAAATTAGCTGGGCATGATGACACATGCCTGTAATCCCAATTACTCAAGAGGCTGGGGCAGAAGAATCACTTGAACCTGGGAGGCAGAGGTTGTGGTGAGCCAAGACCACACCATTGCACTCTAGTCTGGGCAACAAGAGTGAGACTCCATCTCAAAAATGAATAAATAAATAATCAAGGTGTAAAATTAATAACACTGTAAAATTCACAGAGATTAACAATATAACTCATCTTGAATAATATATGTTCATATCAGGGGGATATGTCACTGTAGGTTAAAATCATCAGCAAGACACTGAGAGATATCCCCACTGATTCTACCAGTGAATTAAATTTATATATATACACACACACACACACACACACACATATACACTATGGATTAGATAGATAGATAGATAAAGAGATAGAGAGATTGATCTAAATATTAGTTTATCTGGTTGATTATATGGTTTATACTCAATTTGAACACATAGTAATCTAAATAAGCTTATATTTCCCTTTTCTTACATAATTCAAAGTGCAAGAAAGAGTCCTAAAAATACTAAACTCTGTCATTTCTATTCTCAAACTTGAGCAGTCAACAATCTTATCTTAAAAGTCTAAGAGACACCACAAACACTATCAGCCCACATCTGCCCCACTCAGAGGCCAGGAGACTCGCCCACACATACCACTGCAAGCACCACTGATACCAGTACATCCATGTCATGTGCCAGTGGAATGGCATGTCAGTCTCATTGTGAACACATCTAGCATCCATGCAGCCCAGTTAGAGTCCTAGAAACTGGTCCATTCACCCCACTGTGAACACTGCTAATGCCCATGTGCCCGACTCAGAGACCTAGGGACTAGGATTCCTCCCCTACTGTGGACACAACTGGAACCCATGTGACCTTCTAGGGTGGCTGAAGACTGACCTGCCATTGCCACCACTGGTACCCATGCACCCCCCCAGGACCTAAAGATTGGCCCATTCAGGGGAAGCAGTCACCAGTGCTGATGTTTCCCTCACATCACCTTGGTGTGGGAGGACTGGCCTGCTCCATTATCCATTCTCCATTCCCCAGCAAACCCTCATTACGTCTTCCACAAACAGCCACAGCCTAATCCACCTCGTTGCTTGCAGACACCAATGACATTGATTATAGCAGAAGTAATCATATAGAGACTACACTAAAAATATTCATCTAGAATCAAAACAAAGCATCCTACCCAACTAACAGAATAGATAGATCTACAGGAATAATACTTTTCTTGTAAAAACTACTCCATAAAACTGGAAGAAGGGAGAGCTACATCCGATGTACAGACAACAATGTAAGCATACAAGAAACATGAAAAAGCAAGGAAACATGACAACTCCAAAGGAGGACAATAATTCTTTAATGACAGACCACAAGAAAAGAAAATATGTAGGATACCTGAAAAACAATTCAAAATAATGACCTTAAAGAAACTAGTGAGGTAAAGAAAATCACCGATAAGTACTATAAAGAAATAAGGAAAACAATTCATGATCTGAATGAGAAACAATTCAACAGAAATATAGATATTATTGTAAAGAATCAAAAAAGAAATTCTGGAACTAGAGAATTCAATGAATGATTTTTTAAAAATATCAAACCTAAACTAACATACTAGACCAAGTAGAAGAAAGAATTTCTGAACTTGAAGACAGCTCTTCTGAAAGAACACAGTCAGACAAAAAAATAGTAAGTAGAAGAAAAAAGGAAAAAAAAAAAGGAAGAAAGCCTACATGACATATAGAACAACATCAAACAAGCAAATAGGTGATTTTTGGGAGCTCCAGAAGAAGAAAAGATGTAAAAGAAGCATGGAAAATCTATTCAATTAAATAACTAAAAATTTCCCAAGTTCTACAAAAAGTATTGAAATCCAGATAAAGAAAGCTCAAAGATCCCCAAATATTATAGATTCTACAGCAAAACTGTTCTCTCACAAGGCACATTTTAGTCCAACTGTCCAAAGTCAAAGACAAAGAAAGACTTCTAAAAATAGAAAAAGTGTGAAGTCACATGTAAACGAATTCTCATCAGACTAACAGCAGATTTCTCAGCCAAAAAGTTACAGGCCATGGGCTGGGCACAGTGGCTTATGTCTGTAATCCCAGTACTTTGGGAGGCCAAGGTGGGTGGATCATGAAGTCAGGAGTCTAGCCTGGCCAATATGGTGACACCCCATCTCTACTAAACATAAAATATTAGCTGGGCATAGTGGCACACACCTGTAGTCCTAGCTACTCAGGAGGCTGAGGCAGAAGAATCCTTTGAACCTGGGAAGTGGAGGAAGTTTCATTGAGTGGAGATCATACCATTGTACTCCGACCTGGTAACAGAGCAAGAGTTCATCTCAAAAAAAAAAAAAAAAAAAAAAGAGTGAGAGAATGGAATGATGTATTCAAACTCTGAAACAACACTATTTCCAGCAAAGCTATACTTAAATTTAAAAAAAAAAAAAATAGGTGTTTCCCAAACAAACAAAAATGGAGGAAATTTGTCAAAAATGGACTGGTCTTAAAATAAATGCTTAAGGGAGTCCTATACTTGAATGCAACAGATGGCACACTACAGTATTACACTCAGGAAAATACACTGAAGTATGCAACTCAAAGAGCAGATGCACTAATGAGAAAGAGAAAAAAGTCAAATGTTATCATCACAGAAAGCCACCAAGTCACAAAGACAAGCAATACGAGACTTAGAAAGGAAGAAAAGATATGCAAAATAATCAGAAAACAATTTACAAAAATTACAGGAGTATGTTCTTATTTATCAACAACAACCTTGAATGTAAACAGTTTAAATTTCTCAACTAAAAGATTTAGACCACTTAAATAAATTTTGAAAAGATAAGACTCAACTTCACTTCCATCTAAAGGCATGCATAGCTTGAAAGTGAAGGGTGGGAAAAGATAATCCATGCTACTGGAAACCAAAGGCATACAGAAGTGCCTATATTTATATCATATGAAGTAGACCTTAAGACAAAAATCATTTTTAAAAGATGCAAATAAGGTCATTATATAATGATAAAGGAATACATTCACCAATTTCTAACAATCAGAAATAGTATACATGAAGTGCCCAGGTATCTATAGCAAATATTACTAGAGATAAAAGGAGAGACAGACCACAAAAAATAAAAATAGTGACTGTAACACCCCACTTTCATTATAGTACACGTTATCTAGACAAAAAATTTAAAAAATACACACATAAACTGCACTGTAGACCAAATGGAACTAACAGAAATTTACAGAACATTTTATCTGAAAGCTGAGAATACACATTCTCATGAGCACATAAAACATTCTCCAGCATAGACTTCATGTTGAGCCATAAAACTAGTCTCAAGAAATTTTTTTAAAAGTAGAAATTATGTCATGTAATTTTTCCGACCACAATGGAATAAAAATAGAAATTGATGTTGGGAGACCGAGATGGGTGAATCACGAGGTCGAGAAATCGAGACCATCCTGGTCAACATGGTGAAACCCCGTCTCTACTAAAAATACAAAAAATTAGCTGGGCATGGTGGCGCGTGCCTATAATCCCAGCTACTCAGGAGGCTGAGACAGGAGAATTGCCTGAACCCAGGAGGTGGAGGTTGCGGTGAGCCAAGATCCTGCCATTGCACTCCAGCCTGGGTAACAAGAGCGAAACTCCATCTCAAAAAAAAAAAAAAAAAAATAGAAATTGATGATAAGAGGAACATCGGAAACTGTATTAATACATGGAAACATGCTCCTGAATCATCACTGGGTCAGTGAAGAAATTAAGAAGAAAATTTTAAAATTTCTTGATACAAATGAAAAATTGAAACAAAACATATTAAAATTTATGGGATTCAGCAAAAGCAGCACTGAGAGGTAAGTTTGGAACCATAAATAACCACATCAAAACAGCAGAAAGACTGTAAATAAACAACTTTGCACAACAAAAGCAAGAGGAAACCAAACCTAAAATTAGATGAAGAAAATAAATAATAAAAAATGGAGTAGGACTAAATAAAATATGGTCCCCAAAATAAAAAAGATCCACAAAATAAAAAGTTGCATTTTTGAAAAGAAAATAAAATTGGCCAACTATTAGCTAGACTAAGAAAAAAAGAGATAATTCCCCAAGAATTAAAATTAGAAACAAAAAAGAGACATTACATCTAATACTACAGAAATACAAATGGTCAACAGAGACTGTTATGAACATCTATACACCAATGAATAGGAAAACTTACAGGAAATGGAGAAATTCCTGGAATATAACCTGCCAAGATTTAATCATAAAGACACAGAAAACTTGAGCAGACCAATAGTAACTAGTAAGATTGAATCTGTAATAAAAAGCCTCTCAACAAAGAAAAGCACAGCACTGAATAGCTTTGCTGCTGAATTTTGCTAATCCTTTAAAGAAGAACTCATATCAATTCTTCTCAAATTATTTTAAAAATTCAAGAGGGAGGAATTCTTCCTGACTCATTCTATGATGCAAATATTACCCACAAGCCAAAATCAGACAAAGATACAACAAAAATTGAAAACCCTATAGGCCAACATCCCTGATGACCACAAGTACAAATTTCCTTAAAAATACACCAGCAAAACAAATTCAACAACACTCAAAAAGATAATACACCATGATTAAGTGGAATTTATCTCAGGGATGCAAGGTTGGTTCAACATATGCAGAATAATAAATGTGATACTCCTCATCAACAAAAATAAATGACAAAAACCTTGTTATTATCTTAATAGATGCAGAAAAAGCATTTGATAAAATTCCCCATTGCTTCATGATAAAAATTCTCAAAAACTCTGTATAGAAGGAACATGCCTCAAAACAATAGAGACCATTGTATTAGTCCATTCTCGCACTGCTATAAAGAAATACTCGAGACTAGGTAATTCTAAAGGAAAGAAGTTTAATTGACTTACAGTTTTGCATGGCTGGGAAGACCTCAGGAAACTTAACAATTATAGTGGAAAGGAAGCAGGCATATTTTACATGGTGGTAGGCAAGAGAAGAGTGAGCAAAGGAGGAACTTGCCAAACACTTATAAAACCATCAGATCTCATGAGAACTCACTCACTTTCATTAGAACAGCATGGGGAAAATCACCCCTGTGATCCAATCACCTCCTACCAGGTTCCTCCCTCAACACTTAGGGATTACAATTCAAGATGAGAGTTGGGTGGGGACACAAAGCCTAACCATATCTACCATGTATGACAAACCCACAGTGAACATCATACTACATGGGAAAGTACAGTGAACGACATACTACAATTGGAAACCTTTCCTCTAAGATCTACGAGAAGACAGGGATGCCCTCTTTCATCACTTTTGTTTTACACAGTACTGGGAGTCAGCCAGGCAAGAGGAAGAAATAAGGGACATCCAGATTCGAAAGGAAGAAGTTAAATTGTTCTTGTTTGGAGAAGAAATAATCTTCATTTAGAAATAATCTTACATTTAGAAAACGCTAGACTCTACAAAACAAACAAACAAAATCTATTAGAATTGGTAATCAAATTCAGTTAAGTTGCAGGATACAAAATCAATGTACAAAAATCAGTAGCACTTCTATAAGTCAGTTTTGAACTACCTGAAAAAATAATCAAGCAGTTCATTTAAAAGTATTTACAAATATCTATACATAAATATAACCAAAGAAATGCAAGTTATCTACAATAAAAACTATAAAACCCTGATGAAATAAATTGACAAGGACATAAAAATGAAGGGATAATTTATGTTCATTGACTAGCAGAATTAATTTTGTTTAAATGTCAATATTTCCTAATTTGTTCTAAAGATTTAATGCAATCATTACTAAAATACCAATGACATTCTTCCGGAAATAGGAAAAACACTCTTAAAATTTGTATGGAACCATAAAAAATTCCAAATAACCAAAGTAATCCCGAGCATAAAGAACAAAGCTGGAGGCATCACACTACTTGATTTCAAAATATACTACAAAACTATAGTAACCAAAACAGCATGGTACTTGCATATATGCAGCCAACAAACATATGAAAAAATGCTCATCATCACTGCTCATTAGAGAAAAGCAAATCAAAACTACATTGAGATACTATCCCATGCCAGTTAGAATGATGGTCATTAAAAAATCTGGAGACAACAGATGCTGGAGAGGATGTGGAGAAATAGGAACACTTTTGCACTGTTGGTGGAGTGTAAATTAGTTCAACCATTGTGGAAGACAGTGTGGCAATTCCTCAAGGTTCTAGAAATATAAATACCATTTGACCCAGTAATCCTATTACTGTGTATATACCCAAAGGATTATAAATTGTTCTGTTATAAAGACACATGCACATGTATGTTCATTGTGGCACTGTTCACAATAGCAAAGACTTTGAACCAACCCAAATGCCCATTAATGATAGACTGGATAAAGCAAATGTGACACATATACACCATGGAATACTATGCAGCCATAAATAATCATGAGTTCATGTCCTTTGCAAGGACATGAATGAAGCTGGAAACCATCATTCTCAGCAAACTTACATAAGAACAGAAAACCAAACGCCACATGTTCTCACTCATAAGAGGTTGTTGAACAATGAGAACACATGGACACAGGGAGGGTAACATCACACACTGGGGTTTGTTGGGGGGTGGGAGAGCTCGGGGAGGGATAGCAGCGGGTAAAGGGATTGGGGAAAGATAACATTAGGAGAAATACCTAATGTAGATGACAAGGGGATGGATGCAGGAAACCACCATGGCACATGTATACCTATGTAAGAACCCTACATGATCTGCACATGTACCCCAGAACTTTAAGTATTAAAAAAAAAAGATCTTCATTCCTTAGAGCTTTGTTAAACTATTTTGTAAAGTGCCAAGACTGGACTAAAAGTGATTTCCTTAATTACTCTGAGGAGCATTGTGATCTTTGACATCCTATCACATGTTCTGTACAACACACAAATACTAAAACAAAGCAACAACCTCTCACAGTCAAAAAAAAGAAAAGATATGTCTGCAGCTTTACACTTTTCATCTAAGGATGTTTTTGAGCATTCTGGTTATTTGTGCTATCCTTGCCTGCACACTGGCTTTCACAATTCGGAATCCTTTTAAATTTGGTTCTTGGCTCTTTTTACTTGGACTGGTTAGCCTGACCCAGGACTCCAGTTCATGAATCACTCATAATTCTTCAAGCTAGTTTGGGCCTCTATGCTAGTTATTCTGAGGAACAGCATGAAGGTCTACATATACCCAGATCAAGCTCCTTCTAACGTGTCGCCCCAGGCCCTCACAACCTCTTCTAGGTACAGAGGAATAATCAGATAACTGAGGTCGATATTGAAAGAAGAACAGTAAACAAGCAATTTCAATTGCTAAAATAGTGGTTACAGAAACCGGAAAAAAGAATGAATGAGTATCAGTTGGTATTCTGCAGGGGAAATTGTGGGAGGGAAAGAAAGCAACAATGAACCCTCAGAGAGGATACAGAAAACAATGAGCTTCAGTAATGACCCCAAATGTGACAAATCAACAATAAAGACAGAGACAAGATAAAGGGAGTTACTTTTAACTGGGAGTAAAGGAGATCTCATAAATGAATGGCCAAATGCCTGATGAGGAAGAATAATCAAAAATCAGAAGCACTTATACATATCAATTAATATAATTTTAGTATTCAAATTATGTGAAAACATTTTATTTGATATTTTGAGTTTTGTTAAAGGATTGTCTATAAAATACATTTGATGGCAGAGAAGAGAAGAATTGATCTGTTATTTTATATAGACTAGGAATACTACATAATGTTGTCTTTCACTTTCTTTAAATTTGAAATTTGACCTCCACATTTAGGGACATAAAAAGAATCAGAAAGAGATGCATGTGCCTTTATTCAGAACAGAGATTGGTTAGAACAGTATGGTAATAACATTTTTAATATGTTATCTCATGCTATAGTTCATCCAATTATTTTTACCTCCCAAATGGCAAAACTGCAATTTCAAAAGCCTATAATCTAGCCTCTTAACATTATTCCAAGGGGAGAGCATGAGAAATGAAAATGCCTGGGCTTTGTAGCATTATGGTGATCCTATTATATTGAATTATATCCAGAAACGCTGTAATTTTTGTGATGTATCACAATATTAGCAAGATGACCTGTGAAGCAAAAAATCATTAAAGTAGGGAATTTGGCTAAAACCTCCCTATGAAGCCAATAGATCACATCCTAAAATAGGCTGCTCTAAAGCTGGTAGTGAATACATTAAGGCTGACACAGAAAGCATTAATGAAGATGCACTGATTCTTGAATTCCACAAGGGTATCTTCTACCATTGCCTAAGTGATAGTGTTTGCTTTACATGCACACACACACACACACACACACACACTCTTACACAACCTTGCTATGCTCTGCTTTCAGTGCTACTAAATGTGATCAAAAATTAGAAATAAAGAGGGAAGCTAATTTAGATCAATATGAAACATTGCAGTCATTTAAGTCTCAAAAAATGAATTCTTTTTTGTGAAGTCAGTAAAGGGAAAAGACATTCATCTTTCTTAAAGGACACTGAAAGAACACTGAAGGTCTGCAGTTTCTTCATGTCTTACTTGGGAATTTTGCTTCAAATTATATAGTGAAAAATAAAAAGCTCTGTTATAACTGTGAACGACTAACTAATGGGTCCCCAGATATGCCCACATTCCAATCTGTGGAACTGGTGAATATGCTACTTTACATGGAGTAAGGGATTTGATGATGTGATTATCTTAAGGATCTGGGAATTGGGAGATTCTGTTGGCTTCCTGGGTTGCTCAATGTAATCACAAAAGTCTTTATCAAGCAAAGCAGTTGGTTAAAGAGAAAAAAATGCCACCCAGCTGGCTGGAAGACATAGGAAGGGGCCACAGCCTTCCTGTGGAGCCTCCAGAAGCAATCGGTCCTGCTGCCATCTTGACTTTAGCCTTGTAACACTTACTTTAGACTTAACTCCAGAACTGTAGGAAAGGAGGCGGTCATGTTGTTTTCAATTGCTGTCTGCTAACTTATTACAGCGGAAATAGGAAACTAATCTAATCGTAATCTTCATTTTGCAATCCTGATTACAGTAAATGCATCTAATATCTCTTTTAGTGTGAAAAAAAAAAAAAAAAAAAAAAAAAAAACACTATTCCCAAAGCTTTTTCCCCCTTAAAGGAATTGTTACGTTTTATTATCCCTCATTTCATCTCCAGATGGTTTGGGTCTGGAAAGCAAAAACATCTATATGGAGATTGGCTTTCTTTCCTGATGTGTGTTTGTTTGGGTGAGGGTGAATATATATCCTCTCTCTATTTTTCTAAAGGGAAGGAAACTAACATGTTTAAGTATTTATTTATTTATTTTTTTGAGACGGAGTTTCGCCTTTGTTACCCAGGCTGGAGTGCAATGGCGCGATCTCGGCTCACCGCAACCTCCGCCTCCTGGGTTCAGGCAATTCTCCTGCCTCAGCCTCCTGAGTAGCTGGGATTACAGGCACGCGCCACCATGCCCAGCTAATTTTTGTATTTTTAGTAGAGACGGGGTTTCACCATGTTGACCAGGATGTCTCGATCTCTTGACCTTGTGATCCACCCGCCTCAGCCTCCCAAAGTGCTGGGATTACAGGCCTGAGCCACCGCACCCGGCCCTTAAGTATTTATTGTATGCCCATTACTTTTATGTACGATAACTTTAAGTCTACTTTAACTCTAAAAATAGTCCTAAGTTCGTATACATGAGGAAGCTAATGCTATTATAAGTAACATTTTAAATGTCTGTCTGTGATTCCAAATAGTCAGACAGAATTCTACATACTTTTATATTTATTACCCACCTCTATTTACTCAACTCTTTAGAACTTGATACACATGAAAGTTGAAAAGGTTTAACATAGGATAGACATTTAAAAATCATGACCTAATTATTACTGAAAATTTGCTTATATGTTCCATAAAACATGTTTTTAAAATACCACACTATGTCATAGTCTGCTTGGGCTGCTATAACAAATTACCACAGACTAGGTGGCTTAAGCAACAGACATTTATTTCTCACAATTCTGAAAGTTGGGAAGCCTAGACCAAGCAGCCCACAGATTCTATTACTTGGGGATGCCTGTCTTCTCGGTTTGCAGACAGTCCCCTTCTCCATGTATCCTCATATTGCCAAGAGTAGAAAGAAAGAGGAAGCACGTTATCTTCCCCTCTCTTTCTATAAGGGCACTAATCCCATCGTGAGAGCTCCACCCTAATGTCTTCATTAGTTCCTCTAAGCTCCATCTCCAAATAACAGCACATTGAAGATTAGGGTTTCAGCATATGAATTTTGAGGGATAGAAACATTCAGTCCGTCATATCCTGAAAGGAATGTGTGAATTTACTAAATTTTGGATGCAAACCAAAGAGACAATGTCACAAATTTGTAGCATACTTCTGAACATTAAATGAAGTATTTACTAAAGCCACTAAGAAATTTTTAAAATATAGCAGTATTTTCTATTTATTACTAATAAATAGATATTAATTTATTGTACAAATGATTTCATTACTCAGGTATTAAGTCTACTACTCAGTTATTTTTCCTGAATCTCCTCCACCTTCGAACTTCTAATAGGTCCCAATATGTGTTGTTCTCCCATGTGTGTTCAGGTGTTCTCATTTAGTTCCCACTTTTAAATGAGAACATACAGTATTTGACTTTCTGTTCCTGTGTTAGTTTGCTAAAGATAATGGTCTCCAGCTCCATTCCTATTCCTGCAAAATACATGGTCCTGTTCTTTTTTATGGCTGCGTGGTATTCCATGTACACTCCAATAATTTAAAAAAACTGAATATCGCTTACAGGATATAAGGTAATATCCAAGAAATTCAGTTATTTTGGTGCAAGTCTATAATAAATTCTACATTCTATCTGACTCTTGAACAAAAGAAGTTCTTAGTTGTAATAACACAATTAATATTATTAAAAATTTGTTCACATTGACTTCCAAGTAGAAATCAATTATTTAAAAACAAACTCTCCTCACAAAACGAAAACATATTGGCTATCTCAAACCATCTTGTGGTATTTCATGCTGCTCTAAATAAGCTTGTGTAAAATTTATGCACTGAAAATATCCAAGTGATGGCATTAATTGGTTTAAACACTATAGGTATATGGTGGGGAAATTCTACCCAAAAAAAATAGGTTGTGTTACCTAAACTAATTGTATCTCTAATTTTCATAACCCAGGTTAAAAGCAGTAGGACAATGCCCTAAACTTTTAACTGAATCTTTTGCAAAATAAAGATTTCTTTTCTTTTTCTATTTTGAGGTGCAATTTATGAAAGTTTCCCTTAATTGATTACATTTTAAATGTTGAGTCTAAAAACTCTGCCAAGTCCTAGATCCCAAATATTTTTCCTGTTTCATCCTAAATGTTTTGTACTTTAAAATTTAACATTTACGTGTTTGGTCCACTTTGAGATAATTTTAAGATACAAGGTTTAAATTGATGTTCATTTTATTTTTCTATCAATGTTCAGCATTTCAGTATCACTTAGTAAAAATGCTATCCTTACTTCATTGAATAATTTTTCCTCCTTAGTCAAAATTTAACTGGGCATCTTAATGTGAGTATATTTTTAGATTTTCTAATTTTCTCCAATTCATCTATGTTTATATCTGTCCCAGTACTATACTCTCGTCATTAGGAAGAGTTATAAAGAGCCCCAAAAAAAAAATTGAAAAAGAACAAAACAAATGATTAACTCTTCCCAATGTTACAGGCAATGTTATGTAAAATTGATGTAATTTCCCCTTAAGACTGGGAAGAGTTAATAATTCATTTTGTTCTTTTTCAAACTGTTTTGGCTATTTATAGATCTTTCCTTTCCATATATATTTCAGAATAAGCTTATCTACATCTATACAATTCTTGCTGTGATTTTTATAGAAATAGCATTAAATACATAGCTCATTTTGTAGACAATTGACATGATTAATATGTTGAATTTTCTCTTTTATAAATGCTGTACATTTCTATTTATTTAGGTCTTTTTCATTTCTTCCATCAACATTCTGGAATTTTCAGCACACAGTCCCAGAACATGTTTTGCTAAGTGTATGCCTATATATTTCATTTTCATTGGAGTAACTATAAATAGTACTGTATTGTGTCTTTAATTTAAAAAATTAAAGACGTGATTCTTCTCATTGTTGATTTGAATGTGTCCAGTGATTCGCTGAACTCAATCTTTATGACATTTTTGGTAATTTCTTAGGATTTAATGTAGATAATTTTGATACTTGCAAATAAAGACAACTTTATCTCTACCTTTTCAATCTGCATGTTTTTAAATTATTTTCCTGCCTATTGGTTAATGTGCTGTGGGCACTGGAGAAGAATATGCATTCAGCTGTTGCTACATGGAGTGTTCTATAAATTTTAATTCATTGTGTTCTTCGGTTCTATATCCTTGCTGATTTTCTGGCTAGTATTTCTATAAATTACTGTGCAGTTCTTAACTACAAATGGGTTTGTCTAGTCCTCCCTTAAGATCTATTAGTTTTTTAGTTTTTGCTTCTTGTACTTTTAAGCCCTGTCTTTTCCTGTTTTCCTTAGTCTGTTTGAACACACACACACACACACACACACACACACACACACATATTTAATTGTACTTTAGGTTCTGGGGTATATGTGTAGATCATGCGGGGTTGTTACATAAGTACATAAATGGCAATGTGGTTTGCTGCCTCCATCCCCTGGACACCTATATCTGGCATTTCTCCCCAGGCTATCCCTCCTCAACCTCCCTACCCCCTACTGTCCCTCCCCTAGTCCAACAGACCCCAGTGTGTGGTGCTCCCCTCCCCGTGTCCATGTGTTCTCATTGTTCAACACCCACCTATGAGTGAGAACATGTGGTGTTTGATTTTCTGTTCTTGTGTCAGTTTGCCGAGAATGCTGGTTTTCAGATTCATCCATGCCCCTACAAAGGACATGAACTCATCATTTTATATGGCTGCATAGTATTCCATGGTATATATGTGCCACATTTTCCTGAACTTCTGTAACAAAATGCCATAGACTGTGTGACTAAAAAATGTATGTATTTTCTTACAATTCTAGAACTTAACTAAAGTAGATGAGTCAAAAATTTTTTTATCTATTCTTCCAATTTCTGCTTTTAATTGTTGTATTTAAGTTCAAGCTGGGAAGTCCAAGATCAAAGTGCTAGATAATATGGTTTGTGATGAGGGCTCTCTGACTGACTTATAGATAGCTACCTTCTCACTATTTCTTCATATGGGAAAGAGAGAGAGACAGCTCTCTGGTGTCTCCTCTGTAGAGGACACTAATCCTATCAAATCACAGGCCTACCTTTATGATTGTATTTAACGTTATTTACTTATTCCAAATACCACCACATGAAGGACGGGTCTTTAACACCACCGTTTCAGGCAACACAATTTGGTCAATAGCAGTACTGATAAACTTAAGATTTCTATATGTTTTTGGTGAATTGTTTATTTTATTATCATGTGATGTCTCTTTTACCATAATACTTTTCTTGTGTATGAAGTCTGCTTTATCTGATATTAATATATTTATTCATTCCATTTTAGTTAATGTTTGCATGACAAATCATTTTTCATCCATTTTCTGCCTATATTTGTCCTTATGTTTGCAAGTGAGTTTCTTAAATAAAGCACGTAGATGGGTCAAAAATTTTTTATCTATTCTTCCATTTTCTGCTTTTAATTGCTGTATTTAAGTTCAAGTTAATATATTAACTAGTTAAAATTATTTATCTAGTAGTTATTAATAACTAGGGATGAAGTCTTTCACTTTATTATTTATTTTCTTTTTGTTCCCTAGGGGTTTCATTCTTGTTTCTTCTGCTTCTGAAACTGATTGATTTCAGATCTAAATAGCAAAGGTAAATTAATAAAACCCTTGGAGGAAAACATGGGAAACAATGTTAGGACCTTTGAGTAGGTAAATAATTTTTTAAACAAAATTAAAAACTGCTAAATTTGAAAGAATAACTTAACTGTAATATATTTAAGTTGAAAGATTCTATTCACCAAAGTAAAATCCTAAAAGAATAAAAGCCACAATGTGGACAAAATACTCACAAAACACGTATAGGAAATACTAAGCAAACAAGCAATAAAAAGGGGAATGGAGCATGCTAGTGTTTGCACATTTTCTCTTGTTTAAATTCTGTGCCTCTGTTCAATAATATTTGGATGCATGCAATGCCAGCATGGAAATTGGTCTTCACATATACTGTAGCTTTCCAGTAGCATTCACAAACTAATAAATATAACAGACAAAGAAAAGAAAAGAAAAGAAAATGACTCATATCCAGAACAGACAGTTCTTCAAATCAAGGAAAATGAGACAATGGTAAATTGGGCTAAGTACTTGCATGGTCATTTCTCAAAAGAGGATATCCGAAGGCGACAAAACCTAACAAAGAGTCCTCGCATTTATTAGTTATTAATTATACTTCATTAAATCTTGTACATTTTCACTTTCAGGAACAGATTTGTCAATTACACATTTGGTCTTCAAGTATAGAAATCCTCGAACCCTCTCATATTCTTTGAATATTATGTGACTTATATCTATTTGGCTTAAGGCCAACAAAATAAAATAAAAAATTAATTGACATTTACGGTCACTCTCCATTATATCCCTCCCTGTCTTGCTTTTGTTTTGTTTTGTTTTTTTAGACGCTTTGTCACCCAGGCTGGAGTGCAGTGGTGCAAACTTGGCGCTCACTGCAACTTCCACCTTTCAGGTTCAAGCAATTCTCCTACCTCAGCCTCCCAAGTGGCTGTGTTCTTGTAGGTACCCACCACCATGCCTGGCTAGTTTTTTAATATTTTTAGTAGCGATGGAGTTTCACTGTGTTGGCCAGGCTGGTCTCAAAAGCCTGACCTCAAGTGATTCACCCACCTTGGCCTCCCCGAAAGTGCCAGGATTACAGATGTGAGCCACAATGCCCAGCCCCTGTTTGTATTCTTATCACTCAAATAGTATCTTCAAAACTACTAAATTACTTTTCAACAGTATTTCTATCTTTTTCTATATGTGCCTTATGTTTCCCAAAATCCTTAACTTTTTTCTCACAATAGTTTTTTCTTTAGAATTTATTTTTATATCACTTAAAACTCTTACAGTCTTTCAAAACTCATCACAAAAAACATCATTTAACACAGGAAATGTATCCAAATTCCCAAATTAAGTTTCTATTTAATTTTTTAATGTTTCAGTAGCATCTACCTATATATAATACATGTAAAATATATATGTATATTTTCTACATTTTTTTCTGTATGCACACACATACACACCCACACAGAGAGACTAATACAGTGCTCGTAGCTTTAAAACTGACTTTCTGTCAGAAGCTTGACCCAAGAGAATTGCAAAAACAAACTCCTCTTTTTAAAAATTTCCTCATAGTTCTTTTATGTCCTCATTTTATCTCGTATTTCTTAATGTGTATTCACTCACAGTGTGCGGCACCCTAATATGAAGCAAGCAGAACTGAGTCTTTGACAACAGGTAATTCAGAAAAGACATAGAAAAACAGCAGAGAAAATTAGTAAAATAAAGAGCTTGTTCTTTGAAAAACAATAATAAACCTCTAGCAAGACTGACATAAAAACAAGAGATAGAAATAAGGAATATCAGGAATGAAATAGGGATTACTAGACATGCTATGGTCTTTAAAAAGATAATTATCAAATTCTACGAACAAGCTCATACATTTGACCACTTAGAAAAATGGATAAATTTCTCATAAACCACACACAAAAATCGGCCACAATGAAACCATATGAGTAATTTCCATTACGATTCAGGAAATTTAATTTGTAGTTTGAAAGAGTCAGAAAAATATATTTCCATGTTTAAATAGTTTCACTGAAGAATTTTATCAACTCTTTAAAGAATTAACATTGGAGGAACGATCCAAGATGGCTGATCGCTAACATCTCAGGATTGCAGCTCCCAGTGAAAGCACAGAGAACACTTTCAGACAAATTTTTGTCGCTCCTGGACCAGAAGATTCCCAGTGGAGGAGCCCCACGAATCGCCAGCACAACTCTTGTGGCCAGCGCAGCGGTTTTGCCGGACCTTGGTGCAGCAGCTCTTGGTGCAGAGTAAACGGGACTGGTTCCTCTTCTGACCAACGTTTGGAGCTCCGGGAAGGCACAGTTGCCTATTTCAAACTCAAGAAGGAAGCCAGACTGGAGATTCCCAGGCGGAAAAACACCATCAGTCTTAAGGCTGCTGTTTTGGCTGGCTCAGTAGGTTGCTCATATTTCAGCCCTGGGAATTAACAACTTGGACGTCCACTCAGAGACCTCATTTGAAAGTTGGTAATTACAAAGATGACAGGTGGATAAATTTACAATGATGGGAAGAAACCAGCATAAAAAGGCCGAGAATACTCAAAATTAGAATACCTCTCCCTCTAAAGAGGATCACAGTTTCTCATCAACAAGGGAACAAGGCTTGATGGAGAACGAGTGCATTCCATTAACAGAATCAGGCTTCAGAAGATGGATAATAATAAACTGTGAGTTAAAAGAACATGTTGTAGCCCAGTGTAAAGAAACTAAGAACTTTGAAAAAAGGTTTGATGAAATCCTAATGAGAATAGACAATTTAGAGAGGAATATAAGTGAATTAATGGAACTGAAGAATACAATATGGGAACTCCGAGAAGTATGCACAGGTTTAAACACTCGAATTGATCAAGCAGAAGAAAGGATATGAGAGGTCAAAGACCAACTTAATGAAATAAAACGAGAAGACAAGAATATAGAGAAAAGGATAAAAAGGAATGAGCAAAGTCTCCAAGAAATATGGGACTATGTGAAAAGACCTAATTTACATTTGATAGGTGTACCTGAATGTGACGGAGAGAATGAATCCAAGCTGGAAAATATTCTTCAGGATATTATTCAGAAAAACTTTCCCAACCTAGCAAAGCAGAACAATATTCAACCCCAGGTAATACAGAGAACACCACAAAGATATTCCTCAGGAAGAGCAACCCCAAGGCACATAATCATTAGATTCACCAGGGTTGAAACGAAGGAGAAAATACTAAGAGCAGCCAGAGAGAAAGGTCAGGTTACCCACAAAGGGAAGCCTATCAGACTTACAGCAGATCTCTCAGCAGAAACCCTACAAGCCAGAAGAGAGTGGGGGCCGATATTCAACATCCTTAAAGAACAGAACTTTCAGCCCAGAATTTCATATCCAGCCAAACTAAGCTTCACAACTGAAGGAAAAATAAAATCTTTTATGAACAAGCAAGTACTCAGAGATTTTATTACCACCAGGCCTGCTTTACAAGAGCTTCTGAAAGAAGCATTATGCATAGAAAGAAAAAACCAGTATTAGCCTTTCTAAAAGTATACCAAAAAGTAAAGAGCATCAACATAAAGAAGAATTTACATCAACAAATGGATAAAACAGCCAGTTCACATCAAATGGCAGTAATTCTAAATTTAAATCGACTAAATTCCCCAATCAAAAGATGCAACCAAAACCCAACGGTATGCTACATCAAGACCCATTTCACATGCAAGGATACACAAAGACTCAAAACAAAGGGATGGAGAAAGATTTACCAACCAAATGGAGAGCAAAAATAAATAAATAAATAAAAAGCAGGAGTTGTAATTCTCTCACCTGATAAAATAGATTTTAAAGCAACAAAGGTGTAGTGGTAAAAGGATCAGTGCAACAATAAGAGCTAACGATCCTAACACCCAGATACATAAGACCTATAAAGAGACTTAGACTCAATGAGACAGAAAATTAATAAGGATATCCAGGACTCAAACTCAGATCTGGAATTAATAAATATTTATAGAGCTCTCCACTTTAAATATACAAAATATACATTCTTGTCCATACCACATCATACCTACTCATAGGTTTAAATGAAATATTGATCGGCCATTATTAATACCCATTTTTTAGAATAAAGCAACATTTCTGTTCTCTCTCCCTCTTTTTCTTCCTCTTTCTTCCTCTCCTTCACTCCTCTTTTTTTCTTTCCTTCTCTAAAAAAAAGAATTAACATTAATTTTATACATATCTTCCAGAAAAAATGGAAGAGAGAGGAACATTTTCAGACTAATTTTATGAGCCAGTATTATTCTGATACCAAAGCCAGAAAAATGAAGTACAAAAAAAGAGGTGCCTTATGTATGAAACTCATAAGTTTCATGAGATTAGATGGAAACATTCTCAACAAAATATTAGTAACAAAAATGCAACAGTGTAAAAATGAATTAATCACCATGACTAAGTGGGATTTATCAGGTATACAAAGCTGGTTCAGCATTTAAAAATCAATTACAATCCAACAAGCTAAAGGAAAAAAAATTCTACGCTCATCTCAACTGATGTAGAAAAATTATTTGCCAAAATCCAATACTCATTCATTATAAAAACTTTCAACAAGTTAGGAGAAATAGCTCCACTTGCTAAAGAGGATGTATACAAATATCTGTAGTGAATGTAATTATTAAAACTGCATGCTTTTTCCCTAAGATAGAAATCAAAAAGTGATAATTCCCTCTCACTACTCTTATTTGTCATAGAAGTTCTAGCCACTGCAATAGGCAGGACATAGAAATAAAAGGGATACTGATTGAAAAGAGAAAAATAAAACTTTTTATTTGTAGAAAACAAGAATATATATATAAATAAAAGTATCCCTTTTATTTAAATATGTATATAAAATCCTAAAACGTCTTGCCAAAAAGTCCTTCTATAACTAATATGTGAGTCTAGCAAGGTCACAGATACAAGATCAATGCACAAAAATCAATCATATCCTTATATATTAAAATGAACATAGAGAGGCAAAAATGAAAACCACAATACTATTTACAATTGCTCTAAAAATGAAGCTGATAGATATATTATTAATAAAACAAAGAAGATCTGTAAACCAAAAATTAGAACACAGTGATAAATTAATAAAAAATTTTAAACAAAGAGAGAGACACACCATGTTTATGGATCAAAAAACTCAACATAAAATCCAATAAAAAAAAAAACAATATAATAAAGATGTCAATTCTTCTCAAATTAATTTATAGGTGTAATACAATTCTTAACAAAATTCCAGCAAATTTATCTTTTTAAGACATTGAAAAGCTTATTCTAAAATGTATTTGGAAAGTCACAGGCCCTAGAATGGAGTTTTGACAAAGAAGAATAAAATGGAAAGAATAACTCTCCCTCGTATTAAGGCTACATAGCTACGGTAAGCAGATAGTGTGGAGTGGGCCGAAAGAGACATACTGAGCAACAGAAGAGAAAAGAGAATGAAAAAAAAAGACATATGAAAATGTCTAATTGATTTGTCACAAAGGGTCAAAGCAATTCAGTGGAGGAAGGATAACTCTTTTAATAAATAGTGCTGGAAAAATTTGACATACATAGTCAAAAATTTTTGCAAAGAAGAAAATCTGACTTAAATCTCACCTATTACTCAAAACTAACAAAATAGATTAGTCTTAAATGTAAAACATAAAACAATAAGCTTTTTTTTTTAAAAAAAAAAAAACTAAAGAAAGTAATTGAGGTCTAAAGCTAGGTGAAGAGTTCTTAGATTTGACACCAAAAGTATGATTCACAAAAGAAAAACAAATAAATTGAACTTCATCAAACTTAAAGACTTCGTTCTGTGAAAGCCTATCTGAAGATGAAAAGAAAAATACTGCAGTTTAGGAAATGATATTTACAAATCACATGTCTGACAAAAAACCTATTATTTAGAATATGGAAAGACCTCTTAAAACCCAATGGTGAAAACATGAACAAGCTACCTTAAAAAGACAATAGGCTAAAAAATATGAGCAGATATTTCACTGTATTTCATCTGTATGAAGAGGATTTACAGATGAAAAATAAGCACATGAAAACATGATCGTTGTTTTGACATCATTTGCCGTTAGAGAAATGCAAATGAAATGTTACCTGCAAATCTGATTATCAGCTTATCACTGAACAACAACAAAAAAATAATAAAACAAGCTGCCAAGGCTGAGAAACTGTATCACTCACACACTGCTGAGAGAAATGTAAAATGATATAACCTCTCTGGAAGACAGTTGGGCAGGGTACTAAAATAAAACTAAACAAGCAATTACTGTATGATCCAGCATTGTTCTACCACTATCTCAATAAAAAGTTAAACTGCCAATATCTATTTAACTTATACATATAATATTTAAGAAGTATCTGATAATATGAGCCATTTGGCAGACTTCTATCTACTTTTAGGCAAAATCTCTATTTAAAGGAAAAACATGTTTTAGAAATGTAGAGGCTGTCCCCAAAATCTTATGCTATTTCCAGCTCTAGTATATGCCAAAGTATCAATGTTACAAATTTACACAAACTCACTTAAATCTAATTATGTATGTTTATTTTTCACTTATTTAATTTTGTAAATTAAAAGAAATTTTGCCTCCTTTTTTTTAGCCCTTTAAATCAAAGATGACATTTTCTCTTGGGCATTTTCTCCAGAAATGAATATGTCTATTTACAGGAAAACCTGTCCATATATTTTATACCTGCTTTATTTTTAGCAGCCAAACACTGAAATCAGCTTAGAAGCCCTTTAAGAAGAAAATGCTTAATAAACTCTGGTACATACACTCCAGGGAATACTATTCAGTAACAAAAAGCATACACACAGCTTTCATGATTTCCAGGGAATTATGCTGATTGAAAAAGCCAATCCACAATGGGAACTATCGACACTGGGGACTGCTTGAGAAGAGAGGTGTGGAGGATGTCAAGAGTTGAAAAACTGTTGAGAAGAGAGGTGTGGAGGGTGTCAAGAGTTGAAAACTGTTGAATACTATACTCAGTACTTAGGTAATGGGATAATTTGTGCTCCAAACCACAGCATAAATAGAGTCTAAAATAGAAGTTGAAAAAGAAAAACAAACAAAGCAACCATGGGGGTTATGGGCATGAACCTTCACACAATAAAAACTCCACATAGAACTTTTGACTCCCCCAAAACTGAACTAGTAATAATTGCCTTCTGTTGACCAGAATTCTTACCAATAGAATAATCAATTAATAACAACAACACTGAAAACTAATCCACAACATTTGCATATGGATGACTCCATTTATATAACATTTTTTTGTAATGAGTTGGGCAGCAGGGGGTGGAGGCAGAAGGGAGGTAAGTGTGGTCATAGAAGGCCAACGTATAGAAACCTTGCAATACTATTACTGTTAAGTATCTTGACTGTAGCAATCATATGAAACAACTCCTGAGAAAATTATATTGAATTAAATATGTACACCCACAGATGACACAGTAAAACTTGAAAAATCTGAGTAAGACAGGTGAATTAAATCAATGTCGATATTCGGGTTGTGATATTATAGTGTTGTCTTGCAAAATATCATCATTGAAGAAGGAGGAGTGAATAAAGTCACACTATTATTATTTCATCTATTATTTTTCTACAATTGCATGTGAATCTACCATTATCTCATTACATTTAAACTACAAATATCTATTGAAGTTATCCAGATAATATTTAAGAAATGTCTGATAATATGAGCAATTTGGCACACTTCGATCTCCTTTTAGGTAAAATCCCTATTTAAAGAAAAAATATGTTTTAGAAATGTAGAGGCTGTCCCCAAAATCTTAAAATATTTTCAGCTCTAGTATCTGCCGAAGTATCAGTGTTACGAATTTACACAAAATTCACTTAATTATATGTTTATTTTTCACTTAATTTTATAAATTAAAAGAAATTTTATTTTTATTTTTCAGCCCTTTAATCAAATATGACAGTTGTTTAAAAATAAACATTATTATTCAAAGTTTACAAAATTGTTAATAAAATATAATTTTTAAAAAGTTTAAATTGTAGCATTCACATTTTTTAAGTTACTAAGGTTTAAAGCTTAATTTTTGGCAAACACAAATTTTACAACACAATTGTATAAGAATTATGTAAGCTAGGGCTTGGTGGAGGGTGCCTGTAATCCCAGCTATTTGGGAGGCTGAGATAGGAGAATCACTGAAATCCAAGAGGCAGAAGTTGCCGTGAACCGATATGGTGCCATTGCGCTCCAGCCTGGGCAACAAGAGCAAAACTCTGTCTCAAATGAAATAATAATAAAAAAGAATTATGTAAGTTGAACCATTTGAGATGTCTATGGAGTCAGCTATTGTTAATTGTCAATCATTTTCAAGTAGGGCACACACAACATGATTTTTTTTCTCAAGAATTGATATGGATGGTCTGCTGCTGCAGACTTCATCTTCAACACCATCTCGTCCCTTCTTAAAATGAGTTATCCATTTATAAACTGCTGATTTCTTTGAGGCATCCCCCTAAAGTTTTCATAAAGCGTCAGTAATTTCTCCCTTCTTCCACTCAGGCCTCGCCATAAATTGAGTATTTGTTCTTGCTTCAATGCTACCAGAATTCATGTTGCTGAGCTAGGAGCTCTAGGGGCTCTTTTCAAACTGATGTCTTATCCTTCTTAATGTCTCAAACTAGATTCTACTCAGACGTGTTGTAACAAGTTAGTACGAGTTTATTTGAGTACAAATCATTTTTGAAATCTATGCATAGTTTTCTCCTCATATATATTTTCCAAAATCTTTTTGCAGACACTTCATAAAATGTCTATTGCCTGTACCTTTATGTTACTTATTTTTATTAATATATTAAAAAGAATGTGCTATAATGCAGTAATTGGCAATTATAGACACAAAATAACAAGTAACATTAACACAATTCAATATTTTATCGAATTGCAACCTGTTGAATTTGTGGAGTTTTAGCCTAACAGCTTCTACCACAAAGTATTATATTTATAAACCTCTTGATTACTATTTCATTAAGATGATTTACAGTAGCAAGATTTAGAAAGATTTCTTTTTTAAACAAAGCCCTTTGGAAGACAGTGATTCTGATCAAATGATTTGACGTTAGCAAAGTTCCTCACTTTGAAGAAATGTCCAAGTTAACCAACTTCCAAATACATTATTTAATACTGAACAGTGTTTGGTGTTTAACAATATTAGTTCTGTGATGCATCTGTTTATTTCTCAATTTGTTTTTTATAGTCTTTCACAGGAACAAGTGAAGTGGTTCTTGAATATGGTTGTTTCAGATCTTCAATAAGGTTTTGTGTAAAAAAAAAAAAATGCATTGATATCCGAGGCATGTAACTGAGGGAAAACACTGAAAGATTACCAACCAAAATATTTAACAATCTTACCAAAGTGAAAAACAATTTTGAATACACAAAATAATGCTTCAATTATAATATTTTGCAGAATTACATCATATAATAGCACTTGGTTTATGTCTTTTCAAAATCAATAAAAGTGTTTTAAAATTATGAAATATAGGTCAGAAAAAAAAGCAGAAATAGTGGCATAGCATGGAAAGAATACTAAGCAAATAACCTGATTGGAAATCAATATTTTAAATGTTTTCAGTGTTTTAAAAATACGGTGTCAAAATTAAACCCATAAAATTCGCTAGAGAAGTAGTAAACCAACCAACCACTAGCTGTAATTTGTGGAGAAACACGAACACTTTTACACCGTTGGTGGGAGTGTAAATTAGTTCAACCATTGTGGAAAACAGTGTGGCAATTCCTCAAGGACCTAGAAATAGAAATTCCATTTGACCCAGAAATCCCATTACTGGGTATATATCCAAAGGACTATAAATTGTTCTACTATAAGGACACATGCACATGAATGTTCATTGCAGCACTGTTTACAATAGCAAAGACCTGGAACCAACCCAAATGCCCACTGATGATAGACTGGACAGGGAAAATATGGCACATATACACCATGGAATATTATGCAACCATCAAAAACAATGACTTTGTGTCCTTTGTAGGGACATGGGTGAATCTGAAAACCATCATTCTCAGCAAACTGACACAAGAACAGAAAATCAAACACCACATGTTCTCACTCATAGGCGGGTGTTGAACAATGAGAACACATGGACACAGGGAGGGGAGCATCACACACTGGGGTCTGTTGGGGGAATGGGGAGGGACAGCAGGGGGTAGGGAGTTGGGGAGAGATAGCATGGGGAGAAATGCCAGATATAGGTGATGGGGAGGAAGGCAGCACATCATGCTACCATGTGTGTACCTATGCATCTTGCATGTTCTTCACATGTACCCCCAAACCTACAATGCAATAAAAAAATAAGAAAATTAAATTTACCTGAATTCTGAAATTTCAGTGAAGAGACAAAAATCTTAGAAACAAAAATTAAACTCCTTTAATTTTTTATCAGTATGTTTTAGGCCTAAGGAAAGATATTATAATGTATTCTATGTTCTTGTGAAAAAAAACAGTCATCAGAAATCTGTAGAATTAAACACACTGCATTTTGCGAGGCTTTAAATACACAGTGAGTGCTCACTAAAAGGCACATAACAGTCACTACAGCAATGATCATAATGATCATAACTCAGTCTGACACGTGTTTATAGAACATATTTAAATGCTAATTTAAATTCATTAAATTTGAAATTGGAACTTTCCTTTTTTTCAAAATGAAATAGTGCATTAGCAGTTCCTCATTAGTGGAATTTTAATAAACATAATAGTCTTGGACTATGATTAAATCTTTGTTTTGTACTGAATGTAGTTTAGTATTGAGGCTAAACAATGGTTCATAATAGGAAGACTTTCAGAAATTACCTTAACTCCCAAATGCCTATAATATTGCAAAGCTGTCAATGTTTGTCTGTATACTTTGTTAAAAATGTGAGATACATTTTAAGCATATACACATGAAAAGATATTAATACTATTTGCATGTTTGGTAGAACAAAGCACATAGCACCCTCATTTTTGTTTTTCAGGTTCTTAAAAAATACGTAACTTAGTAAAGTGCTTACAACTTATTCTGATAATGTGACTGAGGTCACTGTCTCTGTCTATGCATATAGACAGCACTTTTAAGAGAGGATAAAATAATGAAAAACCTTATTAGCACTACCAGATTAGCTGTAATTATCAGTTACCTTGCTTTAAAGTATCTGAATGAAAACTTGCTATTGTCTATATATTAAATATGACATACACACTTATTTGGATAATTTTATGCTGAACAATTTCAAATTGTATTACCTTTCTAAAATTTCCAAGTCTTTCCTTTCTGGAGAACTGCTATGTTGATTGCTATACTATGGAACATATTAAACATAAAAGGAGCAAAGCTACTTCTTTTAAGTTAATCCATGCTTATGTGAATCTTAACGTGCACTAGGCACCGTTTTAACGGCTTTAAAAGCATTAGCTCATTTGATCCCTATAATAGCCCTGTGGGGGATGCTAGAATCCACAATTTATAGATGAAGAATGTTAGGTTAAATAATTTTTCCAGCATCAGACATTAACAGATGCTTAAGCAGAGATCAGAAGTGGGAGTCTGGCTAGCCCAACAGCATGCTGTGCCATTCTCAGAGCACCACGTGGGAACCAAAGCAATCCACAAACCCACTCCCATTGTCCACGTCACATTTACCTTTCTTAGGTCTGAGCCATCCGGTAAAATTCAAGACTGAGAGTACCGCAAGACACTTGCGGTAAACAATGAGGGGAAACGTGTGAATTTTTTGGAAAGATTTCTTAGTAACTTGAAAAAAATCCCTTCTACATTCCTGTTTGCAGCTACATGTCGAGAATTAGTGTGATAATCTCCATATTACTCATTTGGGGATTACTTTAAATGCCAAGTGATTCAAGCCCCACATTAAACATACATTCCAACACATACTCTTAAATGATTTTATCTCTTCTTTGTTTCCAATGTTTTCTCTTTATTCACGGAAGTTAATAAGCTGTTTATTTCCTCTGAACTTTTAGTTATTAACCCACCTGTGCCTTCCTAAATGATATCTCTTCCACTTTGAATGTCTTCTCTTTCAATCACTTTCAGTTCAATTCTATCACTTACCGGCATGGTGTATATCTAAAAAAGCTCAGTCACATGAATCCTTTACTGAGCCTCATCAAAACACACACACACACACACACACCTATTTCCCTCTAAGTACATTCTGGGGAAGAAATAACACTAATTCAGGTGAAGTAAGAAAAATCTGTATACAAAGAATGAGCGAGGTGATGAATGAGAGGCTAGGAAGGATACTACATATACTCAATATTTAATATTTCTGACTTTCCAGAACACGTCGGATATTTCACACGATGTGGTCTGATTGATAGATTGTATTTGGAAACTCCAAATTTTGTTTCAGCTGCGTTTTGTTTTGCTATGTTTTACATCAGCATTGCAATTTTCAAAAGACATTTCTTTTATGTAGCATGTTAGCGTTCAGGGACAAATAAATGAATTTTCTCTGGCATTCATGTGCTTTCTATAAGTATCTATACATCTTTATAAATATCTGAAAAAATAGCTGCCAATGTGGTATAAAAGTAGTGAGCTGTGTTCCAGGCAATCTGGTTCTCCCACTTATTGGCAAGTCATTTGCATCAGCTGTTACTCCTATCATCACCAGGCAGGAAATTAGGGGGTGAAGCCAACAATTGCCGTGGATCCCTGTAAATTTAATTGTTGTCTAAAAAATTTTTGAGTAGGGAACAAAAACAGTTTAAAAGTAATGTTTTATGTAAAAGCAAGCAAAATAAAACAACAAATATATCCAAATAGAGTATAGAATGAAAACTATATACAACAATATAAATAGAATATCATATATCTATTTATAAACTTAGAACAAATAAAATGATACCAGGCTTTCTTTGAACTATGCCTGTAACAATTGAGAAGGAAAAATATTTTCCTTGAAACAAAAAGTAAATAGACATTTTTATCTCAAAATTGTAATTGAGCATAAGTATAAAAGATTACACTCATTATGCAAGAAAATGCTGGTAATTAAAATACAAAATAGATCTTCAGACATTATTACTTCAGTAAATACGCATCAAAATGAAGTATACAAAAATAGAAACCGAGTATTTCACATGCTCATAAACACCACCACAAAGAAGTGCCATGATTGAATTGATTATGATAATCATAATGAAATAGATTTCTCATAAATAGAAAATAAAGTAAAATGCTACACACATGTTCTTAACCCCAAACAGGCAAGCAAACTATCTTCTAATTGACTTTGTTCACATAGAGTCATACATGAAATGTCAGACCAATTTGGTTAATTTTAACGAAACGTTTAATAATGCTTTGCTTAGTTCATTGATGGCAATATTATAAATAATTGCTAAATGTATAAATGTGTATTAGCTCTCTATTTCCATGTCACAAATTCCTACAAACTTACTATCTTAACGCACATTTTTAATCTCCCAGTCTGTGTGTTAGGAGTCCAGGCATGGATCCCCTGGGCCCAATGCTCAGGGACTCACCAGACCAAACTCAAGGTGTTTACTAGGACTCAGTAGGATCTAGAGGTCCTCATCTAAACTCATGCGAGGTGTTGGCAGAATTTAGTTCCTGTGATTGTAGGACTGACATTCTATTTTCTTTTTTTTTGAGACGGAGTTTCACTCTTGTTACCTAGGCTGGAGTGCAATGGCGCAATCTCAGCTCACTGCAACCTCTGCCTCCTGGGTTCAGGAAATTCTCCTGCCTCAGCCTCCTGAGTAGCTGGGATTACAGGCACGCACCACCATGCCCAGCTAATTTTTTGTGTTTTTAGTAGAGATGGGGTTTCACCATGTTGACCAGGATGGTCTCGATCTCTTAACCTCTTGATCCACCCGCCTTGGCCTCCCAAAGTGCTGGGATTACAGGCGTGAGCCACTGCGCCCGGCCATCCTATTTTCTTGATTGCACAATCAGGGGTTGTTCCTAGTTCACAAGGCTGCCCTCAGGACCTAGCTAACCCGGCCCCCTCCATAGGCCTTCCCACATTTCCAATCTCTTAAGACTGAAGAAATGTTCCAATCCCTTTTAAGAGGTCACCTCTAGATTATGCCCACTTAGATAATCTCCCTTTTGATTAATTCAAAGTTGACTGATTAGTGACCTATTCACAAGCATGAAATCCTATCATATTCACAGATTCTGCCCACATTCAGGAGGAGGGAATCATACAAGGGCACATACACCATGGGACAAGAGTTTTGAAAGCCATCTTAGAATCCTGCCTCCCACATGTACATAGTTAACAGGGTGTTTGGTATTACTAATATCTCCATAGAGAAATATCTTTGACTTGCAGGCATATCTACTTTTCAGAAATTTTATTAACAAAGATTCTAAGCTAAATCAAATCCTTATATTGCAGGATTCTGTTGGCACCGCAGGTACACACGGGAGCCTTTCCCTCTATTGTTTTCCCAATCCCTGCCTGTGCTAACATTGATATACTTAGCAGAACCCTCACGCTGGTCTCCTGCTCTGTGGTATACAAAACATTATTATAGAAAAAAAAAATCAGAGGTCTCTAATACTGCCTCATCATCTTATCCAGGATAGAACATCAGAAACACTACTGCATTACATGCCAAATGGCAGAAGTTGATGCCAAGCTCAAAGACGTTAAAAAGTTAAGTTTTGTGATCCGATTTCAAATCCTTATTTAATGCGCCAATATTGGCCCATAAAATAATTAGATTTTCATTTCACGTCAAATGAAAATGAAGCCTCATATCTTTAACCAAGTGGCATGCAAATTTTTACAGCTGCTGTAGTATATTTCCTAGAAAAGGGCGACACAGACTCTATACTTGATATGTAGCTGTGGCAGACACAGTAATAGCACTACGAAGATGTCTAGGTCCTGTTCTCTGAAACCTGTGGATATGTTATGTTACGTGGCCAAGGAAAAGTAAGAATGTAGATGAAATTAAAGTTGCCAAGTAGCAGTCCTTAAAATAGAAAGATTATCTTGGATTATCTGTATGCGTCTAATATAATCTCAGGGGTTCCTTAAATGTAGAAAAGTGACTAGGGAGAGAGAACCAAAGAGATGGCATTGTGAGAACTGGCCAAGTATTGCTGGCTCTAACAATGGAGGAAGGGGCCATGTGCCAAGGAAAGTGGGTGGAAAAGGCATAGTAAGGGAGTCTTTCCTAGAAACTCCAGAAAAGAATTCACCTTGCCAATTCTTTTATCTTAGCTCAGAGAGATCTATATCAGATTTCTGATCTACAGAAGCATAAGATGATTAATTTGTGTTGTTTTTAAGCTACTGTTTGCTGTAATTAGTCACAGTAGCAGCATAAAATTAATACAGTTGCTATTAATTTAGTGAATGAGTTTAATTTTACTCCCTGTCAGAAGAATCAGAAACATTCATTGGGATGGAAAGTAAATAGCACATTATCTTGCCTCTGGATGATATTAACTCTGCTACATCACCACACTATAGTCTGAAAGGATCTTGATTATCTGGACATTCTGTGGACTATCCAATTCTTTTACAAGACTCGGATAGTCCACAGGAAGTAACAGATACTCAATATACCTTTTTGTTTTTCTCTGTCACCCAGGCTGGAGTGTGGAGTGCAGTGTCACAATCTTGGTTCACTGCAACCTCTGCCTCCTGGGTTCAAGTGATACTCCTGCCTCAGCCTCCTGAGTAACTGGGATTACAGGCACATGCCACCATGTCCAGCTAATTTTTGTATTTTTAGTAGAGATGGGTTTTCGCCATGTTGTCCAGGTTGGTCTTGAACCCCTGACCTCAGGTGATCCACATGCCTTGGCCTCCCAAATTGCTGGGATTACAGGTGTGAGCAACTGCCCTTAGCCACATATGCCTTTTTAAGTTGACTGCTTGCTAGAGCATGGGACCTGCCATATTAATGAAACTTCTAAGGATTCAATGATACGGTGCATGTCAGGACATCAAAGCCTCCTGCTACTAAAAGGTTGCAATGCTTGGCAGACATTTTTGGATTTTTGAAATAAAACATACTGTACTAGGGGGTACTGCTCTGATTCATTCTAAGTCAGGTGACTTAGAATACTGCCAATGTTGAGTGGGGCCTAGAGCAGAAGGCAGCTTAGCAGCAGGTATATGCTGGTGTAGAACAGGCTTGCCACTTGGGTGATATGATCTGGCAGACCCAATAAGTTACAGAGCAGGAGTCAGCAAACTGTTTCTGTAAATGGTCAGGCAGTAAAGATTTTAGGCTTTGAAGGCCTTAGGGTCTTTGTTGCAATGACTGTACTTTGCTGATGTAGTACAACTGTTCAACACCACCATTAGCCTAGACTTACTCAACTCTGCCGTGGTAGTGCAAATGGAACCACAGACAGTGCATCAACAAATAAGTGTGTCTATGTTCCAATAAAACCTTAATTACAAAACCAGGCCCTGAGTCAGATTTGTCCCATGGGCTATAATATTCTGAGCTCTGCTATAGAGAAGAACATTGTGTGGAGTCCTTAGAATACTCTAATAAGAAAGTTACAGCACAGGCCACTAGGGTTTGGAATAAGACCTTCCACTTCAGCGGGACATTGTAAACCACTTGCAGTACAATTCCTGGATTGTGGGCCTTACTGGAAACTGAATGACTGATTGTGAGGTATCAAATGACCATGTGATTCAGACTGCCCATCATACACTCATCATTGTCAGACACAACGTGTATTAAATTTAGGCCGCCTTCCAACAATAAGTTGAAAGTGGTATATGTCGAGATTAAGCTCAAGCAAATCTGCATGGCACAGGTAAATTACATCACCACACCCCACCCTCCCACTGCCACCAGTACCTACTCTACATCAACCTATCTCTCTCCACCTACACCTGTGGCCTTGTGTGAGGCCTCAATGACCAGCTAATAGAAGAATGAAAAAGGAAGAAGTAAACTAAAGCCTGGTTCACAGAAGGGCTAGCTGAACACTCCAACTTCACTGAGGGAGTTGGAAAAATCTTTCCTTGGAAATACCTTCAGGTAGCACACGTGGTCACTAACTTTTGTAAAATATTTATCAGTAGGTGTTATCATGGGCCTCTGGAAAACATCTTGAAAGTTCTAGATGAGAAGTTCAGGAGAAGGAAGTTTAAGCAAGAAGCTACCAGATAGACCTGAAGTAGTGAGCATGAACTTGTTCTGCTTTAGTGAAATTTTACACTTAATATTTCTTTTGCAGATTAATAAGAAATGTCTCTAAATGTGAACTTTGAACTCTAGAGAGCAAAAGAGAAAATGGAGTGAAAAGGTTAACTTAGAAATAGTGGAATTGACCTGCCATTGATTCCTTTCATTCTTTCTTTCTTCTTTCATTAACTTATCCTTTTTATGTTCATTCTTCAATATTAATTAACAAGTATATTAATTCCAAGTATATATGGAGTGTCTTGCAGTGAGTGACAGGCATAAGAACGAGTACATATCAAAACAGTCAAATATATTATTTAAATTATCATAAGTGCTATGAAAGAAAACTTAGACTACTTAGAGAGAATGACAGGAGTAGATTACCTTAGAATCAGGTTTCTCTGAAAAGGTAACACTTAAGAAAATGTTACGAAATATCATGAAAAATTAGAGAAAGCCAGCAGTACAAAGACTGAAATTAAGTTTTCAAGGAAAAAAGTAAACAAATAAAAAAGACCTTAAGTTAGAAAAAGCTTCTCATGTTCAAGAAATTGAAAGAAGGTGAAAATGATTAGTGTGCATGATAGATGGGAACCTTAAGAGAGGGAAGAGTGGTGGGCAGGAGGGAGAACACATCTTAACATCATTCTGGATACATGTTTTCAACTCAGGCAATTGCGCCCTCAAGGGGCAAAAAATATGGTTCCGGTGTGGAGGGCAAATAGTTCTCTTTTTATGTATAATCAAAGATACACATATAAGACATAAACAGATAAAATTTAATGAGGTGATTTTTTTTAAAAGTCTGAAAATGTTCTTTAGGGGCTGAAATGAATACTAATTTGAGAATAACCAACTAAGGGCAACACTATTTCTTTAAGAAACACGCAAATTTTAGTGGCTTAACATAATAGAATTTTATTTGTCCCTATCATAACTTGTGGATCTTACTTTCTTCTATTTGATAATTCAGGCACTTAGTCTGTTTCTAAATTTTTGTGCAAATAGTTCCCAAGGATTCAGGGACTTCTGTCCCCAGTTTATAATCCAGGATCTCTCCCTGATCCTGTATTCGAGCAACCACAACACAGATCCTACACCGTCATGATCCTGTGTTTTAGTAACTAGCAGACTACGTGCCCTTATCCCCTCCCCCATCCATTATATAGTTACAGAGCGGGGCAAGACATCCATGATAAAAAGCAAAACAAAACAAATATGCCACCTGAACATTCAGAGATGGGAAGAATAAGAAAACACGCCAACTCTGGTTCAAGGCAAAGGGGCAATCCTGTAGGAGGGCCTCATGAAGCTCTGCTCTGGCAGTGGTGGAAGTTCCTGATTCGACACTGATTCTGCTCTCTGAAAGGATCATAGTTTGTGAGCCTTGACTGCAATCTGCATCATTTTTCTAGTTCATGTTCCTGTTAGGGTCACAGGTGAGGTGGATGTTGGCATTATACCCTCTGTGATGGCTGTGGGGCTTTAATACTATGCTTTTTTTGCATGGTAATTTTTGCTTATAGATGTTTAATTTTTGCCTGTGACTGGGGATCTGATGGAAGTTCAAAGAACAAATATCAAAGGCTTTCTACTTCAGGGAATTTGATTTCTTTGGAGTGCTACAGTTCTCCAGAGAAACAGAATCATTAGGACATATAAAGAGAAACACATACAAAAAGATTTTTTTATGAGGGATAGGTTCACATTATTATGGAGGCTGAGAAGTCACACAGTCTGTCCTCTGCAAGCTAGAGGCTCAGAAAAGCTGCTGGTCTACTTGCAATCCAAGAACTGAATGGAGGTCCAATGATGTAAGTCCTGGCTCAAGTCCTAAGGCCTGAGAATCAGGAGCACCAGGATCCAAGGGCAGGAAATAGACGTCCTAGCTGAAAAAGAGAGTGTGAATTCTTCCTTCCTCCACCTTTTAATTCTATTCAGGCTCTCAGTGGATTGAATGAGACGTTCACCTACATGAGCGAAGGGTGATCTCTACTCAGTCCACCAAGACAGGTTTTGATCTCCTCGTTAAATACTCTCATAGACACAGCCAGAAATTAGGTTTTACCAGCTCTCTGGGCATTTCTTAGCCCAGTCAAGTTGATACATAAAACTAGCCATCAAGTTTCCCCAGAAAAATTTCCTATAATTTTGGTAGGCTTTTGCTTCTAATCAATGCTAAGTACCAAGTACTTTATCATTGTCCTTCATTAGAAATAATTCTCAACTCTGTCTTGCCTCCTTTTCTCTCCACCTTTCACTCTCAACCTAATGGTGGCTATTTTGAGACCATCTAAAACATTTATCTTGAAAGGCAAAGTAAAACCCTCATCAGATCTTTCGTTCTGGACTGAGTCACGTAGCTTCACTGAGAAATTTTACTGGGCCTTTGTTGCCCTTAATTTGTTTTCCGTCTTGTTTTACGCTTCTGGTCTGTAGATTTTCTCAATCTTGCTAAGCCATAAATTTCCCTATTCTTTCTCACCTCAGATATCAAAGCAGATAATTATTGCATGGACTGATTTCTTAAAGTCCCATTTTCAAGAAGAAGGAGTAAAGCCAACATACACAAATATGTTTAATTTTTATAACAAAATTTCCCAAGAAATACAGGTACAGTAAAATATTGCTCTTCTTTTCACATTAAGGCACACAGCAGTGTTACTAAATATTTGCCACATAACAACAGTTATTCAACCTTTTGTCCTAAAGTGTTTACTGTTTCTTAGCCTGTGGCTCCACTGCTGATAAATTGCCACATTTGTTCATAGGTAGTTGAAGTGGCATCCATCATCCAATACTATTTCTATGTTGATAGGGTACTTCTAGAAATGTGTGAAATAATAAGTAAACAAAGGTGAATGCCCAGGCAGCACATATGCTAGACCAACAGGAACAGCATGTACTAGAAAACACTATGTCCTAGAAAAACCAATGGTAGCTAGACAGGTCTTTCATTGGTCTTCACATTCCAGAATAATGCTCAGAGATCTAGCAGACGAGACATCAAACTCAGAACACCTCCAATTCTGGGGCTGTGAGGCTTGTAGACCTTGAAATGGAAGTTTATATACCGTAGCAGATGAGTAATGGAATCACCACCTCTGCTGCCTACTCAGATGCACTGCCTTAAGGATTTATCTACAGTTGGCTCCATAGACATTTTCAGGAGGTGTGATGTGTGTGACTTTTGGCTGCTCGCATTTGTTAGTCTGTCATTCTTGGTCAAATTCATGCGCAAACTTCCCATCATGGTAGCAAATAAACCCCACTTCAGGAAGTTAGCATTCTAAAAAACGAATTGTTGTCTTACCTAATAGAAAAACCAGTTTGTTGTTCTGTTATATAGGAGGCTGTCAGAGAAACAACTCCTTTCATTGTGTGCCTCCATCCAATATCAGTTTAAAAGGGGATGGGAACTAAGGGGAAGTATACATAGTTTTTCTCTGCCTTGGTCCAAATGTGGCATATATCACCTTATTAAGAATTGTGAAAGATCTGAGGTTCTAGCCTATTTGTAGCTTAACAAGTTAGACTAACACAACTTCAAGGTTGGTAGCAAAAGACATAGGACTCCTGAGTCACAAAGGACAGTTTATTACTTAAGCTAATTCCAGTAGCCAGAGAGAGACTCAGCATATATTTTGCACTTTTTCCCCTGGTCTCCATTTCTACAAGGAGACACCAGGAGGGCCAGATGACACACACACATTTAGTGGGTTGTAGTCCACAGGAAAGAGACACCAAGCTTAGGAAACATGAATCTTTATTAACGAGCAGGAAGCACCCCTGCTTTTATTTTTTTCTCTCAGAGAAACATTATCTAGGCAGCAAGCATGCATCCTTGCATGCTTTTTCTCCCTTGAAGACACTATCTCTACACAAACACACCTCAAAAGACAGTCCAGAGCAAACAGCAGTCAGTGCTCTGCAACACACATCCGCTGCCTCCCAAAGATCTCAAGAGTGTCATTCATTATAGCATCAAGCTCAAAGTTCAAAATTTTATCATCTAAACCAGGTCCAGGTGCAGATGAGGCTTCTAGTTGTAATCTGTTAGGTACAGCTCCCAGGGCACAATTCCTCTCTACCTGTGGATCTAAAAAACTGAAGAGACAAGTTCTAAACACCTAGAACACTAACATAAAGTGGTAAGATTAAAATAGAATAGCAGCTGTAGACAGTTCCAGCCAAAAAGAAGGTAAATGGAAGGAAGAAAGGTCTCAGTGGTTCAGCACAACTTAGACACAAATATGTAAGTGTTTGTCATTTCCTAATTACTTTTTAAGACCTGGAATTGCCCTCCATGGCATTAAGATCTACCCTATGGATTCTTCCTTTTTCATAGAAGATAGAACTTTTGCAGCTAAATGGTTTTATCAGCCTGCTTCCGATAAGTAGAATTTTAGAGATCTAACAGCTTTCTTCCATTTTACACTCTCTCTGTCTCTTTCAGTCTATGGAGTAGTGTTTTTTTTTGTTTGTTTGTTTTTTGTTTTTTTTTAATTTTTTATTGGATTATAGGTTTTGGGGTACATGAGCAGAGCATGCAAGACAGTTGCGTAGGTACACACATGGCAGTGTGCTTTGCTTTTCTTCTCCCCTTCACCCACATTTGGCATTTCTCCCCAGGCTATCCCTCCCCACCTCCCCCTCCCACTGGCCCTCCCCTTTTCCCCCCAATAGACCCCAGTGTTTAGTATTCCCCTTTCTGTGTCCATGTGTTCTCATTTTTCATCACCCACCTATGAGTGAGAATATGCGGTGTTTCATTTTCTGTTCTTGTGTCAGTTTGCTGAGGATGGTGTTTCCCAGATTCATCCATGTCCCTACAAACGACACGAACTCATCATTTCTGATTGCTGCATAATATTCCATGGTGTATATGTGCCACATTTTTCCAATCCAGTCTATTATCAATGGGCATTTGGGTTGATTCCAGGTCTTTGCTATTGTAAACAGTGCTGCAATGAACGTTCGTGTACATGTGTCCTTATAGTAGAACGATTTATAGTCTTTTGGATATATACCCAGTAATGGGATTTCTGGGTCAAATGGAATTTCTATTTCTAAGGCCTTGAGGAATCGCCACACTGTCTTCCACAATGGTTGAACTAATTTACACTCCCACCAACAGTGTAAAAGTGTTCCTTTTTCTCCACATCCTCTCCAGCATCTGTTGTCTCCAGATTTTTTAATGATCGCCATTCTAACTGGCGTGAGATGGTATCTCAATGTGGTTTTGATTTGCATCTCTCTGATGACCAGTGACGATGAGCATTTTTTCATATGATTGTTGGCCTCATATATGTCTTCTTTCATAAAGTATCTGTTCATATCCTTTGCCCACTTTTGAATGGGCTTGTTTGTTTTTTTCCTGTAAATCTGCTTGAGTTGTTTGTAAATTCTGGATATCAGCCCTTTGTCAGATGGGTAGACTGCGAAAATTTTTTCCCATTCTGTTGGTTGCCGATCCACTCTAGTGACTGTTTCTTTTGCCGTGCAGAAGCTGTGGAGTTTCATTAGGTCCCATTTGTCTATTTTGGCTTTTGTTGCCAATGCTCTTGGTGTTTTGTTCATGAAGTCCTTGCCTACTCCTATGTCCTGGATAGTTTTGCCTAGATTTCCTTCTAGGGTTTTTATGGTGCCAGGTCTTATGTTTAAGTCTTTAATCCATCTGGAGTTAATTTTAGTGTAAGGTGTCAGGAAGGGGTCCAGTTTCTGCTTTCTGCACATGGCTAGCCAGTTTTCCCAACACCATTTGTTAAACATGGAATCCTTGCCCCATTGCTTGTTTTTGTCAGGTTTATCAAAGATTGTATAGTTGTATGTATGTTGTGTTGCCTCCGGTGCCTCTGTTTTGTTCCATTGGTCTATATCTCTGTTTTGGTACCAGTACCATGCTGTTTTGATTACTGTAGCCTTATAGTATAGTTTGAAATCCGGTAGTGTGATGCCCCCCGCTGTGTTCTTTTTGCTTAGAATTGACTTGGCTATGCGGGCTCTCTTTTGGTTCCATATGAAGTTCATGGTGGTTTTTTCCAGTTCTGTGAAGAAAGTCAATGGTAGCTTGATGGGGATAGCGTTGATTCTGTAAATTACTTTGGGCAGTATAGCCATTTTCACAATATTAATTCTTCCTAACCATGAACATGGAATGTTTCTCCATCTGTTTGTGTCCTCTCTGATTTCGTTGAGCAGTGGTTTGTAGTTCTCCTTGAAGAGGTCCCTTACGTTCCTTGTGAGTTGTATTCCAAGGTATTTTATTCTTTTTGTAGCAATTGCGAATGGCAGTTTGCTCTTGATTTGGCTTTCTTTAAGTCTGTTATTGGTGTAGACGAATGCTTGTGATTTTTGCACATTGATTTTATATCCTGAGACTTTGCTGAAGTTGTTTATCAGTTTCAGGAGTTTTTGGGCTGAGGCGATGGGGTCTTCTAGGTATACTATCATGTCGTCTGCAAATAGAGACAATTTGGCTTCCACCTTTCCTATTTGAATACCCTTTATTTCTTTTTCTTGCCTGATTGCTCTGGCTAGAACTTCCAGTACTATATTGAATAGGAGTGGTGAGAGAGGGCATCCTTGTCTAGTACCAGATTTCAAAGGGAATGCTTCCAGTTTTTGCCCATTCAGTATGATATTGGCTGTTGGTTTGTCATAAATAGCTTTTATTACTTTGAGATACGTTCCATCGATACCGAGTTTATTGAGGGTTTTTAGCATAAAGGGCTGTTGAATTTTGTCAAATGCCTTCTCTGCGTCAATTGAGATAATCATGTGGTTTTTGTTTTTGGTTCTGTTTATGTGGTGAATTACGTTGATAGACTTGCGTATGTTGAACCAGCCTTGCATCCCTGGGATGAATCCTACTTGATCATGATGAATATGTTTTTTGATTTGCTGTTGCAATCGGCTTGCCAATATTTTATTGAAGATTTTTGCATCTATGTTCATCATGGATATTGGCCTGAAGTTTTCTTTTCTCGTTGGGTCTCTGCCGGGTTTTGGTATCAGGATGATGTTGGTCTCATAAAATGATTTGGGAAGGATTCCCTCTTTTCGGATTGTTTGAAATAGTTTTAGAAGGAATGGTACCAGCTCCTCCTTGTGTGTCTGGTAGAATTCGGCTGTGAACCCATCTGGACCTGGGCTTTTTTTGTGAGGTAGGCTCTTAATTGCTGCCTCAACTTCAGACCTTGTTACTGGTCTATTCATAGTTTCAGCTTCCTCCTGGTTTAGGCTTGGGAGGACACAGGAGTCCAGGAATTTATCCATTTCTTCCAGGTTTACTAGTTTATGTGCATAGAGTTGTTTGTAATATTCTCTGATGATGGTTTGAATTTCTGTGGAATCTGTGGTGGTTTCCCCTTTATCATTTTTTATTGCATCTATTTGGTTGTTCTCTCTTTTATTTTTAATCAATCTGGCTAGTGGTCTGTCTATTTTGTTGATCTTTTCAAAAAACCAGCACTTGGATTTATTGATTTTTTGAAGGGTTTTTCGTGTCTCAATCTCCTTCAGCTCAGCTCTGATCTTAGTAATTTCTTGTCTTCTGCTGGGTTTTGAGTTTTTTTGATCTTGCTCCTCTAGCTCTTTCAATTTTGACGATAGGGTGTCAATTTTGGATCTCTCCATTCTCCTCATATGGGCACTTATTGCTATATACTTTCCTCTAGAGACTGCTTTAAATGTGTCCCAGAGGTTCTGGCACGTTGTGTCTTCATTCTCATTGGTTTCGAAGAACTTCTTTATTTCTGCCTTCATTTCGTTGTTTACCCAGTCAACATTCAAGAGCCAGTTGTTCAGTTTCCATGAAGCTGTGCGGTTCTGGGTCGGTTTCTGAATTCTGAGTTCTAACTTGATTGCACTATGGTCTGAGAGGCTGTTTGTTATGATTTCAGTTGTTTTGCATTTGTTGAGCAGTGCTTTACTTCCAATTATGTGGTCAATTTTAGAGTAGTGTGATGTGGTGCTGAGAAGAATGTGTATTCTGTGGATTTGGGGTGGAGAGTTCTGTAAATGTCCACCAGGTTTGCTTGCTCCAGGTCTGAGTTCAAGCCCTGGGTATCCTTGTTGATTTTCTGTCTGGTTGATCTGTCTAGTATTGACAGTGGAGTGTTAAAGTCTCCCACTATTATTGTGTGGGAGTCTAAGTCCTTCTGTAAGTCATTAAGAACTTGCCTTATGTATCTGGGTGCTCCTGTGTTGGGTCCATATATGTTTAGGATCATTAGCTCTTCTTGTTGTATCGATCCTTTTACCATTATGTAATGGCCTTCTTTGTCTCTTTTGATCTTTGTTGCTTTAAAGTCTATTTTATCAGAGATGAGAATTGCAACTCCTGTTTTTTTTGCTTTCCATTAGCTTGGTAAATCTTCCTCCATCCCTTTATTTTGAGCCTTTGTGTATCCTTGCATGTGAGATGGGTTTCCTGGATACAGCACACTGATGGGTTTTGGATTTTTATCCAATTTGCCAGTCTGTGTCTTTTGATTGGTGCATTTAGTCCATTTACATTTAGGGTTAATATTGTTATGTGTGAATTTGATACTGCCATTTTGATGGTAAGTGGCTGTTTTGCCTGTTAGTTGTTGTAGATTCTTCATTATGTTGAAGCTCTTTAGCATTCAGTGTGATTTTGGAATGGCTGGTACTGGTTGATCCTTTCTATGTGTAGTGCCTCTTTTAGGAGCTCTTGTAAAGCAGGCCTGGTGGTGACAAAATCTCTGAGTACTTGCTTGTTACCAAAGGATTTTATTCTTCCTTCACTTCTGAAGCTCAGTTTGGCTGGATATGAAATTCTGGGTTGAAAGTTCTTTTCTTTAAGAATGTTGAATATTGGCCCCCACTCTCTTCTGGCTTGTAGTGTTTCTGCCAAGAGATCTGCTGTGAGTCTGATGGGCTTCCCTTTGTGGGTGACCCGACCTTTCTCTCTGGCTGCCCTTAGTATTCTCTCCTTTATTTCAACCCTGTTGAATCTGATGATTATGTGCCTTGGGTTGCTCTTCTTGCGGAATATCTTTGTGGTGTTCTCTGTATTTCCTGCAATTGAGTGTTGGCTTGTCTTGCTAGGTGGGGGAAATTTTCCTGGATGATGTCCTGAAGAGTATTTTCCAGCTGGGATTCATTCTCTTCGTCCCCTTCTGGTACACCTATCAAACGTAGGTTAGGTCTTTTCACATAGTCCCACATTTCTTGGAGACTTTGTTCATTCCTTTTTGCGCTTTTTTCTCTGATCTTGGTTTCTCGTTTTATTTCATTGAGTTGGTCTTCGACTTCAGATATTCTTTCTTCTGTTTGGTCAGTTCGGCTATTGAAACTTGCGTTTGCTTCGCGAAGTTCTCGTATTGTGTTTTTCAGCTCCTTTAATTCATTCATATTCCTCTCTAAGGTATCCATTCTTGTTATCATTTCCTCGAATCTTTTTTCAAATCTTTTTTCAAGGTTCTTAGTTTCTTTGCATTGATTTAATACATGATCTTTTAGCTCACAAAAGTTTCTCATTATCCATCTTCTGAAGTCTAATTCCGTCATTTCGTCACAGTCATTCTCCGTCCAGCTTTGTTCCCTTGCTGGTGAGGAGTTTTGGTCCTTTCTAGGAGGCGATGTGTTCTGGTTTCGGGTGTTTTCCTCCTTTTTGCGCTGGTTTCTTCCCATCTTTGTGGATTTGTCCGCTGGTCGTCTGCGTAGTTGCTGACTTTTCGTTTGGGTCTCTGAGTGGACACCCAGAATGTTGATGATGAAGTATTTCTGTTGCTTGGTTTTCCTTCTACCAGTCTAGCCCCTTCGCTGTACGACTGTTGCGGTCCGCTCCAGACCCTGCTTGTCTGGGGTGCACCTCTAGTAGCCGTGGCACAGCGAGGGATGCTACCAGTTTCTTTTTCTGCTCTCTTTGTCCCAGGATGATGCCTGCCTAATGACAGTCTTTTGGATATAGAGGGGTCAGGGAGCTGCTTGAGGAGACAGTTTGTACTTTATAGGGGTTTAATTGCTGAGCTGTGCACTCTGTTGTTCATTCAGGGCTGTTAGGCTGCTATGTTTGATTCTGCTGCAACACAGCTCATTAAACAACCCTTTTTTTTTTCTCAAATGCTCTGTGTTGAGGGGTTTGGGCTTTATTTTTGGATGTCCGATCAGGTGTCCTGCCCAGCTCAAAGGCAGACTAGCCACTGTTTGGCTGCCGAGGCTCCGCCCTGCTGTTGTGTGATTCGCGCTGTTCCTGCCGGCTCTGCTGTGGTCTCCGCCACGCCCTGCGGCGGAGTCTCTTCGTTGTAGCGTGTTGCCTCAGCAACGGCAGGCTGCGTCAGCAGTGGGCGTGTATCTCAGTAGGGACGGGTTGCCTCCGTAATGGTGGACGCCCCTCCCCCACAGAGCGTCTCGGACCGTCTGCCCGGGATAGTTTGAAATCGCGGTTTTGTTCGTCCCACTGGGTATCCCAACCGATCTGTCCCTGCAATCCCCTGGGCTGGGCTACTGTGCAAGTCTCGTTCAGTCTCAAGTCCAGCCCTCTCAAGTCTCAGGTTGCCGGTTCAACAAGGCACCCGGACAAGCGCGCCCTGTGGGGATTGCTGGGTAGGGCCGGCCGCCGCCGCCACGGCTGCTGGCTTCGCCAGGCAGACCTACTGCCTGGCGTCCCGTGTCTTTTTATACTTGGGAGTTTCCCCGTTCTGTGGGCAACAAAGATCAGTCTGGAAATGCAGCACTGACTCACCGTTTGCGAATTCAATGCGGGCTCCAATCCTGGGTTGTTCTCACAGCGCCATCTTGAGTCCCCTCCCTGGAGTAGTGTTTTTAATGACATAAATTTCAGAAAATCTCTGTAGGTCTCCCATGGATTTTAAGTGGGGTTTACTCGACTTGACAAAAGCTACCTCCACAGATCTTTTCAAGTTAATCCATTATCTCTCTTAACCTCCTGCTGAGATGGGTAAGGGTCAATGCCCTTATGCCTCCTGTAGGCCTCATGGTTTGATTAAGAGGAGCTATGAGATACAACTTTAAACTCTTCAAAGGGTCTTTGTGTAACTGAAAACTGTAACTTTTTGTTTTTCTTTCTTAGGTTTTACCAAGAATTAACACAGCCACATCTTTGGCTGTTTCTCTATGTCAAGATTTCAGAAGTGATGTCTAAATTTTGCATCTATTGCCATTTTAGTATGATGAGAATTTTCAATTTCATCAAGTGCTGATTCCTGGTTCCTTTTTGCTTCATAGTTTTCTCCTCAAATCTCTCTCTCTCTCTCTCTCTCTCTTTCTCTCTCTCTCTCTCTCTCTTTCCTCCTCTCTCTCTCTCTGTCTCTGTCTCTCTTGCATTTCACCATTTCACCATAAGCAGAAGGAAGACATCAGATGGTACCTTCAACACTTTGTTTGGAAATCTCTTTTGCTAAATAAATATGCCTATCATAAGGAGCTCTGCTTCCCACAAATATCAGGAATCAATTTTTTTCCAGGCTTTATAGCACCATATAAAAAACATGTAGGGGTCCCAGGGGACCACTCTATGGTCTGTCTGATACAAGCTTAAAGTCTCTTTCCAGCACCTATCACTGCATTTGTCTTTTCATGTCATTCCCTACTCACATCCAGACCTTTGATCTGGAAAGCTCAGGTTCAAGACAGACAAAGAAATTTTTATAAAACTTACAGAAACTTTCTACATGACCCAATTTGACTCACATGGGCCACTATGAACTTAACAAGCAGTGAACTCAACCAAGTGGTTATTTCAATCTATGACTATGCATGTCTAATAAGATAATTCCAGTGTCTAAGTCAGAATTAATTTTGAATCCTCTAGGACCTGTTTTCACTGGACCGCCACTAATATGGTATACTATCAAGAACAGACTGGAGTTGTTGCTAGAGGAAAGAAGGAAACATCATTCATAGGAGTGATCATAACCGTATCCTGAATTTTCAAAATGTGTCTACATAGCTCCCATCCCTTTTATCTAAATCATTACCCAGCAAGTACATGAAAGGAAATACCTTTCTGAAGATAGCTGCATTAATTCACTAAAGTGCCCTTCTTTCTAAGAAATATTTTTGAGCCATTTTTGAAGAGGTCATTCCATTGTCCAGCAATATTAGATGATTGTGAATAATAGGGAGGGTGAAAGGTCTATGAAATACCTTGTCTATGATTTCAGTGTCAATTCCCGTTGGTTTCATCAGAAAACAGGCCCTTACCATGAATATCTACATGAATGAACTAAATAGTATGAACAGCAGCTGCAATTTGTTTCCATAGGCCACAATGACAAAGAAGGATGTCTTTAATCTGACAGTCTGTAATGTTTAAAATGGCATTCCAAATAGCTATGTTAATTGCAACTCTTCATGAATCCAGAAAATAAAATGTTTTACTAAGTGACGGTATTGACCAGAGAGAGAGATGAGATGAGGCTTTGGTTCTGCCTACTGGGTGGCGTGACCACCTGTGCTTTTGGTTCTGTGTAGTCAGCACAGAGCTTGAACAGCCACAGAATCCCAACAAACACCTTTAGTGATCCAGAACCAGAAATTGAAGGAACGCTCCTTGCGTTGTAGGCCCCATTGAGCTAGCAGTTTTTGCTTTAAGCAATGGAGTGCTTCTCCTAAAGGAACAGCTGCCATTTTTAAAAAAATCTAAACAAAGATTCCAATTGGACGAGGCTGGCTGCATTCTTGAATACACCATTTATATTTAACAAATGAGGCTTGTTAGGTCATTCTCATTTTGTCAGTCATTGAGTCCAAGTGTAACTACGCTAAAATGGATATATCAGGTTATAGTCACAATGACTCCATAAATGAGGTGTCTAGTTTCTACAAGAGCCCAGTAGCAAGCTAATAACTGCTTTCACCTTATAGTCATGTCAGAGAAGTGATGAATCCAAAACTCCAAGTGGCAACTCTATGTGGAAATCAGAGGCTCTGGATTAGTTCCCTAGGATTTCCATAACAAAGTAGCGCAAACTGAAAGGCTTACAACAGCAGCAATTTGTGTGCTCACAACTCTGTATGGTCAAAGTCTGAAATCAAAGTGTTGGCAGGGCCATGTTCCCTCTGAAGACTCAGGGAAGGATCTTTCCTTGCCTCTTCCTACCTTCTACTAATTGCCAAAAATACTTGGCTTTCCTTGGCTTGCAACCGTATTACTCCCATTGCAGCCTCAGTCATCACATGTCCTTCCTTGTGTGTCTCTGTGTCTTCACATGGAGATCTTCCTATGTGTGTCCAAATTTCTTTCTTCTTATAAGGATATCAGATAATGGATTAAGGTCCACTCTAATTCTATGATTTCATCTTAAATTGAATACATCTGCAAAGATCCTATTTCCAAATGTCACATTTAGAAGTGAGGTGGGGGGTGGTCAGGCTTCAACATAAATTTTTTGGGGTGGACACATTTCAAACCATGACAGGGCTTTAATCAGCAAAATTATGAGTCATTGAGATTTAACAATGTCATTAGGGTTTCAGTACCCCCAATGGTAGAAGGACTTCTTTACACCAACTCCTGAAACCATACGCTCTGACATTACTGGGATGGGAAGTGCAATTATATAATACATTAATGCTTACTCTACATTTAGTTGTAGAAGCAACTGAAAAAGTACATTGAATTGATCGAACAGACTCACACACAAGATCACATTAGCCTTGTTCCCCTACTGTGAACCCTATAAACCCTAGCCAAATGACATTACCTGTTTAGAAGCATCTGCTCTCCTCATGGAAGTGCATGCATTGGTAACTTGTGTTCTGAATCCAATAGTAAAAATATTTGAATACCTCTTTATCCCAAAGTTGACTACGTATATGACCATATCATCTTTGGTCCTCCTTGGAACCAGAGAAATCTTGGATTTACCATGAATCTTGTTTATCCATAAAGCAGATAAAATTAGAATAGAGTATAAATAAAAGACCTGTAGATGAAAAGGAAGAGAGTGGCTCCATGTTAGTAAGCAAGGCACATGCATTTTCAGTTTCAGTTCAGTCACTCACAGCACAACCAGATGAACATCTAATCCTCTCAGCACCACCAAGCTTTATAATGTATAGCAAAATCTTCACTGCTAACATTGCTTCATCTTAAGAACTCTGACTCAGTAGCCACAATTACACTGCCTTTCAGATGAGATCCTGAAGTCTGCTGCCCCCTCTTTCTGATGATGCTGCTTCCTTTGCTTGCCCTAAGAAGAGTGAGAATGACCAAAACACCATTTGTGTAGTTAATTTCAACCTTACTTCTCACCACTCAGCCTCCAGATTTTCTTTTTTTTTAATTAAGTCAGCAACTGTGTATGTGCCTTTTGTATGACATTTAATTAGAATTTTATAATAATTATATGAGGTTGACAGTATTATTGCATTTTGCATAAGAGAAAGAAAGTGAGATGCAGAGATCTTAAGTTACTTGTCTAAAGGTTTCTCTTTATAGGTAAAAAAAATATATGAGGACAAAGAAATCAAGATTTTCATTTACAGGCAGGGTTGTGCTGTTCCAACACTTAGGTGACTGAATTCACCACCAAATTCCAGGAAGTCTTCTTATATCACTGATCCAAGAACAGTAGCACTTTATCTTTCTTTAAAATTTTTGTGTATCTATCAATGTCCCAATTTCATAGCCAAAACTATTAAGAATTCTGAAGGATTAAAGATTCATGCCACTTGCCAACTACATACCAGAACCCCATGAGTGCTTGCAGAAAGTACCAGACTCCCACGTCAGAGACAAAAAATAGTATATTACTACAGCAATTCAAGTAGCCAGAGTATCAGCTTTTTTGTTTGCCAGTTTTCCAAGCCACAATTCCTACAATGCAATGTGAAGGAGGCCAGATGATACCTGAACACAATTAATTGCAATACAATAGAGGATCTTTGAGCTTACAGAACAAGAGTCTTTCGTATAAGGTAATAATCATCCATGCCTTCTGCTTCAGAGACAGCACTGAGCATCAAGATTAAGAGTCTCAGGCAGGTAGTCTATCAAGTAAGAAGGGCATCTCTTGTGTACTTTAGGTACAACAACTAAAGCCCATTGCTTATATGAAAATATTTTGGTGCTAAATTTATCCCCAACATAGGTGTTAGCAGTGGTAGACTTTTATTACCAAGGGCTCATTAAGGGGAAGGAGACTCTCCTTGCTGCCATGCAGTGTTCTAATTGGTTTGAGGGCTTGGTATGTTAAAATTCTACTTCATCCAGGTACTCTGAAGCAGATAATAATTTTATTATGGAAACATGATCCACCCAAACTTCTATCACCAGAGCCAGGCCATACAGATCACGTTTGCTGGTTTGTTTCATATGTCTGTTCAGACTCATAGTTCTGTTAATTGATGGGGAAAAATACAGCACTCTTTGAGTTTGTCAAAGAAATAGTTGTCACTGTAGATGACAATACATGGCAGTCCTCAGGCAGAAACAGCCTATGATTTCAACAGCATATGGTCATTGATTTGAACTTAAATTGTTACTATGTGTGTTGTACTAAAAAATATTGCTATGCACATAAATATTTACTCACTTTTTTCTGTGATTTTTATGTGATGTTCTCATATTGCAATCTTATGCAACTATATTCGATCTAAAATTTGAAAACATTTATATATGAAACATTTATACCAAATAGTATGAGAAAAAATTAAAGCAGCTTAAAGGTTTACTACTTTAATATGAGTATAGCTGAAAGAAAAGATAATATGTTCTTAAATATCTGCTATTTCTATAATTTATGAGAGATATTTTTGAATAAGAAATATCGGTATGTATCATTCTAAGTTTGAAAAAGTCATTCTTAATTCTTAGATATAGTAAAACCTATTCCTGTAGACAGTTTTATAGGATAGAAAATATATAATATTATAAATTGGAAAGAATCTAATAACAACTCTAATATATGTGCATGAGCGCGCACCTGTGCATGCATGCGCCGCGCGCGCACACACACACACACACACACATTCCTAGAGCAACATTGAGGCAAAGAAAATGGCTACAAAATAAAAGGCATCATCTTTTTATTGACTTTCAAACTTGATCTCTAATTTCAGAAATGCCCTTGAGCTATTTCTAAATTGAATGTCCTCTTGAATAAATGTCAAGATTTAGCAATGAATCTGATCTTTAATGTACATCTAGAAACATAAATATAATTTTACTTGAAATTATTTCAAGGTTTTGTCAGTCTCTGAATGCTCCAAGGAAAGATTCCATTTTAATGCAACTTAGGTACAGGTGTAAGACTTGGATAAAAAGTTCAGGCTCTATGTCATGGGACCCTAAGCCTTAAAGGTAGCACATAAATTTCTAGTACTGTTGAAGTAATTATCTGTAGAAAAAAATAGTAGAAAATACTACCAATAAAGTCATTGTAAGGTGGAATATCTTCTATATGTGACAAGTTAGAGAAAGACATAGGAAAAGGAACATTATTAGTCACCTGACATGGTTTGGCTGTATCCCCACCCAAAATCTCATCTTGCATTGTAATCACCATAATCCTCTTAATCCCCATGTGTCAAGGGAGACACCAGGTGGAGGTAATTGATATGGGGATAGTTTCCCTCATGCTATTCTTGAAATAGTGAGTTCTCATGAGGTCTGATTTTTTTTTATAAGTGCCTGGCATTTCATCTGCTGGCTCTCATTCTCTTCTGCCACCCTGTGAAGAAGGTCCTTACTTCCTCTTTGCCTTCTGCCATGATTTCAAGTTTCCTGAGGCCTCCCCAGCCATGCTAAACTGTGAGCCAATTAAACCTCTTTTCTTTGTAAATTACCCAGTCTTGGACAGTTCTTTGCAGTGGTGAAAAATGGGCTAATTCATCACCACAAGGATTCATACAAAGTACCAGACACAAAACAGATCAGTGGCCAAGATGGACATTCTCAGTGTTTATTTTTGAAAGTCTTTGACCAAGCTGGGATCTTTCTCTCACAAGTATGAGAAATAGTGTAGAGAACATAAATTACTGCCAACAGTCCTTTGTCCAAAGGAGGAGACTGCAAGGACGCTATCAACCTCCATTCAGCCAGGGGTGAGTCTGAATTGCCAAATGTCAACTCAAGACAAGTGTGATTTACATTGGGAAGAAAAAGTCATATATCATAATTAAGATATGAGAATATATGGAAGTGTATGAGAAAAATATTTTCCACAATTTTTTGCTACATTAAACCCCCGGAGAACTTTTTCTGAATCCAAGAAACTTGGGGAAAGAACTTAATTATCCTAAATGTCTATATTCTTCTTCTTAATTTATTTGGCTAGACGAAAGAAAAATCTACTTGTTTTAGATGTTTGTAACCTTTTGTGTACAGAAAATGTCTGGATGTATTTGGGGGATTTTTGGCTATTTTTTTGTCTTATGATTTCCCTATCATAGGGGCAAATAAAGAAGATAATTATTTTTAGAAGGAAACCTTTGTTTCTTAGACCTCAGCAATCTGGCAATAAGAAAATATCTTTTAAAAAGTTGACAGTATAAAACTTACCTGGCACTGCATGTTCCTATTAATTCTTCAACAAAGCCAACCTCTCAATTTCTTCTTAATCTTGAGAGGTTCCTAGAAGTGTCATGCCCAATGCTCCATGAAGCTACTGGTCTCCATGGCTACTGTATGATTTTTTTAGCACTTTCTCTTTCTTCTTTGCTTACTGAATATCCTTCCTCCAAATGTCAACTGTGCTGCTAACACTCACTAGAGACACAACTGCCTCTGCAGCTGCCACAGATTCACTTGTCTGCCCCTGAGGCTGACCTTGGTGCTAAGTCTGCACCAATTATTGTCGACTATCAATGTTAAGGACCCCGCAGACTAGTCTAGGAATGGTGCCAAATTTTCCAGCCTGTCTCCATCAATCAGTACAAATTTTGTTCCTGGTCTGTTTTCTCAAGTTTTCAATATTCCACAAGTATAAAAATATCTATTTTCTCCCTCATCCACCACCTTGTATTTTTCACACTCTTTTTTTTATCCTAAGATGCAAGAATGCAAGTGGGTAAGGGGAAGAGAACACTGATGTCAATTATAAATGCCATTTTGCATCCTGAAACTTTCCTCTTCTATGAAGTTCATTTGTAGTCCTTACTATTATTTTAATTCAAATATTATTTAAAGATCTATCCTATGCCAGTGATTATTCTAAGTAATGAAAATATAAAGACAAAAAAGGCAAAGGGGGTAGTTACCTCATGGAGCTACCTTACCAGAGAAGAGACAAAATAAATAAGTACATAAAAAAGGTTACCATGAACTGTGTTTATGATAAACAAAATGGATGATATGATAGAGTATCAGGTATAACGATGCTTTACATAAGATGGGAGAAGCTTTCTCTGGGAAGTATTCAAGCTGAGACATGCTAGACTAGAGGAGTTAACCATGCAGAGTTAAACATACCAGTTAGAGGCAAGAGTGAATATAAATGCTGTAGAAAAGAGAGAGGTAAGTATTTAGAGGAACTGAAATGAAACTTATCATTTAACTTGTGTGACTTGATTCTATTTTTGAATAAGATTGTTTTCCCCAATATCCTTGTGTACATCTACATATACCACATTGTCTTCTAGAAATGCTTTGAACATGCCTAAATTCTAAAATGAATGTGTTTCAGGCTCAAGTGAAGTTCCTTTCAAAGACAAACTATGCAGAAGTTTAAAAGGCCAAATATTCCCCAAAGCTACAAAACAAACAACAACAAGAAAAAAAAAATCCAAAATCTAAGATCAGTTAAAGTTTTTAAAATAGAACCATAAGAAACTTCCATGGCCGGGCACGGTGGCTCAAGCCTGTAATCCCAGCACTTTGGGAGACCGAGGCGGGTGGATCACGAGGTCAAGAGATCGAGACCACCCTGGTCAACATGGTGAAAACCCGTCTCTACTAAAAATATTTAAAAAATTAGCTGGGCATGGTGGCACGTGCCTGTAATCCCAGCTACTCGGGAGATTGAGGCAGGAGAATTGCCTGAACCCAGGAGGCGGAGGTTGCAGTGAGCCGAGATCATGCCATTGCACTCCAGCCTGGGTAACAAGAGTGAAACTTCGTCTCAAAAATAATGAAAGAAACTTCCAGTTTCTGGTTCAGCATGTAAGAAGCTTATAAATCACCACTTCAGCCTAACAATAGGAAAAGTCCTGAACCATCATTCTCAGGAAACTGACACAAGAACAGAAAATCAACACCACATTTTCTCACTAATAGGTGTTGAACAATGAGAACACATGGACACAGGGAGGGAAGTATCACACACTGGGGTTTGTGGGGTGGGGAAATAGGGGAAGGACAGTGGGGGGTGGGGAGTTGGGGAGGGATAACATGGGGAGAAATGCCAGATATAGGTGATGGGGAGGAAGGCAGCAAACCACACTGCCATGTGTGAACCTATGCAACAATCTTCCATGTTCTTCACATGTACCCCCAAACCTAAAATGCGATAAAATAATTTTTATTAGTACCATAACAGACAAACCAGTGTCCCCAATTTGGAGAGACAAACAGGTGAACACAGGCAGTCAGGGCATATTGGAACCAGTGCAAGGATAGGAAAACCGAAAGTGTAACTGAATTATCGGAGGCTCAGTGAGGACAATTCTTGAGAGTTGTCAACAGGGGAACCCAGTTATGGGTGCTCCCATTCAATGCACTCTCACACACATTACCTCCTGGAGCTCTACAGGCTCACAATAGATAACACATCAAAATCCCCTCATGCTCTGGCAAGGTTAGGGGAAACTAAACCATTTGAATGTATTTATTCTTAACAAGCTCTACTCTCAGGAGAGATTATTTATGAAAGCCTAAACTGTTGGTTTTATCGGAGCCTAACAGACCTGGGGGAAGAGAAATATCCAACCTCTGCTGGATCTAGCATCCCCTATGGAGGAAAGGACATACCCAATTTCGATTCCCTGTAGTCATCTAGTCCCATCAAAGTGGAGAAAACTGAGAAGCTCACAGTCCAGAGTACAAGCTCACTAAAAGACTGAGACCTAATCATAGGACTGTAGAACATTTCCCCTCCCACATATGGTACCAGCTCATTACTAAAACTCTGCTTAGGTCAGTTCATTTTATCCTGTTCATAATGTCCACCTATCAAGAATAAAATGACAAGACATACAAATAGGTAAAACACAGTGTGAAGAGACAGAAAATGCATTAAAATCAGACTCAGTTATGGCAGGCTGCTGGAAGTAACAGATGGGGAATTTAAAATAACTATGATTAATATGCTAAGGACTCTACTGGGTAAAGTAGACAATGTGTAAGAACAGGTGGTCAATGCAAACAAAGAGATGGAAATTATAAAAGAGACTCTCCCCCAAAATGCTAGAGATCAAAAACACGGTAACAAAAATGAAGAATACCTTTGATGGGCCTCTCCGTAGACTGGACACAGCTGAAAAAAGAATCTGTGACATTGAGTACATCTCAATAGAAACCACTGAAATCTAAAATCAAAGAGAAAGAATGAAAACGAAAACGCCCGAACAGAATATTTAAGAACTGTGAGACAGCTACAAAATCTGTAATGTATGTGTAAAGGCACTATCAGAAAGAGAAGAGAAAACTGAACGGAAGAACATTTGAAAAAATAACAACCGAGAATTTCCCCAAGTCAGTGTCAGACACCAAACCACATGATGATGGAAAAAGAAATCTGCCAAATATACTAACAGATGTTAATCTGAGCCCCTATGTGTAATTACAGACCAGTTTACACAATCTCAAGAAGTCCTGAGAAAGTGTACCCAAAATGGTTGGGTTACACTTTGGTTTTATGCATTTCAGGGAGATAGAAATTGCAGGTAAAATCATAAACCAACATCAGAAGGTGTACATGGGTTTGTCTTGAAAATGTGGGATATCTCAAAATAAGGGCTTGCAAGTCATTGGTGGGATTTAGGGATTCTTCAGTTGACAGTTGAAAGAATTAAGCAATTGCCTAAATACGTAAAACCAGTAGGAAGGAATGACTGAGATAAAATTAATGAGATTGTGGATATCAGGCTTCTTGTTGTGTAGAAAGAGCCTTAAAGGTGGCAACTGTCAGAGGGAACATATGGTAAATGTTTGTTTACTCACTTTTAAAGATGTCAGACTCTCAATTTTTCCTAGATCCAGCCAGGAAAGGGATAGAAAGGGGAGATGGGGCTGCATTAATCTCCATTCTCTACAGATGCGAATTTCTTCTACTTCAGCCTTCTGTCCTGTGACAGCCATTACAAAATATGTCAAATAAATACATTTAGGTATGTGTCATGTGGTGCTATGTGTCATGTGGTGCTATGTGTGTCATGTGGTGCTATGGGTGTCATGTGGTGCTATGCCACAGGCAGGTTGGAAAGTAAGCCACTTATATAGGGTTAATTACAACCCATCTAAAGAGATTTTATGGTGTGTAAGGCATGACTTGCCAGGCCTCTTAGATAAGAATGTGGGCAGGAAGGAGAAAAAAACGTCAGGGTTTAGTCCTTACACAGATCCAGTAAGCTCAGAGAACACCAAACAGAATAAATGCCAAAAAATTTTCACCTCGGCATATAATATTCAAACGATACTAAATTGAAGATTTAGAAAATCCCTTTAAGATGCTAAAGAAAAAATACAGCTTTGTTGTCATATGGCTTTAATGAGTGGAGGATCAGCAGATTTTTTGTTTTGAGTTAAATTAGATAAAATGACACAGACACATGTGGAGTGGTTTTAAGGAGCAGAGAGTTTAATGGGCAAGAAAGGAAAAGGCAAAAGGAAGAAGCTCCCCTGTACAGAGACAGGCAGAGGGGGGCTCCAATGTCCAAAGAGGAGACCCCATATTTGGAAGATACAAGCTAGTTTTATGCCATGGCTGGAGGAGGCGGTGTTTGATTTGTATAGGGCTCAGGGGATTGGTTTGACCAGGCATGTTATTCACTTAGCCAGTGAAAATACTGGCCCTCCTACCCAAGTCCTTTAATATGCAAAAGCAGGGCACCATGATGTTCTACACACGTGGGGATATGTGGGGGTGGCCACGCTGTCAGTCACCTGTGGGGCAAGAGCAAGAGGACAATGGTGGGAATCACCTTGTTGGGTGTACCTGGTTTCTAAAGGCTGGCATTTGCATATTAAAAATTCCCAGCCCAGGTCTAAGAGCCAGGGCTTTCATGTTAGACAAGAAACGATTTTTGGAGCTGCAAAACGCCTCCCAAGAACCCCTTTTTTTCTCTATCGGCCTAAAATAATTTCTTAATAACTCCTACCACACTTATAGAGGAACAGAGATAACAGTTACATCTGATTTTGCTTCAGAAACCATACAAGCAAGAAGAGAGTAGATTGAAATTTTAAAGTGTTGAGAGAGAGAGAGAGAAAAAAAACCTAGAATTCTGTATCCTGAGAAATTACTCTTCAGATATAAAGGAGAATACTTTTTTTTTTTTTTTTTTTTGAGACGGAGTTTCGCTCTTGTTACCCAGGCTGGAGTGCAATGGCGCGATCTCGGCTCACCGCAACCTCCGCCCCCTGGGTTCAGGCAATTCTCCTGCCTCAGCCTCCTGAGTAGCTGGGATTACAGGCACGCGCCACTGTGCCCAGCTAATTTTTTGTAATTTTTAGTAGAGACGGGGTTTCACCACGTTGACCAGGATAGTCTCGATCTGTTGACCTCGTGATCCACCCGCCTCAGGAGAATACTTTTGTTAGGCATATAAAAATTGAATAAATTTGTTGCCAGTAGACTTGACTTGCAAGAAATATTAAAAGGAGTTATTTAAAGAAAAACAAAATGATATAGATCAGAAACTCACATCTACATAAAGAAAAGAAAGCATTAGTTAAGAAACAACTGAAAGTAAAATAAAAACTTATATTTCCTTATTCTTAATTGATCTGATAGATGTTTGTTCAAAAATAATAGCAATAATGTATTCATTATGTATGCATATGTATGTACATAGGCTCATGTATTCTTAGGAATGAATGAAATGAATGACAAGCATGTGAGAGACAAATTAAAATTATTTTGTTATTATAAGATAATCACATGTGAAGTGGCATAGTGTTATTTGAAAGTAAACTTGGATTAGTTGCAAATTTATTGCAAACACTGCGTAAACATTAAAAAGTCTCTAAGGATAGAGAGCAAATGAAATCATACAAAATGCTCAATTAAAACCACAAAAGGCAGAAAAAGAGTGTAAGACAAAAATAGAAGTAAAGAGCAAGGTGAACAAGCAGAAACTAACAAATATGCTAGGTATTAACCCAATTATATCACTAATCACTTTGAATCAATGGTTTAAATGCACCAATTAACCAACAGATTTTAAAAAATAGACCCCATTATATGTTGTCTACAAAAAACCCACTTTAAATATAAGGACACATAGAGATTACAAGTAAATAAATGAGGAAAGATACACAGTAGTCCCCCTTTACCCTTGTTGTTTTCTTTCTTTCTTTCTTTCTTTCTTTCTTTCTTTCTTTCTTTCTTTCTTTCTTTCTTTCTTTCTTTCTTTCTTTTTTCTGTGATTTTCATTACCAGCAGTCACAAACAGTCCAAAATATGCATGGAGTGTTCCAGAAGTAAACAATTTATAAATTTTAAATTGTGCACCATTCTTGGTAGCATGATAAAATCTCACACCATGGATTTCGCATCATCTTGTGTGGGATTTGAATAATCCTTTTGTCCAGCATCCCCACACTGTATGTGCTACTTGTCCAGCATTCCCACACTGTATGTGCTACTTGTCCAGCATTCCCACACTGTATATGCTACTTGTCCAGCATCCCCACACTGTATGTGCTACTTGTCCAGCATTCCCACACTGTATGTGCTACTTGTCCAGCATTCCCACACTGTATATGCTACTTGTCCAGCATCCCCACACTGTATGTGCTACTTGTCCAGCATTCCCACACTGTATGTGCTACTTGTCCAGCATCCCCACACTGTATGTGCTACTTGTCCAGCATCCCCACACTGTATGTGCTACTTGTCCAGCATCCCCACACTGTATGTGCTACTTGTCCAGCATTCCCACACTGTATGTGCTACTTGTCCAGCATCCCCACACTGTATGTGCTACTTGTCCAGCATCCCCACACTGTATGTGCTACTTGTCCAGCATCCCCACACTGTATGTGCTACTTGTCCAGCATCCCCACACTGTATGTGCTACTTGTCCAGCATTCCCACACTGTATGTGCTACTTGTCCAGCATTCCCACACTGTATATGCTACTTGTCCATTAGTTGCTTAGTAACCATCTCAGTTATCAGATTCACTGTCATGATATCTCAGTGCTTGTGTTCAGGTAATCTTTTTTTACTTAATAATAGTTCCAAAATGCAATAATTGTGATGCTGGAAATTCAAATATGCCAAAGAAAGAACCTAAAGTGCTTCTATTAGGTAAAGAGGTAAAAAGTCTTCAACTTAATAAAGAAAGAAAAACATCATATGTTGATGTTGTTAAAATCTACAGTAAGAATGACTCTTCTATCCATAAGCTTCTGAAGAAGCAAAAGAAATTTATGGTAGTTTTCTGTCACTCCTTAAACTGCAAAAGTTCCAGTCATATTGTATGATAAGTACTTAGTTAAGATAGAAAAAGCACTTAATTTGAGAATGGAATACAATGAACTGAAAACATGTTCAATTATAGCAATATGTTGTGCCAAAAGTGTTGCATGTATATGCAGACTCTGTCAAGAAATCCCCTGATATGAGTGACACCAAGACATTAACTGCAAGTTAAAAGATGGTTACACAGATTTAAGAATACAAAATGTCAACAGTAGTTTAATGCTACATCACAAGGCTTATGTCATTCATATCACTTTATCTTATCATGTAGGTGCTGTATTATTTTACATCATCACAATAAAAAGGGTGAGTACTGTATAATAAAATATTTTGAGAGAAAGAGAAATCACATTCATATAACTTTTATTACAGTATATTATAATTATATTTTACTATTAGTTTATTGTTGGTAAACTCTTGCTGTGTCTAATTTATAAACTAAACTTTATCATCCATATGTATACATAGGAAGAAACATAACATACATAAAGTTTGATGCTATTCACTGTTTCAGGAGTCAACTGGGAGTCTTGGAACATGTCCCTTGTGGATAAGGGGTGATTACTGTACCTTACTGACACTAGGCAAAAGAAAATGGGAGTAGCTAGTTTAACTTCAGACAGAGCAGATTTCAGAGCAAGGAAATTATCAAGGATAACAAGGAGCATTGCATAATGATAATGCGGTTGATTCTCCAAGGAGACATAACAATCATTGACATATATGAGCCTAACAATAGGGCATCAAAATATATGAGGCAATAACTGATAGAACTGCAAGAAGAAATAGATAAATCCACTCTTATGGTTAAAGACTTCAGCTCCCCTCTCTCAAAAATGGAAAATTACAGAAGGTAAGAATTCATTAAGGCATAACTGAAAACACCAGTTCCATCATCAGCTGGATATGATGAACATCCATAGACTAATTCTTTCAACAATAGCATTCTTCTAAAGTTTGTATGGAAGCTTCATCATGATAGACCACATTCTGAGCCATAAAACACAACTTACTAAATTTAAAAGAATAAAAATTATACAGTGGCTGCTATCAGACCAGAATGGAGGTTAACTAGAAATCAATTAAAATAAAGATAGTTGGAAAATCCCAAAATACTTGGAGATTAAAAAACGCAATTCTAAATAACACATGGTCCAAAAAAAGAAATCTTAGGAGAAATTTAAAAGTATTTTGATGTAAATATAAATGAAAATACACCTTATCAAAATTTGTGGAGAACAGAAAAAGCAGTTCTTAGAGGGAAACTTATGGCATTGAATGAATATATTAGAAAAGAAGGAATATGTAAAATCAACTATCTAAAATTTCACCTTATGAAACTATAAAAAGAAGAGCAAATAAATCCAAGGTAGGCAGGAGAAGGGAAATACAAATTAGAGCAGAAATCGATGAAATTGAATAAAGGAATTCACTAAAGAAAATTGGTGAAACCAAAGACTGGTTATTTAAAAAGATCAATAAAGTCAATAATTCTGTAGATCAGCTAAGGAAAAAGGAGAGATAATACAAACTATTAATATCAGAAATGAAAGAAGAGATATTACTACAGATCCCATAGTTATGAAAAGGATAAAATAAAATATTATAAACAACTCTATGTCCACATATTTGATGGCCTAGATGAGATGGATCAATTATTTAAAGTCACATCTTCCAAAACTCATACAAGAAGAAACAGACAATCTGAATAGGCCCATGACTATTAAAAATTGAATCAATATTAATAACTGGAAACTGAAAGTACCAGGCCAAGATGGGTTCACTGGTGTATTCTACCAAACATTTAAGGAAGAAATAATGCTGTTTTCTAAAAACTCTTCAAGAAAACAAAATCAGATAGAAAACTTCCTCACTCAATCTAAGAGGCCAGCATTATATTGGTACCAAACCGAAGACATTGCAAGAAAATATCACTCATGAACATAGATTATCTTTAAAAATACTAGCAAATCAAATCAAACAATGTATAAAGAATTATACACCATGACCCAAATGGATTTATGTAAGACTGGCTCAACATTCAAAAATCGATTAATATAAATCCATCACACCAACAAACTAAAACAGAAATTTTATATAATCATATTAAGCATTGCAGAAAAAGCATTTGACAAAATCTAAGATCCACTTATTATACAAACTGTCAGTAAACTAGAACTAGACGAGAACTAGAACTATCCTCAACTTCATAGAGAATATCTACAAATAGAGTACAGCTAACGTGATACTCAACAGTGGAAAACTATGAGCTTTTTCATTAAGATACAACTCAAAGATGTCCTCTTCACCACTGGTTTTTAACATCATACTGGATGTCACAACTAATTCATTAAGACTGAAAAAGGAAATAATAAGTATATAGATGAGGAAGATAAAAAATAAAACTGTATTTGTTCATAGATTACATGACTGTCCATGTAGAAAATCCAAAATAATCAATGAAAAAGTCCTGGAGCGAGTAAGATTATAACAATATTGCAGTATACAAGGTTAATATACAAAAATTCATCACTTTCTTTTATAGCAACAATTAACAAGTTGAATCTGAAATTAAAAATACAATACCATTACATTAGCATCACCTGAAAAATGAAATACCTAGGTAGAAATCTAATAAAATTTATTTCAGATTTATATGAAGGAAGCCACAAAATGCTGATGAAAGAAATCAAAGAACTAAATAAATGGAGAGATATTCCATGTTTATTAATAGGATGTTTTAATATTGTCAAGATGTCAGCTTGATAGATTCAACATAATCCCAATCAAAATCCCAGTAAGTTATTTTGTGTATATTGATAAAATGGTTCTAAAGTTTATATGTAGTATCAAAAGGCCCAGAATAGCCAATACGATATTAAAGAAAAATAAATTCAAATGTCTAATATTACCCAAATTCAAAACTACTGTAAAACTACAGTAATCAAGAGAGAGTAGTATTAGAAAAATAATAGATAAATATATCAATGGAACAGCATTGAGAGCCCACAAATATGGTAAACTTATCTTTGACAAAGAAGCAAAGGCAGTATGAAATGTAGAAGTACTACCTTATCAACAAATGGTGCTGGAATAATTGGATATTCATATACAAAAAAATGTTTAAACTAGACACAGACCTTACATTCTTCAAAAGTTAACTTCAAAAGTTAACTCAAAATGAATCACAGACCTAGATACAAAATGTAATCACAGACAAAATGAATCACAGACCTAGATACAAAATGTAAAACTCCTAGAGGATAGCCTAGAAGAAAATATAAATGATATCAGGTTTGTTGGTAACTTTAGTTACAATACCAAAGAAACAATTTATGAAAGAAAAAATTAATATGCTGGACTTTATTAATATTTTTTAAATTCTGCTCTGCAAAAGATATTGTAAAGAGAATAAAAAGACAAACCACAGACTGGGAGAAATTATTTGCAAAATACCTATCTGGTAAAGTACTGGTATCCAAAATACCCAAAGAACTCTTAAAACTCAACAGTAAGAAAACAACCTAATTTTAACATGGGCCAAACATCTTCCTGGACACCTCACCCAAGATATACAGATGGCAAGTAATCATATGAAAAGTAGCTCCACACCACATGTCATCAGAGAAATGGGAATTAAGATGGTAATGGGATGGTACTAGACACCTACGAGACAAGCCAAAATTCAGAACATGGACAACACCGAAGTTGGCAAGGATATGTAGCAACAGAACCTCTCCTTCATTGCTGGTAAGAATGCAAAATGGAACAGACACTTTAGAAGGCAGTTTGGCAGTTTTTTTAAAAACCAAATATATTCTTACTGTATGATTCAGCAACCATGCACATTCATATTTACTTAAAGGAAAATTTACGTACTCAAAATAACCTACACAAATCTGTTTATGGAAGCATTATTCATAATTTCCAATATTTGGAAATAATCAACATTCGCAAAAGTAGGCAAATGAATAAACAGACTGTGCTCTATGCAGATAGTGAAACACTATTCAGCACTAAGAAGAAATGAAGTCATAAAAAGAATGGAGGAAACTTAAAGGCTTATTACTAAGTAAAAGAAGCCTATCTGAAAAGGCTACATGCTGTGTAGACATTCTGGAAAAGGCAAAACTGTTGAGAATATTAAAAGATCAGTGATTGGCAGGGATGGAGGGAGAGAAGAGTGATTAGGCAGAAGACAAGGGATTTTTAGGGCAGTGAAACTACTCTGTATGACACCACAATGGTTGATAAATTCCACTGTGTATTTGTCTAAGCCTACAGAATGGATAACACAAAGAATGGACCTTAATGTAAACTATGGACTTTGGGTGACAGCGAGCTATCAACACAGCTTTTTATTCTCTTTACAGTATCTTTTGCAGAGCAGAATTTAAAAAATATTAATAAAGTCCAGCATATTAATTTTTTCTTTCATAAATTGTTTCTTTGGTATTGTAACTAAAGTTACCAACAAACCTGATATCATTTATATTTTCTTCTAGGCTATCCTCTAGGAGTTTTACAGTATTACATTTTGTATCTAGGTCTCATCATTTGTAAAAAAAAAAAAAGAAAGAAAGAAAGAAAAAAAATAGTACCATTGAGCAAAGGATGTTGATTATGATATATGCTATATTCCACATTTGTGGAAATGGGGCTATTTATGTGGTAGGGGATGCTGATTATGACACAGGTTATACTTTTGTGTAGGTGGAGGACTATAATGTCACATAGTTGGGAAACCTCTGTACAGTCCACTCAGTTTTGCTGTGAACTTAAAACTGCTCTAGAAAAATTAGGTCTACTAAATTAAAACCAGAACCATAAATACATATATTTTCTAGACATAAAACTAATTCTAAACATAAGGGTATTACCACAAATCTGAGAAACATTAAGCTATGTGAAAGAAACTTGTCACAAAAGTCCACATATATGTAATTTGATTTATATGAAATGTTCAGAGTAGGTCAATCCATGGAGAGAAAGTAGATTAGTGGTTGCCAAGAGCTAGAGGCAGAGGGAAATGAGAAGTGACTGTTAATGGTGTGGGGTTTATTTTTGGAGAGTTATATGTTCTAAAATCAGAGAGTGGTAATGGTTGCATAATTATATGAATATGCTTAAAAACTACTGAATTGTACACTTTCAAAGAGTGAGTTTTATGGCACGAATGTAAATTATATCTCAATAAAGCTGTTATTCAAAGTTATATTAATATAAAATACAAATATTATCTTTAACCTTAAAATTGTTGTGGTTTTCTGTGGATAAAATAGAATGGTATTAAAGTTAATAAATGTTTCCATAAATAACACTGGAGGTTTCGAAGGGAATTCTAAAAAAATCAAACTCTTTGGAAGGAATTGAAGATCAAAGAAAAATGTATGAAATGAAACATGAATATGAAACAGATTGCCACTTTTATTTTATAGATCACACACTAGAACTTAGTGAGAATGACTTCGTCCAAAGTAATAAGAGAGTTGGTGCTGATGCTGGGGGCTGAATTCAGGCCATTTACAGCCAGTGTTAAAAATATTTTTATTGGTCTTGATGTTTTCTTAAACATTTTGCTATTTCAGCAAATAAAGTTCTTTCTCATACTAAATCATATTTCTAGAACACAAAAGTTCTACAAGGTTTTAAAAATTAATCCTTTTAAAACATTGAGCAGGCATAAGACAAAGAAAATGCATATTAAATATTTCAGATAATTAAAATTTCAAAATGTCTAGCAATACCTAATCAAATCCTTTGTAACAAGTAGAACATTAATCATTGTGTCCACACATTTGAAACTGTAATTGTGAATCACTTGTTTTCATATGTGTGGAATCAAGGCCCTGCTTCATTTGTTTTGAGAACCTAATCCAGGAACATCTGTTTCATTAGTATCTGTTTAATATGAAAAACATTATTTTCTAGGAAAACAGGCTGAATTGTTATGTAGGTCATTTATCAGCTCTGTTAACTATTACATGAAGGAAAATCAATTACACTGGATAGAAATTCCAACTTACCAAAACAATGCCCATCAATTATTAATGGAATATACATTTTATTTATTCATTGACTCTAAATATTAATTTTATCCTGTATCTGTGTCAGCCACTTCAGTAAGTCTAAAGGCTGTGATGTAAAGTAAAACAAGACATTGACCTTAAAAATGTGTTCCCAGTCTAATGAAGAAACAAGAATATAAATAAAAGTTTCAATACTTACGACAAATTCTATAATTGAAATAATCATACAGTATAGAAAAGGGCTACCTAAATCTGTTAAGTCTGTTAACAAATGGGGGTGTTGAAATAAAGTTTCTCAATTGAGAAGTTAAATATTCCTTTTGTAAAATAAAAAATTTGTAACAATTATTGAGAGCACAATTCCAGACTTCTAGCAAAAAGCAACTTTCAGCTACAACCAAACTACTGTACTTACAAAAAATAATCCAGTACAATTTCAGGCAAGTATAAGCACAAAATTAAACATAAGTTTAATAAAACATTATCCCCTCAACAGATAATGTATCATCTGTAAAACAGAACACTTAAGAGTTTGGGTATCATTTGAAGACCTGTAACACAAATTATCACAATTCTTCTGATATTACAGTACTTTTCAACTAATACATCTGTAAACGTTCTTAAAGTAGTATACAGGAAAATTCTGTTATAATAAAGCAAAAAGAAGAAATAATTAGCAGGCAAATCATTGTAATAATCTGAGTGGAGAAAAATATATGTATTTTTTGAGACAGAGTCTCACTCTGTCGTCCAGGCTGGAGTGCAGAGGCACGATCACGACTCATTGCAACTTCCGCCTCCTGGGTTCAAGCGATTCTCCTGCCTCGGCCTCCTGAGTAGCTGGGATTACAGGCGCGTGCTACCACGCCCAGCTAATTTTTGTATTTTTAGTAGAGACGGGGTTTCACCATGTTGGTCAGGCTGGTCTCTAACTCCTGATCTTGTGATCCGCCCGCCTCAGCCTCCCAAAGTGCTGCGATTACAGGCGTGAGTCACCGCGCCCGGCAGGGAAAAATCTTTTGCAATGAAAATGTGTCAAATGTTTACCTAAAAGCAAAAACATTAAAAATATTCAACGTCTGCAGCACTGTTCACAATAGCAAAGACATGGAATCAACCCAAATGTCCATCAATGATAGACTGGATAAAGAAAATGTGGTACATATACACTAGGGAATACCTTGAAAACGAATGAGATCATGACCTTTGCAGGGACATTGGTAAGCTGGAAGCCATCATCCTCAGCAAACTAACGCAGGAACAGAAAACTAAACATCGCATGTTCTCACTTACATGTGGGTGCTGAACAATGAGAACGCATGGACACAGGGACGGGAACAACACACACTGGGGCCTATTGGGAAGGGAACTGGGTGAAGAATTGGGTAAAAGAGCTAATGTATACTGGGCTTAATGCCTAGGTTATGGGTTGACAGGTGCAGCAAACCACCATGGCACATGTTTACCTATGCAACAAACATGCACATCCTACACATGTAACCTGGAAGTTAAAAAAAATTTTAATTAAATCAAAAAAAATGCAGTGTCAAAATAAAGCATAAATAATATAGTGATAGAAAAAAATTCAAAAAATAAATACATGATATATAATTTTAAGGTAAGCATTTTATAGCCTATTCAAATAAAATTATCTGTATATTTTAAATTAATGTTATAAAAGCATGATATTCTGAGTATAATTCAAATGTTTCAAAAAAAGGAATGAGCTGTGTAAGATATGTTTTTAACTTCAAAAATGTAGAGGACAGATCCCAGGAAATAATACTTTAAAATATATATATAATTCTCTTATTTATTTTCTTTAACACTACATAGAATGAGGTTCAGTCAATATTTGTGAATGGAATTTTTTAGAGTAATGCATAAAATAAATACAAGATTTGCCAACCAAATGGAGAGCAAAAAATAAATAAATAAATAAAAAGCAGAGGTTGCAATTCTCCCCCCGATGGAATGGATTTTAAAGCAACAAATATCAAAAGAGGACATAATGGTAAAAGGATCAACGCAACAAGAAGGGCTGACAATCCTGGATGTGTACGCACCCAATACACGATACATAAGACTTGTAAAGAGACTTGGACTCCCACACAGTAGTAGTGGGAGATTTCAACATCAATATTAGATAGATCGATGAGACAGAAAATTAATAAGGATATCCAGGACTTGAACTCAGATCCGGAACAAGTAAACTTAATAAACATTTATAGAACTCTCCACTTTAAACACACAAGATATGCACTCTTATCAGTGCCACATCACACCTACTCACAGGTTTAAATGAAACATTGGTTGGACATTATTAAGCACAGTTGATGGTACAAGGGAGATTTTCAATACCCATTTTTAGACTGCATTCTAGCCTGGGCAATTAAGCAACACTCCCGTTCTCTCTCCCTCCTCCTCTTCCTCTTTTTTCCTCTTCTTCATTCCTCTTTTCTTTCTTTCTTTCTTTCTTTTTTTCTTGAAAAAAAATTCTTAAAGAAAAATATATAGCATTATCAGACCACCATAAAAAATTTTATAAAAAATAAATAAATAAATTTTTAAATGCTAATAACATGAGAGAAAAAGCTCTGGCAAAACTGCATGTGATAAATCTAATTTGAAGGGCTGGCTTCCACATTTCTTACGTAATTTGAAGAATGTAAGTAAAACAATCTATTAGTACTGAACAGGAAATGGGTCTGAAAATGTTTCCTCAATTATAGTTCCTTAAGACCATTTTCCAAATAATGAGTAATAAGGTTTGCTAATATTAGTACCTACTGAAAAATATGACAATTTCTTTTCTCTGTATGTATACACACCATATATCATTTTCTAAAAATGCACAACGATGATATTAGACATAACATTGAGAGATTCTAATGCATTTTTGTCCATTTGTACGTGGTTTTCCATTCCCTCTGTCTACCTATACCTAAATATTTTATCTTTTTATTCATTGGCTATATATTTTTTTCCACTAGTTACCTTCTTTTGAGTTTTTATGTCTTTATTTCACTACACTCACTGAATCTCACTACATTCACTGAATCTCCAAGGCATTGCAGAATAATAATTGGTTTGACTGAAATAGTTTAGTGCCTTAACTTTTAACATTATAGTCTGTGCACCTTTTTGGGGGGGGTAGGGGAAAAGATAGGATCTCACTTTGTCACCCAGACTGAAGTACAGCTGTGCTATCATAGCTCACTGCAGCATCAAACTCCTGGGCACAAGCAACTATTTCCTCTCAGCCTCCAAATAGCTGGAACTAAAGGCATGCACCACCAGGCTTAGTAGTGTTTTGGTTTTCCTTCTTTCTTTTTTTTTTGTGGAAACAGGATCTCCACTCTGTTGCCAAGGCTGGTCTCCAACTCCTGACCTCAAGGGAACCTCCCACCTTGGACTCTCAAAGCACTGGGATTACAAGCATGAGTCACCATGCCCAGCCTATGCAGCATTTTTTACAATATTTATTAAATTCAAGTATTTTACAAACATACCTGTTTCCTTTGGAAATTTAAACATTTTATCCAATGCTTGTCAAAATTCATAAATGATCATCTGCTTTATTTCTTAAATGTGTTGATAATTATGTTGGCAGATATTTTTATACTGAAAGAGTCTTGTCTTCTTACTCTAAACCCTCCTTGGTTGTAGAGTGCATTTTTCCTTTGATACATTGGCTAGGTTCTTGTTTTTCTAATTGTTTGTGTAGAGTTTTGCATTAGAATCTCTGTGTGAAATATTATAATCTTTTTCTTTTTAAAAAACTTAATCATAGCAGGGTATGGCTAGCTTTGCTGATTTCACTTTAAAACTGCCTAAAATGTAGTGAGACTCATTCATCTGATAATTTTGTCTCAATTCAAGATATCTCTTCATGGATTTGTTTACTTACTTAAGCTTCTGTCATGTTTTTTCTTAAGTAAGTTCAAGTTTTGCAGGTAATTTTTATTTTGTCTACTCCCCAAATGGCTAAGTTGTTTGTTGATTATAACTTGTACCTCTAGGCTTTGATACATTTCTTCTGTAAGAACTTCTAAACCCCGGAATGGGTTCATGTTAAAGCATCCTTCAATTTACCTACTGAAATATTTAGTTGGAAAATCATGTAATTTTAGTTCCAGAAAGCGTGTGTGATTGGGGTACACTTGAGTTTTCTTAAGAGTTCTTATTATTTGTTTGTTCAAGTACTTTCTGTCTCCTACAGCAACTCTCTTTTGCTGTCATGAGATCAGTTTTTGCTGACTGATCCTCTCTTTGGCTGTTAGAACCCCTATCTAGGTTTGTTATTTTATTTATTAGCCCTTAGATCTGGTGGTTGCGGTAAATATGTGGCAGCAGGCTGACTACTCTCTACAACACTGAGCTAGTGGTGCAGGAAGAGAAGGGCTACCAGCCCCCACCGCTGAGGAGCAGGATGAAACATTCTTGTTTTCAGGTTTCCAGGCATATATTCAACCTCAGGGTCAGATGACCTAGGCCAGTGCCTCCCCCAGTCCCTAAGGTCATACTCACTGGAGAAATCTGTACCAATGTCAAACTTCCTTCTAAAAATCTAAGAATCTGTGTCACAGGTTCTTCCAAGTATCTGGAAACTCTCCTTCAGCCCAAGGAGAAAGGAGTCCTTATCTGTCCTTTCCACAGAGATCTTCAAGCCTATTTTCTCATTGATTCCAGTGGCAATTTGATTTAGGAAAGACAGATTGTTAGGAATTTGAATAGAAGTTGTATAAAGCTGAATGTATTAGTTTTCTAGAGCTGCTGTGACAGAGTATGACAGACTGGGTGGCTTAAACAACAGAAATGTACTGCCTCACATTTCCGGAGGTTAAAAGTCCAGAGTCAAGGTGATGGCAGAGTTGGTTACGTCTGAGGACCGTGAGGGAAGTGTCTATTCCCAGACTCCTGCCTTGGCTTGCAGACGGCCATGGTCTACGCTCTCTTTTCATCATCTTCCATTTATGCTTGTCTATCTGTGTCCAAATTTCCTCTTTGGAAATGAATCTCTTCGCCATATCATTAAACTTGTTTTTGTAAATATCTTTGACACTGTATGGTTAATGCTGTTTAATTTTCAGATATATCTCTTAACTCACTTATTCTCTTCTGGCATGCTTAATCTGCTGTTAAAAGTATCCATAGTTTTAAAATTCTAGCTATGATAATTTTTCCTTCTACATAGTCTCCTGGTGATTTTAAAAATCTAACTGACCAATTTATAGTGCCAGCCATATTTTCGTTAATCTAATATGTTAAACACACTTACTTTATATTCTCTGGCCACTTATTCCAATATCCACAATCTTTATACTTCAAATTCTTCTTTACCTGCTTTGTGGACTCTAATTCATAGTAGCTTGTTTCTTCATGTGTTCTGTTTTTGTTATTGAGCATATGTTCTTTGGAACTTTATCTGTGAAAATTCTTCCCTTCAGACTTGGACTTAAGATATAGTTCTCCAGGGAGCATGATGGCTATTTCTACCAGATTTCTGGGACATTAAAATCACAGCACCAGTCAAATACATATTTGTAACTTGGTGTTTCTGTGGCCACAGGTGGTTCTGGCTCAAAAACTGTGTATATGTCAGTTTTTGGTAAATGACTTTTTAGTGAGATATTTCTGGCCTCATTCAGAGCTAAAGCTGAGACAGACAAGTTTCATTCTTTCCTTTAGGATATAAATAGATTTTCTACAGTGTGTCCTGTGGTTATTAACTCCAGGGATTGCTGGATTTAAAAGACATAGTATTTAGGTCTTTGTTTGGGCTGTAGTCATTGCTCTAATTCTGTGGGCATTGAGTTAAAATGGAAGCTCTGGTCAAAGAGAGATCAGTTGCTTTCCCTTGGGCACCCTTCAGCTTCAGTCCTCATTGCTTTTTTTGCTTCATTCCTTTTCAATAGTTTGGTCCTGTGGGTATTTTATTATTTATCTGTGAAATCTCAGCTAAGTATTTAGGTTTTTTTTCTTTAATAATCGTATTTCCTGTAATTTAGGCATTTTGATAATAGGCACTTTTTAAAGGATATCTACTGTGTCAAAAATACTATAAACTTTGGTTAAGAAAACTTAAAGAGATTTTGGAAGAAGCTGGAAGTGACAATTGTCTTATAAAATATTTACTTATGTGATAGTTTTGTGTTAGGAATGAATAGTCAAAACTCAGAAAATTTATTAGTTGTACCAATTAACAGATTATATTTTTATAGAGGTAAATTATTAATTCTGTAGCATATCATTAGGTAATGTGATGATTCCATATGCAGCCTACATGTTATACAGTTAAAATGCTATAATAGGTAAGTTCTTAACATTTCTTTTTGATGTGTTTCTGACCCAGGCGTGGATATGAGTAGATGCATCATCGACAGGTTATTCTATAATGTAATAAAATTGCCATATTTAGACTTCAAAAGAGTTTGTTGCCTAAGCCTGAGTCAGGCTCCTCTGAGTCTTCTTTCTGACTAGGCCCTGACCTTGAGCTCTGTCCTTAGTTGCAGTGGCACTGCCTGTTTAGTGCACTTTTCGAAAAAAATTTGCCAGGCCAATCTAGTGAAACTCCCCTGCTCTTGGTACATAAACAGCCTTGGTATCTGATCAAATTCTTTATCCTTTACCTTCAATATCTTATCATGCTGGTTTGCCTTCAATAAAAATCCTGTCAAGTCAGTGTAAGAAGAATCCCCCATCCCTGATGTTTTCACTTAGTAATTTTCCATTCACTGATCCCTACTCCTTGACCATAAATTCCCACTCGTTCTCCTTGTAATCACAGTCAAGACCAATGTCTCTACCACACTATAAGACCCATTGAAGCAATCCCGATACCTATTGCAATATTTTCCCTTTAATAAGCTCTCTCCTGTTGTCTTTAAAAAGTGTCTTGGATATTTTTTAACAAGTATTAAAATTGTAAATATTGTAATATAATGGATAATATTAATTTGTTTTGTAAACAAGACACTCTACTGAGGCAACCAAATCGCTTGAACCCAGGAAGCAGACGTTGCAGTGAGCTGAGATGATGCCACTGCACTCCAGCCTGGGCAACACTGTGAGACTCTATCTCAAAAATAAATAAATAAATAAATAAATAAAGTGCTCTGAGAGTGAACTGAGGGCACACATAAAAACTCCAAAGTTACTTTTCGATGGCCAAGGAAACAACACTACAACCTAGACATCTTAAATAATTTTATGAAGAGAAAATGGAGCAAAGGAGTTAGTAAGCATGGAATTCTAAAAAGGGATAACCAAAGAACAAAGAATATTTATGCACTCAATCATTTATTTAACATATATTCACAGACCACTTATCACATACCAAACACTGTTAGACACAAACGTATATTTTCCTCACCTTCATGGAGTATTCAAGCAAGGGCAAACATCAAATTATATTTCATCTGTGAAGAAAATAAATTCTGAAGTAAAGGTAAGGGGGAAATATTGTTATATGTTGTGCTCAAGAAAGAAAGTGATAGCCATACTGTGAGTTAAAAGCTGAAAAGTGACCAAGATAGAAAGCCCAAGAAGAAGGGTATTTAAAGTAGACAAATTCTGAGAAAAGAAACAGTTCATGTGACTGATACAAAATGGGGAAAAAGGAAACCAGTTCTTAAAAAAATGTATAAGCAATTTTGAGCAAGAAGAACAAAGCTGAAGGCATCACACTCCCTGATTTGAAAATGTATTACAAAACTACAATTATTAAGAAAAGGCACTGGCATAAAAACACAGACACAGACCAACTGAATAGAATAGAGAGCCCAGAAAGCAACCCATGCTTCTATAGGGTCAACTGATCTTTGACAAGGCTGCCAAGAATACACAATGAGGGAAAGGTAGTCTCTTCAATAAATGGTTTTGAAAAAAATCAAATTTTCAATGCAAAAAACAAAATTGGACTTAATATCCCACTATATGCAAAAGTCAACTCAAAATGGATTAAAGACTTAAGTGTAAAACAATGAAACTCCCGGAAGAAAACACTGGGGAAAAGCTTCTACAGATTAGACTGGGCAGTGATTTCTTGGATATGACACTAAAGCACAGCAAACAAAAGCAAGGATAAACAAGTGGGATTATATCTTTGAAATAGCTTCTTTGGGAGCCAAGGTGGACGGATCATAAGGTTGGGAGTTTGAGCCCCGCCTGGCCAAGAGGTGATGTAGCCAGGTGTGATGGTAGGCGCCTGTAGTCCCAGCTACTCCAGAGGCTAAGTCAGGAGAACTGCTTGAACCCAGAGGCAAAGGTTGCAGTGAGCTGAGATTGTGCTGTTACACTCCAGCCGGGGCAACAGAGCAAGACACTGTCTCAAAAAAGAAAAGAAAGAAGAAAAGGAAAGAAAAGAAAAATCTTCTGCACAGCAAAGGAAACAGTTGGCAAAATGCAAAGGTAAATAATAGAATGAGAGTAAATATTTGCAGATCATGTATGTGATAAGGGGTTAGTGTCTAAAATACATAGTAAACTTAAACAACTCAATAGCAAGAAAACAACCCAAACAAAAAATGGAAAAGGGAACTGAATAGACATTTCTCAAAAGAAGACATAAAATAGCCAATAGGTATATGAACAATTGCTTTTCCCAGTCATCAGGAAAATAGAAATTAAAACTGCAATGAGATACCACCTCATATTTGTTAAGTTGGCTATTATCAAAAAACACAGGGCATGTGTTGGCTATGATGTAGAGAAAAGAGAACACTTTATATTGTTGATGGGAATGTAAATTGGTGAGTCACTATGGAAAACAAGATGAAGTTTACTTAAACATTAAAAATAAAATTATCATTTAATCCAGAAATCCTACTTCTGGGTACATATCTAAGAAAATTAAAATTAGTTTGTTGAAGAGATATCTGCACTTCCGTGTTCAGTGCAACATTTTTCACAGTAGTTAAGATATCGAAACAGCCTAAGTACCTAAGTGTCCATTGATGGATGAATGGATAAAAAACTCAGTGGTTGGGTGAAGAAAAATAAGAACACATGGACACAGGGAAGGGAGTACTACACACTGGGGTCTATTGGGGGGAGTAGGGGAGGGACAGCGGTGGGGGGGCGGAGCTGGGGAGGGATAGCCTGGGGAGAAATGCCAAATGTGGGTGAAGGGGAGGAAGGCAGCAAAACACACTGTCATGTGTGTACCTATGCAACTATCTTGCATGTTCTGTATATGTACCCCAAAACCTAAAATGCAATTAAAAAAAAAAACTCAGTTGTGGCACCATGATTAATGCTAATACATACATACACAGGAATGTTATTTAACCTTAAAGAAAAGTAGAAAACCTAAACATTGTGACATCATGGATGGACATGAAAGGATATTATGTTAAGAGAAATAAGTTAGTCAGCAGAAGGATAAATACTATATGATCTCACATACATGTGGAATCTAAAACGGTCAAACTCACAGAAGCAGAATAAAAGGTTGGCTGTCAAAGGATAGAGGAAAAGGAAATTGGGGAAGGACTGGACAAAAGGTCTAAAGTTTCAATTTTGCAAGATAAAAAATTTCTGGATATCTCGTGTAGAGCATAGGGCCTATGATTAATAATACTGTATTGTATACTTTAAAATGTGTTAAGAAGATAAATCTTATGTTAAATGCTTTTACCACAAAAAGAAAAAACAAAACAATTGAAGGAGCGGGAGAAAACTCTGGGACGTTGTTGATAGAATTATAGCATTAAGATGTACCTTAAATATGTACAGCTTTTTGAACATCAATCATCTCTTAGTAAAACATTTTTAAAATAAATAAGCAAAATAATTTTTCTGTATATTTCACAATAAATTACTCATTTAGATATTCTGAAAAGTCAAAACTGTCTAAAAAATGTACAAAAATAAATACAATTTCACATTTTTAGAACATGAGGCTCAGGAGATTACCAATGAAATATGATTCAGAGTCTTGTGAGCTATAAAGGAGAGTATGAATTTTAATTTGCTGCATTGGAAATAAAGGGCTTTGGGAATAGAAGCGGCATGGTTTTATTTACTTATAACAACTTAATTTTACAATGGAGCATTAATTACATCAACAGGAGAAACAACTAGGAAACTGTTGCTGAGATTCATGTATGAAATTGTGCAGCCTAGACAAGCAAATGGAAATAAATTATTGTATATTTCTCCTACTATTCAAAACGGAGAGTCACCTAATCAACTAATAACATGTCATGATTATTCTAGTGTTCTCAGTAGGTCAATCTCTACGTGAAGGTTCCCTAGGCTCACATATTCAGTAACAATATGTAAGCCTGCCATAGGGCCGATGTTCTGCACTAGATTTATATTAAATAAGCAACTTTCTGACTGACTTCAACTTTAAATTAAAACTTTCTTTCAATCTTAGGGAGTGTTAATTCAAAGATGTCAATATTGCAATTATGTCAGAAGTAACATTACTTTTGGTAAGTGTTTACACTGGCATTTTGATCTGCAAAACAGCTTTTGATGAGATGCTTCGAATGATTCAATGCTACCGAATCTGATCAACTCGCAGTAAACTAGTACTAATTATATATTACATTGACTTAAAGAGCCAATGGGGCTTTTATTAAATAGAAAACCATCTCAACAACGTGTGTGAAATATTATAGGTTTTAGATCATTGGTAGTAACAGCTGAGCATATGAAAAATGCTAACTAAATAAAAGAAGCATCTTTATCATTTTACTGGAATTTTTCTTTCTGCAGCTTAGGCAATGTGAATATATTTTGAAAAATACAATAAGTATGCCCTTAAAAATAGCTCCATGGTAATGAAAAAAATAGACAAACCCTCAAGTTCAAGTTTTATATCTTCAGCTTACTGTATTTGTGGATATCCAGTAAACTTCAGCTTACTGGATTTGTAACCATCACTTAACCATGTGGGGCTACAATAGCTTTTTCTTTAAAAGTAGGTATTAAGCATGATGAAGATTATTATCACATTTGGCTCTGAAGTCCCCTGTCCTATATAATGTGAAATAGAATTCATTGGTGCAAGAAAGCAATAATAAAGTCCACAAAGGGAAAAGCTGGGATTTGGTCATGTCAGAGTCAAGCTTAGTTGTATATGAATGGACTGGTCTTCAGCCACAGAAGGTTCCCCTTGCCCCAGAAACATATTCATTCACCTACCCATTCAATCAGGACTATTATTCTGAAAAGAGTAAGATTTACAAGATATCTACCAAAAATATGTAGATGCATAAAATTCAGTTTAACCTGGTAGAAATTAAAACAAACAATATAAATAATCCATCAACAAAAATACACTGGAAACTTAAAGGTCAAATGTTAACAGAAAGAAACAAAGCACCACAGTCAACTCCTTAATTTCTAATTAACCTAATTAGTCCAGTTCTCAATGCACTGTAACAAATTCATTCATTTACTAATAGAAAAAAATACATATTATTTCCAATATGATAATTAATACATCCAACAAATATTGATGTACTGTATGCTAAGTGCTGTGCTAAATAGTGGCCATTGTCCTCACTCTAGTGAATAACTCAAACAAATAAATGAGGAGGATGATAACAGAGAGCAATAAGTAATTTGAAGAAACTAATTATGGTTTTATGAAAAATGAGTATTATGAGGATTCCAGCCATTCTCTCACATGACCTTTAAATCAAACAAATTAGATTCCTACTAATTTTATAAAGTATAATATTTCTAGGTTTTATGTGAATGACGATAAGATGAAATGGTTAAAATTATTCTGCCTTTTTTTATTATTACACTTTAAGTTCTGGGGTACATGTGCTGATCTTGCAGGATTGTTATATAGGTACACACATGCCGCGGTGGTTTGCTGCCTCCATCCCCCATCACCTACTATCCTGCCTTTTAAGCTATTGTGTAATTTAATTTTCCAGATTACTGTAAAGAGAGTTTTAATATTATCCATAAATTTAGTGACTTAAATATATATTAGTTGTCTCCTTCAAGCCACAGAATAAATCTGCAATGTCATTTAATCTAATTTTCTCAATCAAAATACTTTAAAAAGATATATTTGCCTGGGCACGGTGGCTCAGACCTGTAATCACAGCCCTCTGGGAGGTCGAGGCTGGCAGATCACGAGGACAGGAGATCAAGACCATTCTAGCCAACATGGTGAAATCCCGTCTCTATTAAAAATGCAAAAAATTAGCTAGGCGTAGTGGTGCATGCCTGTAGTCCCAGCTACTTGGGAGGCTGAGGCAGGAGAATCTCGTGAACCCGGGAGGTGGAGGTTGCAGGGAGCCAAGATGGGCCAGTGCACTCCAGCCTGGTGACAGAGCAAGATTCCATCCCAAAAAACAAACAAACAATATATATATATATTATTACATAATATATATTATTACATAATATATATTATATATATAATATATATATTTTAAAAGATATTTTTAAAAGAACATAGCTTTTCTAAAAGTACCTAATTAGTGATTAAGCCAGACAAGGAATCCACATATTCTTGAAATCAAGTTTTGGAGTTTTTTTCTCCGTATGTTTTTAAACAATTATTACTGCTGTTCAAAGAATGACCAACTAAAAAGCTTTTGTGGTTAGTGAAATTTCAAAAGATTCATTGTGAATAATTAAGTTAATCAAAATGGTATGGATCTTCTCCAGGTACACATACTCCTGGGAAGAATAAATGATATTCCTTAGGAGACTTCTGGAAGTTTATGATTTAAATCAGAAAACCACTATGTGAAAAGAGACAAATATAATAAGAACATATAAAAATAAATCCAGGTAACTATTGTCACTGAATGTAAATAAAGCTTTTTTACTAAAGTGTAGAGAGAGAGATTTTTCATATGAGAGGGTTGAAGATGGTGACTTACGCTCTTCCAGTTAAACAGAAAGTTACAGGAACAACTAATGTGTCAATAACCTTCGTAATTTAATTAAGAATAAACTTTGTGAAAAGATGAGGAATCATTTTTGAGGTGTAACTTAGTCATTGGAAAAGGTAAGAGATGAAAGTAGGGCTTTCAGAATAAATATCTGAGAAAGTTTAGGGGAAAAGCTAAGATTCAAGGAGTGAACATTTTGATCCTGGCTGATAGTAAATAAAAGCCACTATAAAGATTAAAGAAGTTTTAATTTTTAAAAAATTCTATTACTTTGAAATACATAACACAACACACACTTTTCTTTTCCAGTCTTCCATCCAAGACCCAAAGTAAATACATGTGGGAGGGAAGGGAAAGAGGGACAGAGGAGAGGGGGGAAAAGATTGGAGAAAGAGAAGGACAGAAAAGCTGACATGGTGGAGAAAAGATGTACTTTATGGTACCATGTGACGTAGCTGTCCTTCTCACTTAAACTTACTGTGAAGAAGTAAAACAGGAAAAACAAACAAACAAACAAACAAATGGTGAGAAGGCTTGCGTCTGTAGTAGCCATCTCTTTAGACTTCACACCTTCATCGTCTTAGAACCCTTACTATTACTGAAGGGGACTCAGCGCTTCCTAGCCAGAAGCTGGCCGGGCTACAGAGGATTCTAGAAGCAGCTTGTTCCTCCGTTCCACGGGCGTTCGTGCACCACATTGCCTTCTCTTCCCCACACCTCCGCCAGGGTCTGGGTTTACTGTTGACGCTTGCATTTCGGTGTAGGGTCTAAGAGACAGTGTCACATCCGAAAAGACCTGGAGTGTGCCTTTTCCCGGAAGAGAATACTAGTTCGTCCCTCCCGCGGGGTTATACTACCTAATCCACAAAACCGTGACTTTTCCCTGTGGCTTTTTCCGCCCACCTCGCTCCAGTTGCCTGTTGGTTTGCTTGGATTTTGTTAAATGGTGAAGGGCTAAGCCCCGCCCACCGTCGTAAGTGGCCTGTCACTCCGTCCCGCTGTGCGGTCCTGATTGGCCGGCAGGACGGGGTCGCCGGCCCCGCCCCCGCTTCCCTAGCCGCGCTCAGGGTCTCGGGTTTTAGCCCAAGGTGGAGAGCGGGATTCCGGCGGGAGGCGCTAGGAGCAGGTGCAGAGGCATCCTTTTTCCGGCTGTTGCTGCTCTTCTTCCTCTAATCCTGGGTCTCAGTCAAGAAAGGACGAACATTCTTCCTGTGCTGCTGGAGCTTTAGAGAACTGTTGCTCAGAGCCTAGGCACTTCAGACATTTCATCTCACTCGTTTTTGTGATTTCACTGTAAAAATCACCTGCACATTTATAACCCTGTGACTCTCTTCTGCTCTATGCTGAGGCCGGGTCCGCGTACTGCGGGGAGCTGTCTAGGGTGCTGAAGCCTCCCAAGCATTTGTCTACACCAACACCACGCGGGGTTAGATTGCACATTTTCATTCTGTCTTTCTGGTTCCCCATGCCTTGGATAAGACTATTTTCAGGACCGTGAATATCTCGCCGTATCATGGCCCACGTGAGACACTTTCGGACATTAGTTTCGGGATTTTACTTCTGGGAAGCAGCATTGTTACTCAGGTGAGTCCGCTTGGATTTAACAGTTGGAGAACTCATTAAGCCTGTGCGTTGTTGCAACCACTTGTTATTGATGAAACAGGGAAATTTGCAATTCTGTATTGACTTGTTGAAACAATCCATTTACTCGTATTGTTTTCTATCTAAATTATCTAGCAGTCTATCTATTGAGACTTAGTCATTTGCTTTTTCATTGATTAGAGCATTTTAGTAACTGGCATCCTACGTTATTTGCAGCTGAGAAAAAAAAATTCAGAAGCCTACGTTTTCCTTCTCAAATTTCTTTCAAAGTTTTCCTTTTCTAAGTGAATTATGTAATTTGGGTATTGCTGTCTTTCTGAAAGTTACAAAACATTTAGTATTTAGAAATGAGATATTACTTTTTTAAAAGCAGAAATGTAGACCATAGTCATTCACTGATGAGAGAAACTCGAACATTGTTGATATATTCAGAGGTAAGTTAAATGAATCAAAATAAAGGCCTAGCAAATACTATTTTCTAATGACCTAGTTCAGGTAATACATGAAGGCAAAATCATAAATAGATTATTAGATCTGTTCTATGTAAGGAATACTCTTGAAGAAAGTAATATTATAACAAAGCCATTAAACTATAAAATTGTTCTATGACATGTCATTTTCTTATCACGATCCTGTCACATTTGGCAGGCTTTTAAAAAAATAATTTAAAGAGTTTAAGAGAACTAGGCAAAGGATCAGATAATGTTACCCCTGTTATTAACGTGTAGAAATAAGGTACTGCTCATATAGAATTTTGACCCACCAAAATAAATTTAATTTTACTGATACAATTAATTGCCATAGGATTTCCATTTTTATGGCTTGCAAGGTTTTTGAAGGAGTATTTAAGTCAAATAACTAGAGTAACTAAGTTATATGTATACTGATTTCTACTTGAAGTATGTAAATATCCTTCATTGCTATGTTGAATTTTTAATCTTTGGGCTACCATTAAGAAATCCAATAGTGTCTCTCAAACAACCTTATAGAAAGTTATATTATTTTGATCTTCCTATATTTAATAGTAACTAATTGTGATAGTTATTTCTGAAATTACTGATTTTTTCCCAAGAAGTTGAGCCATTTTTCTTCAAAGTATTTTCAATGAAAAACATTTTAATATGATTTAGTAAATTTGTGTAACTTCATAGTTGTCATAAATTTTATTTGTAATAATTAAAACTATGTGGAGCTTTTATATTTATGAAATTTTTATGTTAAGAAGTACAAACTTTATTTGAAAATTTGAATTAATCATTTTCCTATAATATATTTCTTAATGTCATAGATGGTAAAAGGCTTTTTTTTTCTTTTTTTTTAAAGAAATCACATTAGCTTAGTTGGTGGATACTTAGATTTAGGAAGCCAAGTCAGAAACCAAAATGTTTTGTTCAATGAGGTTAAATTTGTATAATAGCAATTCACTATGATATTTGTTAAAATATATTCTGAGAAAATCTTCATCATTAGATCCTCTGATTTTTGTTCAATTTTGTTAAAAGTTATGAAAAGCTATTTCAAATGGATGATTGTGATTATAAGAATTTATCTTCATTAATGTTAAATAATTTTAGTTAGTAATAAATTTTTTGAGTAACCCAAAAATGTAAATCTTTGAGAAGATATACAACATGCAAAAGTTTACTTCTTACTTATATTCTTCATCAAGTTTTTCTTCCTCCTTTCATAAAACACATAAATTTTTTCTCTATCTGTAACTAGTCTTAGATGAGAGTAGTTCATCACTCTATGAAGAACTTTAATCATATTTTTAAAAAATTAAGCATTTTCACTTTTTAGTGATGATCCTCAAAGGAAGATTTCCTATAGAAAAAAAAAAAGGAAGCTCCCTCTGCTGGAAATATTTTGTACAATAAATGTCTTCTTGGGAATGATTCTTTATTTTCTAATTCTAGTCCTGATGTATTGAGCACAAAGGAAACAGGAAAAAAGATATAGACAAAAAAATATTGGCATTAATTCCTAATATATTTTTAAATTTGAAAACAGCTTATCAGGGCAATTTGGAGGCAAGAACAGCAACCAGAAACCACCGATATTTACAACTAAATAATTTACTGGTACAGACTTTTTATTTCATAGGTTTTAAAGATTTTTAAAAAGTTTTATTGAGATACAACATACACAGACAAAAGTGCACAAATAATACATCTCCCTCTAGATAAAGTTTTACAAAGGGAAAACACCCAAGTGAAGATACCACAGTTCAACAAGTAGAAGTGTGACTGTCACAGAAGCACTCACTCCACTGTCTTCCTCCACCATAATCCTTTCCAAGGCACTGCCTTGGTCAAAGGTAATCACTCTCCTAACTTACATAAAAAAATATGTTTTTTTCCATTTTAGAACTTTATATAAATACTCCGAGTCTGCTTTATTTTTATAAGCATCATGTTTATATGATTTATCCATACTGTTGCATGTAGCAATAGCTTATTCATTCTCATTGCTGTATGATATGCCATTATATGAATACATCATAATTAACTTATCTATTGTCCTGTGGATTTGGCAATTTCTTTGGTTTTGTTTAGTACTGTTATAAATATTTTTGCACATCTTTTGTTGTGAATACATGGATGCATTTTGGATCATTAAGTTGAGGTCCAAGACTTTCTTTAGAAAAGGAATTGCTAAATGTAGAATAGGAATGAATATGTTTAACTTTAGTAGACACTGCCAGTTTTCCAAAGTTGTTGTACATTTTAACACTTCCATCAGCAATGTATGGGAGTTTCTGTTGCTTACTAGTACACAATTTGATCACTGTAATGTTATACTATACAATTTTTAGCATTTCTAGCATATTTTTACAATCCTACAGATGATACCTTAGTACTTTTATGTTTTAAAAAGCACTAAAATTATCATCTTTGTTTAGTAAATAAGCATTATAAGATGAAAGCAGCAGAACAAAAATATTTACAAAATATTTACAAAAAAGTTTTTAAAACTTTCATACTTGGTTTGGGTATTGCTATTTTATGAAAATTCTTCTATGGCTTTTGTGTTTTAATTATCATATTAATAAAATAAAGAACAAAATGTCAGTGTTCAGCTTTCTTTGAAATGCAGATAAGTGATTATATTATGAAGAGCTTGCAGAATAAATTCCAAAAGCAGGGAAACAGCCAAAAATATTTCATTTAATTTGATTACTTTCTCGACATACCATTTAATTTTTTATCTTTACAAGTTGATATCAACATGTAATTGCTACTTGAATAAAGTAGGGCACATTGTGTCGAAACTGAATGTGTGCATTTCAGATGTCATAATAATAAAAAATATAATATTTTCTTGGTTAACTTCAAAGCCTAAGTAAAACATTTCAGTATAGAACTTACTGGTTTTGCTTTTGGTATGTTTTGGAGGATGAGAGGAATCCTTTTTAATGTTGTCTCTATTTTTCTATGTAAGATATTGAAGAAAACTATATTTCTAGGAATAAACTTTTACTATTATTATGACTTACTACATGCAGATGTAGCAAGATTCTATATGGTTTTAAAAATATTTGCTATATATAACATAATTCTTCCCTTTTTGCCTGAAAATAACAATAAATTGTTTCACGTATTGAAGAATCATTGTCCAGTCAACACTTCAAGCTGTTTGCCCTGCTGATTTAGAGAGAAGCCTAAAAAATATTTCCTCTTCAAAACACACTGCCATGTGTGTACCTATGCAACTGTCTTGCATGTTCTGCACATGTATCCCAAAACCTAAAATGCAATAAAAAATTTAAAAAAAATATTTCCTCTTCTATATAGTTTTTCTTTCCTTAACCACACAACTGTGTACTGTGGCAAGTCAAACAGCAATTATGTGTTTACTGTATAAGGATAAGCAATTGAACAAGATTTAGTCACGAAATTCTGTGCACAAAATTTTGTGCTAGTACAGTTTAGCTATGGATGATTGAACAAATATCACCTTTTCCATTTCAAAACTTAGAGTCTAGAAGAAACTGAAAAGAGCCAAACCAACAAAAGAAAAACGTAAAGATAGCAAGAGTTTAGGGATTGTAAGGACGGGAAACTATCAAGATGCCTTGGTACTTGTGTTGGGCTTTGTAAGATGGGGCAAAATGATATACAATGAGAATTACTATGCAAAAGGAATGATACAGGTATACAGTATGTGATTCGGAAATGGTGACTGTCAAATTTGGTTGAAGAAATTACAGTTTATGATTTAAAACTATATTGTAGTAGCAACAACTATGAAGCTAGTTTCATTAATACAACTACAAAAATATGGAGGAGCCACAGCATCACCTCATGATGGAATATGGCTAAAATTTAGAAACAAATAATTTAATTCTAACTGAGTAGTTATTATCGCAGGAATAGTTTTATAACTTGACTCAAAATATCTCTATTAGTTCTTATCCTTCAGAGGTGGTGTTTACCTAAAAATTACAATTAGTCATAGGATTGGTAGTAGTAATTATTTAAGAGCTGTGTAAAGAAACAATGACACAACTACTAGAATAAAAATTTTATCCAATTGTTTTAGAGCTTGGAGACCATATGAGAATGTTTCTTCAAAATGTAATTTCATAAAAGAAATAGTGAAATCTAGTAGAAGATTTTGCTAATTGGAGGAAGAAGACATTGAATTTGGTTTGAGATATTTTCAGGTTAAGATGCTTACAGAAGAGCTAGGTTTCCTGCCATCAGCTAGGAATGCAGATAGTTGCATAGATTTAAATGCCAGATGATAGCTTTACAAAAGGTTATAAAGGTGAGTGTACTGTGGTGCAAAGAAGGAATGGAAAATACATTTGTTGAGGATGAGGATAGAACACTTGGAGCAGGACATGGAGAAGTACTCAGAGATCCCTGAGCTCAGCTGAGGAGATGAGGCTTATCAGAAGCAAGTGATGAAGTTGCATATTATATCATAGTTTTATGCTATTTATCCCAAGGACCAGTTCTTATTATCACCCTATACTAATATATTTCCATCACTTATCAAGAGAACATTGACATTAGCATTTCCCCAATTTCAGCTAATCTAATAAACTAGTCCCAATTTACAGATGACATATTTTACTCATGTTTCCTCAGGAAATTTTCAGAAAATTATTTTGGAGAAGGTACATCTCTTCTTTTTCTTATATTATGAAACATATCTATTAGATCCTCCTTAACTTGCCCACAAAACTTGTCTCCTACCCTTTTTCATGGGATTATTTTTATCCTTGCATTAACAGTGCTTACAGAAAATAAATTCATATGTATGCATGTATACATGTGGAAATATAATGCTTTTATTTTTTGAGTTTTAGGTTTTTGTTTGTTTTGGGGTGGTTGGAATAGCCTGTGGCTTTATTTTGCTTGTGTAAGTGGCCAAGAGAGATGAAAGTGACACCTCAAGAGAACTGGTTCTGAAGTGATGGCAAAAATTCCAAGACAGAACCAACTGTTTAGCAAAATACATAGTGTGTAAATGGACTGAGCTGTCCAGTAAATTAATCTATTCTAACAATTGCATGGCAACAACACACATTTTCAGTAAATGCAGTTTTGAATCCTCAAATGTTATCAGAAGAGGAAACAGTAGTAAAACAGTGCAGCTCCATCATAGTATATTTCTAAAATTTTTTTCAGAATCTCCTTACTGAAGATGCTTTTAGAAGGAGGTATTACTAATACCTCATAGGCAATGTGATGGACAGAAGCAATGACGTCAGTGGTACAATTAGGAATAGCGTAAAATTTGAAGGTCTCTGGAAAAAGCTTCCTGGATGGAAGAATTTGCAATGTAAGCGATGAAGAATTCTCCATGAGTGCATACAAACATTTGCCATAACCAACCAAGAATTATAACCAAACCCTGAGATATTTTGGATAATATTATACAATCTTTGGCAACTCAGAATGATTGGGCTTACAATGGAGGTAACTCGTCCATCCAACATCCTACATAAATTTTAGAATTTCTGAACAGCGTCTTCAACAAGTGGTCATCACTTAAATTTAAAAATTCCTAGTGATAAGGACTTTCTCAGAAGGAAAATATTTACTGATTTTTATTAGTAAAAACTAAAATGTCTTCTGCTTTCTCCTAGACAAAGTGAACTACTTTTTCCTATATGTAAATCCACAAATTTTATTTCTGTGTTCTTTGAGGTTTTCCTCCACTTAAGATAACCTTCCTGTTCATAAAAATTGTGCCTACATTTGAGCCATGATTTTAAATGGTTTTCCATGCAGGTGCTCCATCCATGAAATTTGGATTCTTTAGTTTCAGAGAGCCTGTGGCATTCTACCTGAATATCTCTATATATAACTTCTATAACAATGTATGGAGCAACAGCTACATCCAAAGCAGTGTGTTTAGTAGTGGGGAAACAAAACCCCAACTTTTAACACTATATCATTGTGGAGCAGGGAATCTGTGATATGTATTTCTAATTTGTATTTTAGATTTTCATGCAAGTTTTTTATCCGTATCTAAATTTTAACTACCATGGGAATGAAATCATTTCTGGTCTTTGTTTTACATCCGTAATGTGTATTTCAATGTCATGCATGCTCAACAAATAATACATAAGCACTGAGATGACATCTGCCTGTCTGTCACAGCTATCTATGATTTCAGATTTAAATTCTATTTAGTTTTCTGTGTTACCATGTAAAAAGGAAGTATTGTGTTCAAGATCTCATAGAATTTATGGGATCAAACAATCTCCTTAGAAAATATTACCTACTTCAAGAAGAGGTTGTAAAACAGTTACAAATTGCCAGCATCTAGTGGAAAAGTAAATGGTTTGCTTCTTTGCCTCATGAGAAACTGAATTTGCATTGTGTAATGCATTTACATTATGTAATGTAACGTGTATTTTTCAACGTTTTTCATTGTTGCCTCTTAAGGCACCTTTTGTAGACACTTTTTGTAACCGACATCCATGAAATTGTAATACCCCCAAATACTTCATGTATTTTCTTATGTACTTTTTCTACATATTTACTTTAAAAATAATATTTTTTGTCAACTCAAGAGGAAACTTCTGCCTACCCACCTTGGGATGATACCACCCCTTGGTATAATGGGTTGCTACTCTTTTATGATGCTTCTTTGACTAAGGTCTTAGAATTTAAAATTTTGGGTCATCACATAGAAATAAAGCCATAAAACAAGTATTTATTTATTTTGAATTTTACTAGAACTTTGCAGCTTTTTATAACAAACAAGTAATTTGCATTATGCATATACTGACACTCTGTAAAATCAGTTAGTCTTAAAGCATTAGAGAACTTTAGCAGTATTTTTTTCTATAAATGCACATGGTTCCCAGAAGTCACTGAGCTTTCTCCCTAGACACTTCTGCTCTTACTAATATTATATCATACTTTTATTCAAATATCTTTAAAAATAAAAATGTGGCACATATACACCGTAGAATACTATGCAGCTATATAAAAGATGAATTTGTGTCATTTGTAGCAACATAGATGAATCTGGAAACCATCATTCTCAGCAAACTGACACAAGAACAGAAAATCAAACACCGTGTGTTCTCACTGCTAGGCGAGTGTTGAACAACAAGAACACATGGACACAGGAAGGGGAACATCACACACCGGGGTCTGTTGGAGGGACTAAGGGAGGGACAGTGGGGAGTAGGGAGGTTGGGAAGGGATAATATGGGGAGAAATGTCAGATATAGGTGACGGGGGGATGGAGGCAGCAAACCATATTGCCTTGTATGTACCTATGCAACAATCCTGCATGATCTGTTCATGTGCCCTAGAACCTAAAGTACAATAAATACATATACATACATATATACATATATATGTATATATAAAAAAGAAAGAAAAAATAATAATATTGGATATATTATCATTTCTGTGTCATTGTTTTTTCTATACACTCCTAACTAGGTTTAGACTCAGTTGACTTTTTGATGTCAAATACATGTAAACAGTTTACATTCTTTCTTAAAGTTAACTTTTAGTTACAAAGCAGGATTTCAACAGTTGGCCCTGATATTAGCTATGGATGTTCCCAAGTTCAGGAGTTAAGAAATATGTACAAAAGTCTGAAACTAATGTTACTAGGAATTTTTTTTAGTATTATCTGACTGGCAGATAATTTTGATGACAAGTAAAATATTACTAATGAAAGGAAAATAGATATAATTGCTAAATCGGTACAATTTGAGGAAATCACTGGCAAATAATGTTTGCCTTCTTCGTGGGTGATGGGAGGAATGTGTCAGCTTGGTCATCTAATACTCTAGGTGGATGCCTGCAAGAAGGTAAGTGATTTGAGCCTCAGTGAAATGACTACTCAAATGTCCTCCATCGAATAACTGGGAGAAAAATGCGAATCCCATAGCTCTGCTTGGCGAATTCCTGTTTAACTCATTTCACATTCTCTACAAAGCCTCTGATTTCCCCTAAAGTCTGGGTGAGGCTGCTTCCTCTGTGTCCCAATGCCACATATCCCAGGGCTGTTGCCACAGTCTGAGTTCTCCATCTAGTTCAGACTGTGAACTTTTTGAGGGCAGGGACCAAAACACATTCCCAATTTTATCCGCAGGTCTTAAGAGTGTCTAGCTTGCTTTCAGGGCTTATTAATTTCTGGAGCACTATTCCTTCTTTTCAAAAGCAAATTAACAATTTCAGATAAATAACTCCAGCTATAACCAAAATTACTATGCTATCATTCTGTGCTATACAGGGGAACATTTGGTGAGGAATTTGGTACAGCTTATTTTTCTTTTATTTCTAACTTTATGTATCTGTGGTAATATACTTACCCACTTGCCTCTTATCTCTATTTTCACAGAAAAATATCTAGAAAAAAAATTCTAAAAGTTTTCATTTTCTTACTCACCTATGCCTTACTTGTTCCCATTTGGAAACAATTCCCACTTCCTTCTACTCTAAGCAGCAGTAGTCAGCTTTCACCTGTGATGGCTTCTCTTTTAAATATTGTCAACTAAAATAATGCTTCATATCATAATAGCTGTAGAAAATTGCTATTTCATATATAAGGTCTATTTTTAAATCAATGTATGATGCAGCTACTTTTAAAAAGATATTTGCACTGAAAAGAGAAAGCATAACCAAATGACAACCCTGAATATTAATCAAAATGTATTCTCGAGGTATCATACTTGAGTTTTGTTATTGTACCTATCAGAGTTCTGGGATCAGAATCTCTAATAAGTTTCCAATTCTCTAGATAGATGGGGAACCATTGTATCACAGAACATTTGTATTTTTCTTTAAATCACTTTGTTTACATACACTTATGTGTTAATCCTAAGAGTCTCTGTAAAAGGTAGTTCAGTGATTATTTTTTTGCTGACAATTACTGAAAATATAATTATGAATAACTACCCAAAAGAGTAATAATAAAATATTGAGTAAAAACATTTTTTGAAATGGAAAAGAGTATAAAAATTCTTTACAAAGGAGAAGGAAATATTAAGTGAATCTTGAGCAGTTGATGGAATTTGAATGGGCAGAAAAGAGGGAAGAGCATTTCAGGCAGAAAAAGCACTGTTGGCACAGGCCATTTCCATCTGGAATGGAGAATATGGCTAACTTCATGGAGATATTTCCACAGGGTCCCTCACATTTTCTTTTCTAGTAAATCCACGCTGTATTGTGTTAGGAATAGCTGCTGAGGGAAAATCTGTATGACTCTTCTAGGGAGTTATAAAATATCAGCAAATGTTTATTCAAATAATAATTTTCTCTGTTACAAAATTTTTCCTTGTCATCACTTGTTTGTAAGGGAAGAACATATTCTAATAAGCTACTCTATATTCAATTGTCCAATTGATGTCAATATATACAAGTTTTTGTTAATTTACATAATTTAAAATCAGTTTGTTCTACTTATCATGAGTTTAAAGATGGAAACTTAATTATTACTAGGTTAAACAAGACTAAAATCCAATAAAAAAGAGTTAAAAGTTTTCATAAGTTTATAAACAAGTGATTACATTTGTGATAAAGGATAAAGATGGAATTGTGTAATGAAATCCTAACCCCAAGAACTTAGAGACAATCTGTCTTTATAAATTGCTTTCTTATTAATAACCAATCTAATATACATTAAATGATATTTTCCACCAGTTATTAAATCATTCCTTTATAAGAAGTGACTTACCTTTAGTCTATTAAAACACCAAGAGACCTTTCTTTTTATTGTATATCCTACTGTCTATCCCAAATAAATGGACCTCTGTGTCCTTAACTTACCTCCTGTTTTATTTATTAGTGAGAATAGAATCAGCAGAGGATTATAAAGATAGAACTATTAGAAATCTTCCTTCTATTTTATGTTGTTTCTTTGTAAAGCCCTTAAAACACTTGAAAAGATTCTAAAATATTTTTCCCCTGAAATCTCTGAAATTTAGGGTATCTTTTTCTGCAAATCTTAAATAGGGTAAGAATCATCAAAGTCATTGACTCTGCTGCAGACCTTTGCTGGTGCCTCCGGAGACTATAGTGGACAATTAGGTTTTATGTATAGCCTAAATGTTCTCCCCTAAGTGGTAACCATGAACCTAAAATTTTGTTATATTTCAAAAGGGCGAAATGCATATCATTCTCTGTGGGATATGTATTGTTATTATATATGTCATCTCACAGCAAAGATTACACTGGAAAAGCTTAATTGATATGAATACATCCAAATTCCTAGAGAAAAATCGGAATAAATCTCAAAAACATAGTAGTAAAAAGATGAGGTATATGCCTCTATAATAGCTAGTTTATTTTAGATGTTTTCTAAATTAACTGTTCTTCAATTCTATCATCTCTCCTCATTCACTTGCGTGCCACGTGAAAATGAGAAGGAATTTAGAGAAATAAGACTCAGGATTAAAATGTAAAGTGTAGAGCCATTTCCATCCAACTACAACTTTTTTTAAACCAACATTTTCAAAATATGGTAATCTCTCTTTAGTAGAAAATATATACTTAGCATTACAGCTATATTTTCTTATTTAATTTAATACTAGTAACCTTAGTCAGGCATGGTGGCTCACACCTGTAATCCCAGCACTTTGGGAGGCTGAGGCAGGTGTATCATTAGAGGTCAGGCATTCGAGATCAGCCTGGCCAACATGATGAAACCCTGTCTCTAATAAAAGTACAAAAATTAGCCGGACATTGTGGTGCACTCTTGTAATCCCAGGTACTAGGGTGACTGAGGCAGGAGAATTGCTTGAATCCGGCAAGCAGATGCTGCAGTGAGCTGAGATAGTGTCACTACACTCCAGCCTGGGTGACAGACCAAGACTCCATCTCAAAATATATACATATTAGTAACCCCAATGCCAGCGGGTGGATCACGAGGTCAAGAGATTGAGACCATCCTGGTCAACATGGTGAAACCCCACCTCTACTGAAAATACAAAAAATTAGCTGGGCATGGTGGCGCATGCCTGTAATCCCAGCTACTCAGGAGGCTGAGGCAGGAAAATTGCCTGAACCCAGGAGGCGGAGGTTGAGGTGAGCCGAGATCGCGCCATTGCACTCTAGCCTGGGTAACAGGAGCAAAACTCCGTCTCAAAAAAGAAAAAAAAAAAAAAAATTCATTGTAAAGTAGAAGTGAGGGCTTACTTTTTTGAATGGCAAAAAAGTAAGTAAGGGATGAACAGACCAGCCTTTTATTGTTGTTTTAGTACAGATTAGGTTCATTTGCGAGTGACAGAAAGTGCACAATAACATTGGTTTAAGAAATATTTTTCTTCCTCTTAAGAGGAAAAGACAAGACAAGAAAAGAAAAGAAAAGAAAAGAAAAGAAAAGAAAAGAAAAGAAAAGAAAAACTATGCAAGAGAGCAGCTCAAGGCTGGAATGGGGGATTGCCAATCCTTCTCTCGTTTTGCCACTCAAACGTGGGATTTCTTCTTGGAGATTGAAGAAACAGAAGATACATCCTCTGCTTTCATTCATTCTGGCTTCTTTTTAGCCATCAGAGAAAAGAAGAGGTTTCTCTTTAAAGACACTTTCAAGATGTTAAAGATATTCCAGTTTTCCTGGCAGCCTTGTGTGCCCCTCTGGCCAAGTTCTGGACAGGAAATTGTAAATAGAAGTGGCATGCTGAATTTCTTGGAAGCATCTCTGAAGTATGTCCAGAGACTCCAGATGCATTCTGCCCTGTGGAACTCAGACTTTAACTGAAGCAAAAAGGATGGTTACAAGTAGGAAAGGAGCCTGATCAGATCATCTCAGAAATATCACTAAAGAAGTAATATGGAATTAGTTGAGGGGTGGATACCCCATTTTACATGATGTGATTATTACATATGGCATTCCTATATCAAAATTTTTCATGTACACCATAAATATATACACCTGCTATGTACCCACAAGAATTACAATTAAAAAATAAAAAACATAAAGCATGTCAAGAGTTTGACAACACAAATTATAAAAAAGACAAATAATAAGAAAATGTGTTGATCAGTGGGGAGGGGCAAAACTGGCTTCAGAGAACATAGTATGTGATCGACATTATAGCACATTTCAAAAATAGAGAGAAGGAAACACAATGAGAAATGACCCCTCAAAAAAAAAAAAAAGACTTGTCCATTGATTGGTTGCGAGAAAAGAGAGAGTGGTGTAAGATAACCATATTTACTCCTTTATTAACTGGGAGAATGACAGTGCCATGACAAAGATAGAGTATACAAGAAAAGGAAGAGTCTTATAGACAATATTGTGAGTTAAGTTCTAGATAAATATACTGAAGGTGATGCCTATGAGACACCCACTTAACAAATATACAGGTGGGAGTACAAGACCTGGAAATAGGTGACATTAGATGGCTAGAACTCTGAGACAGGGTTTTCCAATATTTTTCATGGTTGAGAAGCACACCTGGGTGTTTCATCCAGTTGAGGTAAATAAACCTGGTGGTGACTCAAAGAGATCCCTGGCCTGTGGTCTCTAGCTGTGCTTGGCCCCAGCCCCTGGGGAACGCAGATGAGGAAAGGTCCTTCCCTGTCATGGACCAAGCTATTCAATGTGTGGTCTTTTAACCAGCAGGAAAATCATAACCAGGAAGCTTGTTAGAATTACAGACACTGTCTTCCACCACATACTCACTTCCACCACATACTCACTGAAATGTGCACATATTATATCAAGGGATATGTGCACATTTGGCTGTGTCCCCACTCAAATCTCATCTTGAATTCCCACGTGTTGTCAGAGGTGCTTGGTGGAAGGTAATTGAATCATGGGGGCAGATCTTTCCCATGCTGTTCTTGTGGTAATGAATAAGTCTCACAAGAGCTGATGGTTTTCAAAAGTGGAGTTTCCTTGTACAAGTTCTCTCTCTGCTGTCATCCATGTAAGATGTGACTTGTGCCTCTGCCATGATTGTGAGGCCTCACCAGCCATGTGGAATTCTAAGTCCATTAAACCTGTCTTTTGTAAATTGCCTAGTCTTGGATATGTCCTTATCAGCAGCATGGAAAAGAACTAATACAGTACATTGGTATTGGTAGAGTTGGGTGCTGCTGAAAAAATACCTGAAAATATGGCAGCAACTTTGGAACTGGGTAACAGGCAAAGGTTGGGACAGTTTGGAAGGCTCAAAAGAAGTCAGAAAATGTAGGAAAGTTTGAAACTTCCTAGAGACTGTTGAATGACTTTGACAAAAATGCTGATAATAATATGGACAATGAAATCCAGGCTAAAGCGGTCTCAGATGGAGATGTTGGAAAGGGAGCAAATGTGACTCTTGTTATGTTTTAGCAAAGAGACTGGTGGCTTTTTGCCCCTTCCCTGGAGATTTGTGGAACTTTGGACTTGAGAGGGATTATTTAGGGTATCGGGAAGAAGAAATTTCTAAGCAGGAAAGCGTTGAAGAGATGACTTGGATGCTGTTAAAGGCGTTCAGTTTTAAAAGGGAAATGGAGCATAAAAGTTCAGAAAATTGGCAGCTGGATGATGCCATAAAAAAGAAAATCTCTTTTTCTGAGGAGAAATTCAAGTTGGCTACAGAAATTTGCGTAAGTAATGAGGAGCCAAATGTTAATCACCAAGATAATGGGGAAATGTCGCCAGTGCAAGTCAGAGACCTTTGTGGAAGCCCCTCCTATCACAAGTCTGGAGAAAAAATGGTTTTGTGGGCCAGACCCAGGATCCCTTTGCTGTATGCAGCACAGGGAATTGGTGCCTCTGCTCGCAGCCACTCCCAGTCATGACTCAAAGGGGCCAAGGTACAGCTCAACTGTTGCTTCAAAGGGTGGAAGCCCCAAGACTTGTCAGTTTCCGAGTGGTGTTGAACATGTCAGTGCATACATATCAGGAACTGAGGTTTGGAAACCTCTGCCCAGATTCCAGAGGATGTATGGAAATGCTTGGATGCTGAGGCAGAAGTTTACCACAGGTGTAGGGCCCTCATGGAGAACCCCTGAAGCCCCCACGCAGAGTCCCTACTGGGGCATCATTTAGTGGAGTTGTGAGAAGAGGGCCACCGTCCCCCAGATCCCAGAATGGAAGATCCAGTGACAGTTTGCACTGTGTGCCTGGAAAAGCCACAGGCACTCAATGCCAGCCCATAAAAGCATCCAGGAGTGGGAATATGCCCACAAAGCCACAGTGTGGACCTGCTCAAGGCCATGGGAGCCCACCTCTTACATAAGCATGACTTGGATGTGAGACATAGAGTCAAAGGAGATCACTTTGGAGCTTTAAGATTTGATTTCCCTGCTGCGTATGGACTTGTATCGGGCCTGTAGCCCTTTTGTTTTTTCCATTTGGAATGGCTGCATTTACCCAATGCCTGCACCCCCATTGCATCTAGCAGGTTACTAGCTTGCTTGTGGTTTTATGAGCTCATGGGCAGAACGGACTTCCTTTGTCTCATATGAGACTTTAGACTGTGGGCTTTTGAGCTAATGCTAATATGTGTCAAGACTTTGGGGGGACTCTTGGGAAGGTATGATTGGTTTTGAAATCTGAGGACATGAGATTTGGGTGAGGTCAAGGTGTGGAATCATATGGTTTGTTTGTGTCCCCATCCAGATCTCATCTTTAATTCTCACATGTTGTGGAGGACATGGTGGGAGGTAATTGAATCATGGGGACAGATATTTCCCATACTGTTCTTGTGACAGTGAATATGTCTTACAAGATCTGATGGTTTTAAAAAGGGGAATTTCCCTGCACAAGCTCTCTCTCTTTGCCTGCTGCCGTCTATGTAAGACATGACTTGCTCCTCTCCCATGATTGTGAGACCTCCCCAGCCACGTGGAACTGTAAGTCCATTAAACATCTCCTTTTGTATATTGCCCAAACTCAGTTATGTTGTTATGAGCATCATGAAAATGAACTAATGCATCAAGCTTTCCAAACTCCACTGGTAGAGTGGCAAAGTCATGGAGAAGGATAGAGAAGAAGAAGCATCTCGCCATTAGAGAGAAGCAGCTTGACTTCAGAGGGACTGCTTGGATAGCAGGACTTTGAAGAATATTTCAGTTAGGGATGGCCAGACTCCAGGGAAAGACTACCTTCTCACTCCATCCCCTTTCCAGCTCTCGATCCTGCTGAGAGCCACTAATCAATATAATTCTCCACAGTCACCACCCGTCACTTTATTCATGCAACCTGATTCTTCCTGGATACTGGACAAGAACTCAGGTACTAAGAGGGCAAGTACAAGAGGCTGTCACCATGACCCTCCAGTCAGGTACTAAAAGGGAAAATGCAAAAGGCTATCACATAACCCTCCACTGAGCTGTTAAACACTTAAGCTATCCATGGACAGCAAAGCTAAAAGAGCATACTGTAGCACATGCCTTCTAGAGCTCCAGAGGTCATGGATACCCCTCTTGGTCCTGCTGCAGGGCCACACAGAGTTCTATACCTGCCAGAACCCAGAAGCTTTCCTGGCCCCTGCACCCTCTCACCTGTGTTTCCCTTCCCATGAGAGGTTGAGAGCTGTGGGCTGAGTCAATGAGCTAACCACTTTGTGAGTCCCACCAAGAGGTAGGCTTCAGAAGGAAATTTGAGTCCTCCTTGTTTATTGAATGGAGAAAAGACATCAATGAATGTGGAAATGCTTAGAAAGAGACAAGAGGAATATAGAAGAGATAGGGCAAAGTCATTAAATTAAGATGACAAAGAAGACTTTTAACAGCAATAGTCGAAGGATAGATTTTTTCTTTTTTTGAGATGGAGTCTCTCTGTCACCCAGGATGAAGTGCACTGGTGCATCTTGAGTCACTACAATCTCTACCTCCTCTGTTCAAGTGGTTCTCTTGTCTCAGCCTCCCAAGTTGCTGGGACTAAAGGTGTGTGCCACTACACCTGGCTAATTTCTTTTTATATATAGTAGAGACAGTGTTTCCTTCAGTTAGCAAGGATGGTCACAATCTCCTGAGAGGTTGTGATCTCTTGACTGAGGCCCACCTCACCCTCCCAAAGTGCTAGGATTACAGGTATGATCCACTGTGCTCAGCCTAAGATAGATTTTTAAATCAGAAAAGGGATAAGTCTTTGGAAGTAAATAGAAAGAGGTTAGAATAGAGGCAGAATACATTAGGCTATAGATTTAGAGGTTGTAATTTCATAATTCAGCATAATTCATCCGTTGAATATTCAATTATATCTTTGAAGTAGGAGGTCTCAAGTATGATAAAGATGAACAATGAAACAAACTAGCGTAGGCTGATGCAACCGGTTACGAGGCAACGCAGGAAAGAGCCAAGTCTGTGTTATTTCTGGTACCGTGGCATGGCCATGCTGTAGTTCTCATGGAGGATTCAGTCCAGCCTCATTGCAGCAGACATTTCTATTGCTCCAAAGAGGAAGTGAATGAAGCCAAGGCATGACCTTTATTAAGGCTGCACTAATTTTGGTGGCAAAGTCAGAGATAGAAAACACATCACCTAATTAAAATTCTGTTTATTTTTCTAAAGGAGCACTGTATTAGGCTAGAGAAAAAATAATCATCTTATCACTCTGTAAAAGGTGAAATATGACTCATTTAATTACAATCATTAATCTTTTCATGGGAAAATATGAGACTGAACCAAATTCAAATGTTTGATTCTTTTTTAAAATTTCTATATATGAGCACCAAGGTTGGCAGTGCTGGCTTATATTTTTCACTTACATTTCTGAACCATTTTCTTTACATGTTGAAAATAGCTAGCCTTTTTGCACAAAGCACAGTCTCTAGGGATTTTGTTATGCCTGATTAAAAAAATGTGTGTGCTCTTATTGCCACAGGAAATAACTTCTGTAATTTAGAGGCTGTCTGAACCCTCTTGTTTCCTGGGAAACTGTCAGTGTTTTGCTCATAATAGTTTAGGTATATAGATAGAAGATAGGAAAAAAGGGTGGAGGAAGGGGAGAAAAGGAGAGAACAGTAGAGAGTAGGTAACCTAGAATATTAGCATAAAGTGTAAACTGAGTATTAGCCTTAAGTATAATGTTGACATCAGTAATTGCTAACGTCTTCTGGCTCTGACTTTTCAAAAAATATATAGTTCTATAAAAACCTTTAGATATAGTATAATTTTTCACTAGAGTGAAATTGAGTGACACCATACCTAATGCTATATTTATCTCTTCTTAGCACTTTAAATTATAAACTTTTTTTCTGTTTTAGTGCTTAATTTTCTCCTTTGTTCTATGCCATTTTCTCTCTTTATAAAGTAATGTCAGGCAGAGGAGGGGCTCCTGGCACCACAGGAAGAAAAAGGCCCAGTCTGTCTTGAATATACTTAAGACAGAACATCTTCCATTTAAAGGGGACATTCACATAAACATCTGTAGTCACACAAGAGCGAATACCTTCCATAATCTGAACGAGTCCCTACTCTGCTGGTTCAATACCATTTATAAAAATAAATTTAGAATGACTTCACTGCAATATTCTGTGTACATCTGTTTTTAAGTCTGGAGACTCTAGAAATTGGTGCTTCAAAATAGCAGGCTTTTATGTCCTGAATCTTATTGATCTGAAGATTTATAAAAACGCATTTCATAACTTCTACTGCTGTATGTTTTTCTTTGTAAATACCTGTAACTTAATTAAAATCCCAAGTAAAATGATAATTTCTGTTAGTATTGCTTAAATAATGTATAGTAGATTATCTAAGTAATATTGCTTAGATAATTCTAATAGCAGAATTTAGAAATTTGGGTAATTGCTTAGATAATTTCTGTTAATATTTCTGATTGGTGAAATTAAGCTAATTTTTCCAGTATTTTTGCAGTATTTTTCTGTATAATACACATGGATTAAAATGAAATATGTATAGTGTTTTCATTTTAAACACACTTTGTGCTTATTTTAAAGTTCTAGGAATTTTTTACCAAATAAGATTTAGACGATGATCTCAATTCTTGATCAACTTTTCCCACATTGATTTAATGCAATCATTTTAAAATTATGACTGGAAAAATGTACCTGAAATCATGCTCAGTGACCTTTTGGTAAGTTAAACTGGCCAAGGTATATTTAGAATATAAGGAAGAAAATGTTCTTGAATTGAATTTCAAATAATCCACCCTTTATCAAACTAAGATCTAAAAGAACTCTAGAAATTATAGCAAGGCAGTATAGTCATTATTTGTTTTTCTAATTCACCATAAAATGTGTCATATGCCATGATCACTGCCCTTAGCCCTGAAGTTTCCAGTCTAGTAAAGAGAATAATGACTTGTAAATATTACCTATCCACAAAGAAAAACAGTGAATGAGAACTATGGCCTATAAGAATTCAGTGGAGGAGGGATCATTTCTGGCTCAGCTAAGCCAAGAAAGGCAATGTGGAGGACATTTAAGCAAAAGAATTGATAAAATTCCCTTAGGCCAAAATGCACACTCAGATTCACAGAGATCAGGCCACATTCTGGATTTTGAATAATTACTCTTGTCACTCTAGGGATGTCCTGACCCTTTTCTGACTAAAGAAAAGGTAACATCTGTCATTCTAAGATTTTACCTTCCAAATTTTGATTTTATTGTAACCGAATGTTTGTATTAAGTTAGTTATCCAACAGTACACTCTACTCCAGAGTCAGAGCAAATTCCGTGTTTATTTTTCATTTGAAAAAGAAAACATAGAAGAGTTTCTTTTTCAAATGAAAAATAAGAGATTGGGAAGTACGTTGTGCATGCTGTGTGTGTGTCTGTGTGAGTGTGTGTGTATGTGTGAGTGTGTGTGGTGAATGAACACAACTAGAAAAAATGGTTTCAAAAAACAAACTGTAAAGATGACTTGTCTAGAATCAGGCTTAGGAAGGAAGTCTTTGGATATGAAAAGGACTCGAGAGAAAAGAAATACTATCTCTTTCCAGAAGGAAGCTAGGAGCAACAATATCTATGAAAAACATTTTATGGCTTGTGATTTACTTTAAGAAATCAACTGCTATTTCATGGATTTGACAAAGGAAAGGTAATATTGACAAAGTATTTCCTTGAAATGCTACTATAGGGATTTAGAATGTAACTGGCATTATATTCTAAAGCTTGTGTATGAAGCTGCTACTGTGGTAATTGATATATAATAACTACAAAGTTGCATTTAAAATTTTGAATCTAATCATTATAGCCATTTAATTAAAATGGATTTCAAAGTCTTTATGGGGATTTAATTTCACTTATAATTACTTAGGTGATACATAATCATGACTTTAATATAAAAATCCCAATATTTTGGATGAATGATGTTTCCCTTGGTTACCAACACTGTCTTAGTTCCTGTCTTAGAGATAATGACTGAAATCATTTAATATGTTTCTTCCTAGATCATATTTAATATATTTATACAAGTATATGTGACCACAAATAAATATACATATATGTAATATATATTTTTTAAGAAAATATTCTAATTAGGGGATTAATACTATGTATCCATTCCATGAGTTTCCTTTGCTTTCAAGGGGAGAAAGTTGCATTCAGAATTTGTTCTTGCCTCTCTCCAACACTAATCCATTCTGCCTCAGAATAGAGAGGTGAATATTCTGTTCGGGGTGTTTAGATGGAGAATATGGGCCAGCATAGTCCAGCCTCTTTTGTTTCCTTTCCTCTCACTTCTGATTGTCCTTTGCTCCATTCTTCTCTAACTGTTCCTTTCTTCCAACATAGCATATGATTTACTAATTTCTCATATTTCTGGTTGATCATGTTCCATTCGGCTAGAATGTAAACTCCATGAGACCAAAGATTCTGCTCTGTTTTATTTGTTGCAAAATCCATAGTCCTCAGACAGTGCTTGGCACATTGTATATTTTCAAAACCCATTGGAAGATGAAAATGAGTAAGTGTGGGTACTAAATAAATCAGCGTCTATTGAAGGCTTTTTCTTATTGCATTTTAGGTTTGGGGGTACATGTGAAGAACATGTAAGATTGTTGCATAGGTACACACATGGCAGTGTGATTTGCTGCCTTCCTCCCCTTCGCTTATATCTGGCTTTTCTCCCCATCTCTCCCCAACTCCCCTCCCCCCACTGTCCCTTCCCTATTTTTCCCCAACAGACCCCAGTGTGTATTGAAGGCTTTTTAATTTGTCTTGTTTATAAAATTTTCTTCTATAAAAGTCGTAATTTCTTCTGTGTCTCTAATGCTTTACTATGAATTACTTTACAAAGTAAAATTTGCATATGGATTAAAATAATCAAATGGTGAGAATAGTGCTTTAATGCTGTTCAGAGAGTTCTTTGGTCCTACCTCCCTTATACAGAGTTATGCTTCCTAAGGGCAATCATTTTTATTTTATTACTTATTTTGAGACAGAGTCTCACTCTGTCACCCAGGCTGGTGTGCAGTTGCGTAATCTCAGCTCATTGCACCCTCTGCCTCCTGAGTTCAAATGATTCTCTTGACTCAGCCTCCCAAGTAGCTGGGATTAGAGGCATGCACCACCACACCTGGCTCATTTTTTTATTTTTAGTAGAGATGGGGTTTCACCATGTTGTCAATGCTGGTCTTGAACTCCTGGCCTTCAGTGATCCGCCCACCTTGGCCTCCCAAAGTGCTGAGATTACACGTGTGAGCCACTGCACCCAGCTGAGTAATCATTTTTAAATGCTCACTCTTTTCTTACTGTTATGACTACAGTCACGTGCTGCTCAACAGCAGGAATACGTTTTGCAAAATATATCGTTAGGTGATAGTTATTGTGTGACCATCATAACATGTACTTACACAAACGTAGATGGCATAGTCTACTGCAAACTGAGGTGATGTGGTATAGCCTATGGCCTCTAGACTGCAAACCAGTACAGCATGTACAGTATTGAATGATGTAGGCAGTTGTAACACAATGGTATTCATATATCTAAACATAGAAATGATACAGTAAAACTACATTTGCTAAAGATAAAAACAAATGGTTCACCTGTATAAAGCACATATTATGAATGGAGCTTGCAGTATTGAGTAAGTCAGTCAGTGAGTGGTGAGTGAATGTGAAGGCCTAGGATATTACTGTGCACTAATATAAAATTTTTAAACACTGTACATTTAGGCTACACTAAATTAAAAAATATGTATATATATTTTTCTTCAACAATGAATCCTCCTTAGCTTACTGTAACTCTTTTACTTTATAAACTTTTATTTTTTTAACTTTTTGACTCCTGTAACAATGATTAGCTTTAAAACACATTTTACGGCTTATAAAATGTTTTCTTTATATCTTTATTCTAAAAGCTTTTGACTATGTTTAAATTTTGCTTCATGTCTTAATTTCTTTTTGTTTTTAAAAACTAAGATACAAGCACACACATTAGCCTGTACCTACACAGAATCTGGATTACCTACACCTCCACATCTTGTCCCATGGAAAGTCTTCAGAGCGATAACATGCATGAAGCTGTTATCTCCATCAATAACAATGTCTTCTTCTGGAATACCTCCTGAATACCTGCCTGGGGATGTTTTACAGCTAACTGTTAAAAATATAACTAGAAGGCAGGCTCTCTAAAATAAATATGAAAAGTATAGTATAGCAAATATACAAACCAGTAATGTTTATTATCATTACCCAAGTATTATGTACTGTACATAATTGTATGTGCTATACGTTAGTGTGACTGGCAGTGCTGTAGGTTTGTTTATACCAGCATCACAACAAGCACGAGTAATCTACTGCTGTTTGATGATACCATGGCTATGACATCACTAGGCAAAAGGAATTTTTCAGCTTCATTTTAATCCTATGGGATCACGATTCTGCCTGCAGGCTGACATTGGCCAAAATGTCATTACGTGGTGCATGACTGCAGAGCCATACATCTGAATAATACCCTTATATTATTTTTGGTTCACCTTTTGTTTTCCCTTAATTCCGTAATTGTTTTCTACTGCCTGTAAGTGCTTTTTCAAACGTTCATTTTCTTCCTCACACTCTCAATCCTATGATTTTGTCTTTGTGATACAGTCCATATTTCACTGCACTCCAAGCCACAATGGCCATCAGAGAGTTTGCTCTTCTAACTACATTGTGTGTTTTCTAAGAACTTCTTCATGGATTTCATTTGAGGAAACTACATTACTACTTTTGTAAATTGGATAAGCTCCTAGGATTCTTGGTATATTTCTTGTCTATTTCCTCATGTTGCTGTAGTATTTTCTTTAATATTTTCCCAGGAGAACATTTATGTTAAACTGAATTGAAAATGCTGAATGAAAATAACGCTCACCCAGAATTTTAAAAGGCTTTATCTTTTTCTCTTGTAGCATCCATATATGAATATTTACTTATTCTTTCAAAATATTCAAAAGATCTTTCAGAATCTTCTCTTCATAATGTTTGGCAGTTTTACAAAAATAGGTCTAGTTTTCTATTTAAGCTCAATCTCCTTCGAACTTAAATAGGCTCGTTGAACTTTGACAATACACGTTTTTATCATTTTGGAAAATGTTCTGGAAAGAAGTCTCTATATCTTCTTTCTTTCTTTTTCATCTCCCAAAAACTCACAAAACGTATAGAAATTTCTCATTTGCTGATATCTCCTTCCTGTTGTCTTTTGAAGTGTACACATCTTTAGTCATTCAGTAGTCTTTTAATGAACACTGTGAGTTAAAGAAAATAGAAATGTGCTTACTCTTGAAATATTTTGAATATTTTATTTAAATACAGATAATATTTAGATTTATCTGTAACATTTATATTCAAGATATAAGATATCGAGTTTATGTTATTATTTATTTATTTATTATTTATTTTTTATTTTTTTATTTTTTTGAGATGGAGTTTCGCTCTTGTTACCCAGGCTGGAGTGCAACGGCTTGATCTCGGCTCACCACAACCTCGGCTTCCTGGGTTCAGGCAATTCTCCTGCCTCAGCCTCTCGTCTTTTTTTCTGAATATTTTCAATGTCTGGGTTTTTTGATCCACAGATGCAGAACCTATTACAGATACAGAAGGACAACTTTTATGTGTACGAAATACAGTTTAGGGGAACAAAAACTCTGCTTTGACTTATCTTAATCTACACATTTTCTGCTTCTAGAAGAATACTGAATTTTTTTGTTGTTCAGTTTTCTCTTAGATTTTTAAAACCTGGTTTTTTTTGTTGTTGTTTTGGGTAATTAAACCTAGTTTTGCTGAAAGGCTTATGCATGCAGCTATTACTATAATGAGATGTGTGTAAAGCTACATATTTAAGTTTACAATTTTAAGCTTAATTATTATAAATACCTAATTAACAACATTGAACATCCAGATTAAAAAAGTGATTCATCAAAAATGCTTACAAGGAATAAGAACAGAAGCTATAAGCTTTAGGAAAAGTCTTTGCTATACCTTTCCCCTCATTCTTTCAAGGAAGACACTTTTCTCTGAGAGGAAATATGAAGTAGTATCCAGACAAAATTTCTACATGCTCCCTTCCTAAAGAGACACTGATACTCTAAATCAATCTCACCCCAGTTAGAATGGTGATCATTAAAAAATCTGGAGACAACAGATGCTCGAGAGGATGTGGAGAAATAGGAACACTCTTACACAATTGGTGGGAGTGTAAATTAGTTCAACCACTGTGGAAGACAGTGTGGTGGTTTCTCAAGGATCTAGAAATAGAAATTCCATTTGACCCAGCAATCCCACTACTGGGCATATACAAATCATTCTATTATAAAGACACATGCACACGTATGTTCATTTGCTGTTTACAATAGCAAAGACCTGGAACCAACCAAAATGCCCATCAATGATAGACTGGACAAAGAAAACGTGGTACATATACACCATGGAATACTATGCAGCCATAAAAAATGATGAGTTCATGTCCTTTGTAGGGACTTGGATGAATCTGCAAACCATCATTCTCAGCAAACTGACACAAGAACAGAAAGCCAAGCACCACATGTTCTCACTCATAGGTGGGTGTTGAACAATGAGAACATGTGGATTTGGGGAGAGGAGCATCAGGCACTGGGGGCAGTTGTGGGGGTAGGGGAGAGACAGAGGAGAGTGGGGAGGGAGGGAAGGTGGGGAGGAAAACATGGGGAGAAATGCCAGATATAGTATGCACCTAAAGTTAAATAAATAAATTTAAAAAAAAATCAAGGGTGCTTTTATTGCTCTCTGGAACTACACAAAAGTTTGAAGTATTAAAGAATCACTACCTTTGTCAGATAGCAACACTGAAACATTTCCTCATTTGAACCATCCTCTTAAAGACCTGATTTCTATAGTAGCCATAATAATAAATGTTATGATTTATTAAACATTTATTGAGTTTTACATCAACCTGTTTTATTATTATGCAAAAACTTCTCAGTAAAAAATGTTTTATTACCCTGATATTTAATTGGCTTAAAACAACAATAAATACCTATTAGCTTCAAAGTTTCTGTGAGTCAGGAATTCAGGAGCTGCTTAAGTAGGTATCCTAGCTCAGAATCTTTCATGAGGTGTATGTCAAGATCTCAGTTAGGAAGGCTTGACTGGGATAGAGAAGCTGATTCCATGATGGCTCAGTGAAACAGCTGGGAAGCTGATGAAGCCTATTGGTAGATGCCCTTAGTTTCTTCCAGGTTGCTTCTTGAGTGTTCTCACAACGTGATGATTACCTTTCCCAGACTGAGTGATCCAAAAGGGTGCAAGATGGAAGTTGCAATGCATTTGATAACCTAACCACAAAATTCATGCACAATCAAGTCACTTAACCCAGCCAATGTTCAAGAGGAGGGAAATTAGGCACCACTCTTTGAAGAATGGAGTTCAAAAAACTTGAGAAACAATTTTAAAGCCACTGCAGTCATCCTGATACAGAAGCTAGAAAAAAAATTATTTAGGCAGATAGTGAGGGTAAAGGAGTCCTCAGCAAGGCTTCCTTTTAACAAAAAGTAGCCCCCAAATCATTTCTTTTCTAACAAAGAGCAGCTTGAAAAATCAAACTGCAGATGTAGATAATCAAGCTGGATGCTTGCACAGGTGAGTGCCAGCAGCTGTGCCAATAGAATAGGGTCTCTGTCTCTCTTCCAGCCATGCTAACATTCTACTAGTCTCTTGTATTTCCCATGATCTTTCCCATCACAGGTTATAGGAGACTACTCTTTTTACCTGCCTGTTCAACATTTTCCTGCCTGAAACTCTGGAGCACTGTTGCTTCATCCTATAAATGTTCACTGAGTTTTACATAAACTCATAGATTTCTTTTGAATTATTCAAAATCTTTCTTAGAATACCAAAACCAAAACTTAACTATTAAATACAAAGCAATATAAACCACAAACTACTTTACATATCCATTCAGTAGTTAGGTTATGAAAACCAAATGTCATGAATGAGAAATTATTTAAGAAAAACTAGTAGACAAGTCTGTCAGTCAAGGCCCCTACAACTACATGTTTGCAAAGTGATTTTGAACCTCTCTTGCTAAAGCAGTTTCAACCAGGAGTTGAATTCATAAACAGGGATAAGTCCATCAGATCCTTAACTCTACGGTACTCAGTCTTTTCTGAAGTTTGTCCGTTTTTTTTTCTACATTTGGGTTTTAGGAGATACTACTATCACCATTCAGGGCTATTTTACATAAACTAGGTTGAGTGGGTCTCTCTTCATTTCAGTTAAAGATATCTCTGACCAAAAGTGTCATGGTATCCAATGAAAAAGCAAAACTTCAGCATAAGATCTTGGCAGTTTTCCAAACATATGGGCATGTTGCCTCATTTCTTTAACTAAACTTACCTGTAAAAGATGTGTACTGGTAAAGTATCTGGCTTGCCCAAGACCAAACAACTAGCCAATGACAGAAAAGAACAAAATACAAGCTTCCTGGATATCCATCTGGAGGCTCAACCATTGCATCATGATGCCTTTCATTTTATTATCTTGAACATGACACAATAGGAGCTATTATGTCTTTTCTAAGTAATTTTCAGTGTATTCTGAAACACTTAATTAGTTTTCTTTAAAATAAATAAGTCATTAAGAAGATACAAATCAGTGAGTTAATTAGCTGCATTATGGCCTTTTAGTTCTTTCAGTTGAAATAAGCTGATGCCAAATCTATAAAAAAATAAACTCTTACCCATAAGAAGAGACAATTTTTCTGAAGTTATAACAATTACCATTAATTTCAAGCATAGCATTTTCAAAGCTTAGTAAAAATAAATGAGTGTATGATGAAAATAAATTTTATAGGTAAAACCAACAAACTGTATAAAGATTAGATTTAAGAAATCTCAGATAATTACACTAATTTTTGTCATATATTTCACTATTGAATGGAGTCCTTCTTCCCCACCCCCACCATAATCCAATATTAACTATTCACATTCAAGCATGCCATGCTCATGCATAAACAATTTATAATTTATTACTGGCAACTAGCAAGCACTGAATATAGATACCTCTAATAAGCATTAATTTATGTAAGACCTGAATATAACACTACCGCAATAACAAGCCTAGTTAAAAAGACACCGACAGTATTTCAGTTCACAACTTTCCAGGTTCATCATTAAATGACAATTTTCAGACTATGATTTTGATGGCTCAAGTTTCTCTTTTAGATTTCTACATCTTGATTTTTATCAATTTCTAAATCTTTGTTCTGTAATATCGTTACCAAACACCAGAGGTTCAATCTCAGTCCCATTGCTCACTGCAATGAAAGCCAATCACTGAGACAATGGGTATTGCCAGGAAAGAAAGGCTTTATTTGGGTGATCTTGGCCAGGAGACAGGAGATTAATCTCAACTTCTCCCCAGGAGTTGATGGATGTAGGGTTTGGTGTCTCATTATCTGGATGTGGTGATCTGGTACATTTCAGTTCCTTGATACTATCTAAGAGAACTGATGGCAGGTTTTCTGAGAAAAGAACTCAGACAAGACAAATGTAAGTTTCAAGTTTTAAGACCAGGAGGATCAATTTCTATGCTTATTAAAAAAAAATGTGAACATTAGTTCAGTAGAAAAATTGAGCCAATTTCAATATTTATTTTTATTATCCATCAGCGTCACTCCTAACTTGGGCACAAGGATGAGAGAAGAGAAAGGTTAGACCTTCTCTAGTGTCAAACATATACTCAATGCATGACTACTGGTTGGTTTGGAGAATCAGATTCTGAGGCTTGACTTCTCCCTCATTATATTCAGTTAATCCATTTCAAAAATATTTATTTAGTTACTCTACATATTTGGAATTGCTTTTAGAGCTATTTAAACAAATGAAACAGTCACAATTTTTGCTTAAATAGTAGACCCTACAAAGGAGGCAGATAGACACATATTGATCCTGTAAAAATTGACAATTGCAATTGCAACAAGGGCTACCAATGAAAGACACAGACTTGAGACACATTTTAGTAGTATTTTGTAAAATCAGAGATAATAGTTAAGGCTTCCTGAGGAAATTATGCTTAAATATAGATCATAATGATAAGTAACAATTAATGAGATGAATAGAGGCTCAATGAGCACTTCAGGCAAAGGTAAAAGCTAGTAGACTGTTGGACCAGACCAGTCAAAGATAATGTGGTAAGGTATGTTTGGATTACAGATAAAATTAAATGATAAGGCCAACAGGATGGATGTGATATGTAAAATTTTAAAATGGAGCTAGGAATTAGCAAAAATTTTCACTTTGAGAACTGGAAGAATACAGTTGCTAGTAACCAAGTTTGAAAGGAATAGGGAAAAAGCAAAATTGTGTGGAAATAATAGGAGTTTGATTTGGATATAATGTCAAATATCCAAGTGGAGATGACAAGTAGGCAGTTGGACCCAATAGTTTGTAGTACAGGGGAATTCATAACCAAAATAAACTGAAACTTTTCAATGCTCTCTTTACTATGTCTAAAACTATGAGATGAGCTAAGATCACAAGGGGAAGTATTATTAGAGAAAAAAAGTAAATATGAATTAACAATTGGATTTTGCTCTGTAGAGGATATTAGGACCTTGACAAGAATATTTTATTGATGGAGTTGTGAAAGAGGCTGGTGTGGATTCAGGAGCAAATACAGATGTTGCTCGACTTATGATGGGGTTACATCTTGACAAACCAGTCATAAGTTGAAAATATCCTGAATTGAAAACATATTTAATATACCTAAGTTACTGCATATTATAGTTGAGCCTAATCTATCTTAAACGTGCTTAGTGCACTTACATTATTAGCCTACAGTTGGACAAAATCATGTAATACAAAGCCTGTTTTATAATGAAGTATTGAATATCTCATGCAATGTACTGAAAACTGTACTGAAAGCAAAAAACAAGTGTAATCTTCATTATTTTAATCCAGCCATTGTCAGTTTTTTAACAACAGCAGCAAACAAATGACAGCCTATACCATGAGAAAGTCAAAAAATAGTAAGTCGAATCATCATAAGCTAGGCACTGTCTATATACAGAGAAGAATTAGACATTGTGAGAATGTGTAATTATAGTTTTGCTTTTAAAAGAAAGGGGCAGGTGGCTGAGGCAAGCTTTAGAATAAAGATTTTTGTTTGTTTGTTTGATCTTAATAACACAAATAAAAGCATGGTTTGAATGCTAACAGGAATAATCCTCTAGAGAGGGGGCTGGTTGTGGAAGAGGCAGGGCTGGGATACCTTTGAGTACATAAGAGCAGATGAGATCTAAGGCACATTTGGAAGTTTGGCCTATGCTAGTGGCATAGACAGCCCATCCACAGTGATAGAAGTGAAAACAGAATTAAATGTCTTCTAAGGCTGGTAGAGGAACACAGGTGGCAGAGGGAGATTGATCTCTTGATTTCTTCCATCCTCTCAAAGAATGAAGAATAAGATCTTCAAAACTGAGAAGAGAGGTAAATGTGAAATAGCGATGCAGAAAAATTGGAAAATAAATGAAATCAGGAGATGTACTGTGATTGAAAGGAAGTGTTAAAAACCCATTTATGGTACACAAATTGAAAAGGAGACAGATGTACAGTGTATAATTCAGCAAAACCTCACTTTCCTGCATTAATTAGCCAGCGCACCACATTGAGACATGTCTATTCATAACAAAAAATAACTATCAAAAAGCAGTTAAAATTAATCTTCTTAAAGTCCACATAAAATCTATAAAAATTTTTAAATTACTTTGCTATCAACTGAACTTATGATTTTTCTTCTTGTAAATGTTTATTTTTGCATGTTTGATGTATCAAGATGATTTTTTACTAGTGCTTGGAATTTGTAGTATTTATTAACTCTGCAGCTAGATGTTCTTAGCTTTGGAATATTCTCAGCAATTAACTGATCACATATTGTTTCATTCATCTTCACATTCTGGTTTTACAATTTTATAGACATTAGACGTTTTTACTATAAGTTTTAGCAATCTATTCTCTATTTTTCATTTTATTGTCTTTCCATGCTACCTTCTTTACATTTTCTTCTGGTCTGCTTTCCAAACAAGTAATTCTCTTTTTAGCTATGCCTAATCTGCTAGGATAATTGAATTCTTAATTTTATTATGTTTTTAAATTATGGAATTGCCACTTAGTTATTGATTATAATACATTTCCATGCTGAACTTCTTAGTCTTATTTTTTATCTACTTAAATATATAAAGCTTAATCACTGTGACAAATTCATCATCTGAATTTTTGGTGTATCTATTTCTATTTCACATTTGTCTTGAGTTTTAGATCTAAAAGTTATTTCTCTTTTACTTTTTTCCTGCTTATTTGTATTACATCCTTGCTTTTGTACACATGAATTAGATAAAATTTGAGGTTTAGAGTGATATATTCTTCCTACAGAAAGGATGTATGTAATATGTTAGCAATTATTTAGAGAGGTAAGTTGCTAGCAATCTGGGATTATTATTGCATTTCAGCTTTGGAAATTGAGATGATTTCAAGTAATACTTACCTTCCTCCCAAGGTTCTGTATTTCTGGGTCATTTTTACTGAAGTTGAATTTTAAAAGTTATAATTCTTTGAGATCTCTAACTCATGTAAGTTCATCATTTTGGTGAATCTTAGAATGCAATTTTTGTCTTCTTAAACCCATAAAGTTTTCAAAACTGGTGTTCAGGTTGTTATCCTCTCAGTTACTACTTATGAAATTTACTGCCACTCCAAAGGATAATGAATCTCCAAATACAGGGATCACCTTCAAGTTTTTTTTTCTAGATCTTAATCATGTCATTTTTCACTGTGTTTTTTAGCACTGGCATTACATTTGAAAAAAAAAAACATTTCTAATTGTTTTAAGTGGAAGCTTTGGTTTGTTTTAAAATGTAGGCTTTTACTTTCAATAACTGAGTGGCCTAGAAAAAATTACTAACTTTTCTATATACTTTTGTTTCTTCATCTGTAATCCATAGGTAATGATACCTAACAAGATTGTTAAAAAAATTAAATGATAACACGTATATTATTCCTGTGCCTAAGAGATAAGGAAGCAGCTATCATTTCTCCTCAAAAATATAAAATTCCCAAGTTCTTATTAAAGTGCAGGTAGAAATAAGATCACTTCAAAATAATAATCATATTTCACTGGCACATTGCCGACAGTGACAAGAATCAAGATGGTAGGAGCCTATCAAGTTTTAGCTATTTCTCAGTCTCCAGAAGTGTTTTAAAATAGTCTTTTAAAGATTATTCTATGTTAGCCTTCTTTTTTAATTATTAATGTTCAAAAATTAACATAAGGTCCACTTCACTGGTAGTGTCTTCACTGCAATGATTCTTTTTCTTACTCACTCTGCTTTAGCTTGAAATACTCAAAACATCACATATTCCTGGTTACCAAGTTTCTCTTTAGTTCTCCCTACAATGAAGCATAGGGAGATGAGTAAAATGCTCCCATCTTCCATTCTGCATCTTGTTTTTCAAATTGTGGCTAGAAATATCAATTTCTTATGACACTACAATTTAGAAAAGCCCAAATAATAGAAATGTTATCACAAGGACCCATAAATCTACAGGACTGGTTCATGGAGATAGTGAATACATAGTAAACTCTTTCTCCATTACACCCCAAACCTTCTCTGCTTCAGGAGTCTAGGAACCGATTTGTTTCCCACTAGCCATTCTTCCCTCTATGCAAATAACTTTCAAAAATAGATACATGGAACATTGTGGCCCCATGTCTCAAGATCTGTCTCAAACCCACATTATGTTTCTCACCTTCAACTTTCCTATTTTCTCTCAGAATTTTAAGGTGTATTTAGAAGAGATACTTATTGACAATTATAATAAAATCATCTTAAAAGCATCTATATTTATTAGCTATTTTCATCCTCCAAAAGTGAGTGAATATATCTTACACCCCTATCTTTTTTTTTTTTTTTTCTTTTTTTTGAGACAGGGCTCGCTCTACTGCCCACAATGGAGTGCAGTGACATAATCATGGCTCACTGCAGCTTTGACCACTTGGGATCAGGCTATTCTCCTGCCTCAGAGTAGCTGGGGCATTTGCTATCTCTCCAGCTAATTTTGGATTTTTTGTAGAGAAGAGGTCTTTCTCTGTTACTCAAGCTAGTCTTGAACTCCTGAATTTAGGTCATCCTCCCACCTTGGCCTCCCAGCGCTGGGATTACAGGTATGAGCCACTGCACCCAGCTATTACTCTTATCTTATTGGATATTATCGGTACATTTTGGAGTTTCTTTTCTTTTTTCGTTGTTGTTTTTTTTTTTTTTTTTTTTTTTTTTTTTTTTGAGACGGAGTTTCGCTCTTGTTACCCAGGCTGGAGTGCAATGGCACAATCTCGGCTCACCGCAACCTCCGCCTCCTGGGTTCGGGCAATTCTCCTTCCTCAGCCTCCTGAGTAGCTGGGACTACAGGCACGTACCACCGTGCCCAGCTAATTTTTTGTATTTTTAGTAGAGACGGGGTTTCACTGTGTTGACCAGGATGGTCTCGATCTCTTGACGTCGTTATCCACCAGCCTCGGCCTCCCAAAGTGCTGGGATTACAAGGGTGAGCCACCGCGCCCGGCGGCGTTTCATTTTAATAGTTGGATGAATCAATTTCTGCTGATCTTTATGAAATTAAAGTCTCTGAACAGTAGCATGCCTTTATATAAATAAGAATATATAGAATACCTAAGTTAAAAAACATTCATTGATGGGAATGCGTATGAGCCCACACAGAGTTTCCAAGAAAAGTTAATAGTAAATGAAATACTTGGTGTAGCATAGAAAAGAAAAGCGAAGTGTGGGAGGCAAGCTAATTACCACAGATTTTGAGGAGATTCATAAATAAAAGACTGTTCAAAAAAGTCAAAGCTGCTTCCTTCCAAAGTACTGATCATAGCTAATTTGCTAACCATCTTAGTAACTTGCTATAAATACGTCAGTTCTGTTGAAACTAGGAAGTTTAGACAAAATAGAAATGGCTTTGATGGTAAAGTCTCTTATCCAAAATTCATTCTAAATTAACACTGAGTTTCTTTTCATTGCCTCTTGTACCCTGAGTTTTGAAAACTTATAAAAAAAAAAGATTGTGAATATGTATGTACAAATGATGTGTGCTATTTAAAACTTAGGGTAGGATGCCAAATTGATTATGTGGAGCCTCATATTACGTATTAATTACTACGAATAAATGACTAGTTCCCTTAAGACTGGTTTTCTAAGGGCTGTCTGCTGATGTTCACACAGTAAAGGCTCAGATATGACTGCAATAGGAACATTTTGGAGAAATATATTGGAGTAAGAATTGTACCTGATAGGAAGTTTTTCTGTAAGCAAAGCCTCCACTCCCATCAGAAAAGAAAGGAATAGACTATGTAAAAATGCTTTTTAGCCAATAACTCCATGTAATTTTGCTAACAATAAATTTCTTTTGAGTAAACAATGTGAATCTTTAAAAGTAAAAGCAATTGCCCATGAGCCATTGAATGGCTCTGTGTCATTGGAGGGAACATCTCTAGTATTTGAGTCCTTTCAGGCTGCAAAAACAAAATAGTATAAACTGGATGGCTTACACATAACACAATTTATGGTTCTTGAGGCTGGGAAGTGTAAGATCAGAGCACCAGCAAATTGTCTGGTTTTGGGCCTACACTCTCTTTTTACTGTAACCTCACATGGTGGAAGGGGCAAGGCAAATGTCTGAGATCTCTTTCATAAAGGCACTAATCTCATTTGGAGCCATTATGACCTAATCTCCTCCCCAAAGTCCCTACTCTTATTACCATCACCGTGGGGTTTAGGATTTTAACATTTGAATTTTGGGGAGTCATAAACATTGAGACCATAACAACTCATAAATACAATCTAAATATTAATCTTTTCAGAATTTCTCATTTTATAAGCATCAATCTGTAGAGCTTGGTTTGGATTCCTGTTATAAAACATGAGGATTTTGCTCACAGCATATTAAGGGAACCAATCGATCATTCATTTCATTATCATCTCATTTCTCAGCTCCTGCTCACATCATAAGGAGACCAGAGAGTAATCGACTGAACTATGAACACTTTAGAGACTCAGATTTGTTTTTTTATATACCTTACTGTTTGTACCACAGTGGCAAATTACATAAGAACCCAAAAATCATTTTTGCAATATATATCATATATTTTATTACATCATGATATAAGAAAGGATACTTTTACATAATAAATAAATGCACTATAATTTTAATAGTAATAAACATTTCTCCATTTATAAAAAGCTTATAAAAGTTTATGTATTATATTTTAGAAATAGTTTATCATCTCTTGCATATTACTCCTCATCCCAGCCTAATGTATATTTCATGTATTACTCTCAATATATTGATACAATTACATTCATGCTTCTATTAATTTTAAGTGCCATGTCAAGACAACCATAATTTTGTGTTTAATTTACATTCATGGTAACATATGTTTTTAATCTTCAGTGTTAAAGAATAGAAAACAGTAAAGGGACATTTGACTGTAAAATATGTAACTGTTTTTAGAGAAAACAGATAATTTTAGAATTTCTGCTACAAGATGAAATGCCTCACACCCTTCTAAAGTTATTTACCGAAGATACATTTTCCATCTTATACTATGTTAGTGATAAGAGGTAGTGTGTTTTCCTTCCTCCAAATTACTTTAATTACTAATTGCATGCAAAAATGAACATTTACATATTAGCAGAAACTATTTTAACAACATAATGATCTTTTAAAAGGTTAAACACTGAGCCTTTATATATGCAATATAAATATATATATATAATTATTTATTTATAATTATTTTCTCTTTGAGACTTTTCTAGGCATGATGCCAGGCTCTTTGGAACATGTCAATAATGGCTGTTAAATAAATAAATGAATGAGCTACTACTCATAAAACTCTTGTCCTCTATTAAATTGATTTTTATATATTCCCATCTCTGGTGAATTTGTCATGACTTTTACGTAATATATTTGGAAGCAAATATTTTTGGCAACAAAAGTATATTTCAAATAGAATTTTTACAGAACCAATATCAGATCACATTTCAGGAAAGCACAGTTATTGCAGTAGCTCAATTACTGCTTTTTGAATACATCAAAAGAAATGATATAAGATTTTAAATATTAATAACAATTTGTAATCTTTAAAAAGATTAAGAAAAAGTTTTTCATATTTAAACAATAACAATCTTGCCTTTTAAATCTAGTTATTCAAATGGGATATTTGGATGCCGAGAGTGCTTGATAATAGGGGTTGAAATATTCAAACAGGAATTTGGGATAATGCAATTTACTGAGCAGTGTGTGTGTGTGTGGGGGTGTGTGTGTGTGTGTAAAATTGTGTTGTATTTTGATTACTTAACCCTGTTGTCTTTCTATAAATGTCCAGAATTCCAGGAGTTCATAAGCAACATGATCACATACTACAGAAAATGGAAACATCGCATGGCACTTACCATGCCAGTTCCTACCACTACGTGTATTTGAAGTAATACTTTTTAAAAAAGTACACAGAGATGACATCTCTACATCCACTACTGGAAAATTTTTAATACCTTGTTTCTCATATTGGTTCAAGTATTAAACTATTATAATAGCCAGTTGCAATGGATAAATGGTTGCTTGGTATGAGATGAAAATGTGATATTTTGATTTTCTTATTCTATTTTAAGATTAATGTTTAATTGCAACATCTGGAAAATATTTTAGACATGGGTTAATGAAAACTACTAGAAAAGACAGACTTTTGAATGATATGAATTGTATGAATGCAAGGAAGTATTATCATTAAAATTTGCATTTATCTGCCTAGAGAACTAAAACTACCTTTATTCTATCAAAATTGTTGGTAGTGAAAATCTTAAATATAAAATTAAGATTTAATCTTAATTAAATCTTCTTAATCATTTATTTTTTTCTTTATTTTGCTTACTACTTGTCAGATAGATAGAGAGATGATACAGAGATCGATAAAGAGATAATTATTTCTTTATTACTGCCACAAGAATAACAATCACTTAGAATATTTACTCTACAGGTTTTGGACACATATTATGGGAAAATCTTAAAGACATTCTTTCTTTTAAAAGCAAATCTTGGCCAGGTACTCCTGCTCTTGCCTATAATTCCACTGCTTCGGTAGGCCAAGGTGGGAGCATTGCTTGAGTCCAGGAGCTGGAGACCAGCCTGGACAACATAGTGAGACCCCATTAGGAGGCTGACACAGGATGATTGCTTAAGCCCAGAAGTTCAACATTTCAGGGACTATGATAGCACTGTTACACTCCAGCCTAGGCAACAGAGCAAGACCCTATCTCTAAATAAAAATAAATAAATAAAAGCAAATTTTGACATTAGTTATGAAAAAAAGGTATTTTTTGAAAGTCCTACAAAATAGTATCATGGTATGCAGTTGATAGCATGAGAGTAAATAAAATTATGCATAAAGAGTGAAGAGGAGGAGCTCCAGAATGGAGCTGTGTGGAACATGGTTATTTAAAGCAAAGACATAGTAAAACAAATATAAAAAGAAGCCTAGGAAGGCATTATTAGAGAGTGACATCAGCAAAAATAGTAGAGAAAGAAAAACATAGTAGAGTAAGACTTTCATAAATTCTCTCCTCCATGAAAACAACAAGAAAACTGGCAACAAAATAATTGTGAGAATCAACTTTTTCAAAACTCTGACAATCAGAGGCTTGTAGTGATTCCTGAAGTTGTTTGCTGAAGAAAAACATCTTTCTCTTAGTAAAAACACTGGAATTTGTGGCATTATATTTTGCTGTATTTCACACTTCCTCTCTAGCTCAGTGGTGACAATGTAAATCAATAGCCCTAAATTATAGCAAAGTCCACCTTCTGGCAGCCACCAGAGGGGACAGCATGGAGTCTGAAACCCTTTAAGGGATTATTCTTAAAGAATTATCACTATTTAACTTGTCTGCCAGTTTCCTGGAGAACCCCATTTGCAAATCTGTTTTTCTTTGACCTAACTTGAAGTTTACCCACTGCAAAAAGCCTTTTTCCTGGAGAAGTTTGTTTAAAACATTTAGAGTCAATATTTTTAACTTCACAGGTGCCTAAGGCAATTAGTAGTAGTAGGGGCAAACAATACACTTAAATATGTTAAATGGAAAGCAGTGGAATTCTGTGTCCATATGGGTTTGGAAAAACTGCATATATTCCCGGGCATCTGGAAGGCCACATATACAGCCTGAAATTTTCCCCCAAAATTTAAATGTTGAAGTCTTACCTGCCAGTACCTCCAGACATGACTTTATTTTAACAAAACTTGGTAAGGTTTTTTACCTTACCAAGAGGTAATTAAGGTAAAACAATATGCCCTAATCCAATAGGCTTATAAGAAGTTAGAACAGACACACATAAAGATCATATGTAGAAACAGAAAATGGCCATCTACAAGCCAACAAAGAGGCCCTCAAAGGAAACCAACCCTGCTGATAACTTGATCCTGGACTTCTAGAATTTTAAGAAAGTTAATTTTGCTTGCATTAGCCACCTGTTTGTTCATGATACCATGCCACGGCAGCCCTAGCCAAGTAGTACACCCAGGGTTGTGTGCATTTCAGGAAAGACATGAAAAGACTCTAAGCTCTCAACTCTGATGGCTTTTAGGCCCCACACAGAAGTGAAAGTAAAGACTATGAGTAGAGTTATCAACTGTGTGACATAGTGTTGAAGGTATGACTCCATGACTCAGAGTCCCCAACAAATACTGAGAGACTTACTGGTTCTAGAAGTTTAATAAAATCCATGTCCAATTACTAGCAGATCTCTAAACCAACCAACGGTCTACTGATCACATATTAGAAAGTAGTCTTTACAGAATTAGTTCAGAAAAGTCCATTTTAAAAAGAGCGGCCAGGCACAGTGGCTCATGCCAGTAATCCCAGCACTTTGGGAGGCCAAGGTGGGTGGATCATGAGATCAGGAGATCATGACCATCCTGGACAAGATGGTGAAACCCTATCTCTGCTAAAAATATAAAAATTAGCCAGGTGTGGCTGTGTACCCCTGTAGTCCCAGCTACTCAGGAGGCTGAGGCAGGAGAATTGCTCAAACCTGGGAGGTGGAGGCTGCAGTGTGCCGAAATCACACCACTGTACTCCAGCCTGGGTGACAGAGTAAGACTCTGTCTCAAAAAAAAAAAAAAAAAAAAAAAGAGAGAGAGGAAAAAACAACAAATCTGTGGGGAAAAGAGAATATGATTTCCAGAGTTGCCACTTAAAATCTTGTTTTCAATAAAAGTTATAAGTTTTACAAAGAAACAAATATGTATGGACTAAACACAGGAAAAATGCAATCAATAGAAGCTTGCTTAGCAAAGGCATTGCAATCACTAGACAAAGACTTCAAATCAACTATTTAAAACACATTTAAAGAATTAAAGGAAACCATGTCCAAAGAACTAAAAAGAAAGCATGATAGTATCTTACCAAAAAGGACATAATAAAGAGATAGAGATTATAAAAAAAGAAACAAAGAGTAATTCTGGGGTTGAAAGTCACCATGACTGAAACAATAAATTCACTAGAAGGTTGGTATTTCCTATGGCAACTGTAACAAATTACCACAAAGAACAGAATCTATTCTCTAACAGTTCTGCTGGCCAGAAGTCTAGAATCAGTTCACTGGGTTGTGAGTAGGTCCATGCTACCTCCAGAAACTATAGGGAAGAATCCATTCCTTTTCTTTTCCAGCTTTGGTGGCTGCCAGCATTCCTTGGCTGTGGTAGCATCATCCCAATTCCTGTCTCCATGGTTACATTGCTTTCCCTCTTCTGTCTGTCATCAAATGTAATTCTGCCTCCTTCTTATGAGGATAGATGTTGCATGTATCCTTATGTGGACATATGTCCTTATATGCTGTTTCATGTAGGACTGCCCCTGATAATCTAGGATAATCTTCCCACATTTGTGGGAATGTGTACAATGTGAAGGATTACAGTTCAGTATAAATAGTCATCTAGTATTTTTAAAAGAGAAAGAGGCAGAGTGTTATTTGTTCAGATCAAGGTAAGTTGCTCTATTTTTTGGTAGTAGGATGCAGGAGTTTATTTTCTGATAATTGAAAGGAGAGATTTAAAAAGGGAAATAAAGAGAATGGTTTAGAAGCAGCAGCATGTAGCTACAAAAGCTCCTATGATGTTTTTCCACCCTGTTCTTGAACAATGGAATGTAAGCAAATGCTGCTTGATAGGATGGGAAAAAGTTACTTAAAACCAGATGGTAGAGTTGTTGAAAAGATTGTTTTTTTAACAAAAAGATAGGTTTTTGAAAAAAAAATTATTTATCATTACAATGATTTTTGTATTAGAATAAAATTCCCAGTGATCGCAATGACAGAGACTTTGGTTGAGCAATAATAATCAGAGATAAACGGTCACAAAATCATATGGAGCTAACAGAATAGAGAGAAGAAATGCTTCTATTCTGGAAGAAAACAAGAATGACAGAATGAGAGTCCCTGGGAAGACAAGTGACTCAGTGTGCCCTGAATGAGAAGTAACCTCTCAAATAGAGAAATAGCTAATAGATACTGTTCTTTGTGATTCTGTGATTACAGAAATCTCATTCTCACAATACCACTGAGATTGATGAGATTTTAAAACTGTACCCATGAATCACTGCATATATCCCTGTGTTGGAAAACTTAATGATGATGGCTCTAAGCCCCAATTTTACTTCTTACTATAATTCTGGTAGGAGAAATCTAAGGATTTTAATAACTTGATCTTGCTATGATCATATGGTGACCCTAGTGGTTTGAGATTTGGCAATGTCCTGCATTGAGTGACACAGGTGGAAGCATGTGATGATTGATGATCTTCAGGAAGTCACATCAGCTTGAACACCAGTTCCAGAAAGCATCACTTCACTGACCAAAACTCTGTGTATAAAAAGAATCATTGGATTTTAACAAGCAGGCCCCAGCTTCTGCTGGAGAAGCCTATGCAAGTGAAGAGCCGGACAGAAGCAGCAGCTTACCCTACGGGTTTTTAGGGAAAGAATTTGGATGAAAAGAGTATAGGAACATACTACCTTTCCTGGACACAGGTTCTATTAATATAATATCCAGGTGCACATGGTACCTTTTTGGTAATTTCTCAATCTTCACACACAAATTTTAGATCTGAACAAAAGGTATTGTAGATTAATGACATGTAAGTGAAAGCAGAATGAATTTAACTTGGTGTGTTACTAATTCAGGAAGCACTTTAATTGAAGAAAAAACATGGTTTAACTTATTAGACAGAAAGTTTTACTGCTAAGAAAAGTTCACAAAACCTGAAAGATATCTTTTCCTTTCAATAAAAGCAGTAAGATTTCAGCTTACAGTTGAATTTTTATATTTTGTTATACTTAAAGCCATGAGGATACATTGGTTAAAAATTGCTCTCAGAAATCAGTTTTTGTAAATACAGATTTGAAGGCTTAATATTTTAGAAATGGCCTTTATTTTCAGGTTTAATATAAAAGAATACCACCTCTGACAATTGGACTGAATATATATGAAAACTTACAAGTATTAATTATAAATCTATAAATGTCTGTCTTAAAAGCTTCACTGTGTGGTATCTGAAGTTTTCTTTTTTGTTGTCAGAGATATTTTAGCTTAGCATTTCTATTTTATATTTGTAGGTAACAATTATTAGAAATACTTCTTTTTGTAAAGTTTGTATGTTTGTTCTTATTTGTAGTTTGGTTGCCACAAAAGAAACAAATAGTGCAAGATCTCGAAGTGCTCCAATGTCACCTTCTGACTTTCTGGATAAATTAATGGGGAGGACATCAGGATATGATGCAAGAATCAGACCCAATTTTAAAGGTAATTGTTCTGTTTGCTACTTTATATGTGTGTTTTAAATATGCTTCAAGAAGATACAATTTTAAGTTGATTCCATCAGAAATTCTAATGCTTATTTTCAACAATCTTCCAAATACTACATTAGTCACAGATGTGTCTTGAAAAAGAAATCTATTCACAGATTCTCAATTATCATAATTTGCCTGGCCCAACTATATTTTTTTCCCTTCTCTAACTGTTACAATACTTCTTGTCTTGACCACTGATTTTTAGGAGTATACATGTATGTACATATCTTTTATTTAATTATTCTATCAGTTATCTCACTGGCTGGAATGAAAACTTCTGTAATTGCTAGTGATAGACTTTCCTATCTTAATCTGCCACTGTAGTACTCTCTATATTGTGAGGAATCAAATCATCATTGAATTTACCTATTGAAAAATGGGCTGAATTGCTAACTAACAGCCTTTGAAATGTGTGGGAATTTATTCCACCTACCAAATGTTTTACCCCAATTTCTAGGAAAGAATGCAATTGTCAATTTAAGAGTACCACTTTCTATTCTTCTGTTTAATATAGTTGTAAGTAACATGTTTCTATAAGGAAATGTAACTTATCCAGAACCAAAATATACCCTGTAATTTAACTTTTAGGGTAAAACATTAGAAAGTTGCTTCCAGACCCCAACTTATATCATACGTTCTTGAATATTACTTTACCCAATAAAGAAAATACACAAAGCTAAAGAATATACACTTTTTCCATGGGATTGAGTTAAGCTTTGTCATTGCTAAAGGTTTAAAAAGTGTTGTCTACAATTACTATTTTTTCTTAAATTTGTCCTTATGGAAGAAAAAAAGAATTGCTTAGCAGTGGTGTAAAATTTTACTAGAATGGAGTAAAAAGTATCAATGTTGGGTAGCAGGAGAAAAAGAAGTAAAACTCACTAATAATGTCTGAGTAGAAAATTATGAATGTCTTCTTCTTATTTAAATTGTGGATCACACTTGTTTATTTGTTTTTAAGCTTTTCAACCATAAATATTTTTAACTTCAGGAGGAAAACACTGAATACAAAATGTGGAAAAATAGTACAATTTACAGGGGTACAATATACAAATGAAAATGAGATATTTCAGTATTATAAGGATCTTTTCCAAATTAAATGAAAGCAGTATTCCTGTGAATCTGCTAAGAACTAATTTGTAATTGATCTTAGAAATATATGCAGTTGTCATTTAAATAAACCACAAGACATAATCCGTAATTAGCATATTCATTATGGTGAGTCCATATTCAGTGACTCAGAAGTTTTGCTTTCTTTTCACTGAAAATTAAAGAAGAAAATGCTTTCTATTTTTAAATGTCTGTGAATATTTAAAAAGCATATAAACAGTCTCAGCAGATATTTTAATAAAACCGCAGATAAGTTACTAACCACACAAGAGTGGCCTCAAGTTTTCTGCCATTCTTTTTGAAAATTTAGTGTTAGTTCATTATTTTAATAGTTTAAAAGACAACAGAAATGTTAAACTATTTTAAAATGTGATTACTGCCATTTATGTGTGAGATCAGGAAAGGACCCCAAGGATGTGGTGATGCTTACAATAAATGCTGACTTTTTTTCTAAGTAAAAATGCATTCCTAAAAACAAGCTGATCATCAAGCCAGTTCAGAGATGATTCGATTTTTGGGAAGACTAAAATTTATTCTTACTCCACAGTGTCACTAAAGGAAGAAAATGAAAAAGGGAGAATTTGTCTTATTGATTTTCAAATATCTTGTGCTCTGAATGCTAGAAAAAAAATGCAGGCTGGATTTGATAACCAAAAGTAATATTATTAATTATAAAAAAGTAATAATTTAATGGATTCGTGTTTAGCTAACACTTTTGCTTTTTTATCTTTGCAAGGGTCAAACATTATTGACTTCAGCACATAACTCCGCTTCCTAATTAGGCATATTCAACACTGTTTCATTTCATTGGATAAAATGACATCATAATATTTTGATCATTAGTTCTTTGCCCAATATTGAAATATAAATAAAATAGTCTTTACATGCTATTTCTTCCTTACAGGTAACAGGAGGATATGTAGGCGTTAACAAAATTAATCCAATACCTAACAGAAGATATTTACACAAAAAAGTGAAAATAGTGAACCCTTCTGCTGTCAGGTACCTAGGGACACACCTCACCTCAGTCAAAAATAAGCTCATCAAACATAGAAGTAGAAAATGAAGAATCTGTTGTCCTGATGATATTTAAATCATTTTTTCCCTGTGGTAGCTCACATGACTAAAAAATACAATCCCTGGCCATGTTGATTTTGTCCTTCCCCTATCAGTGTTTTTGGAAGGAATCTAGTTAGCTAATCAAACGAACTAATTTAAAATTGGTATTATGTATGCTTTCCCATCCAATTATCAAAGACATTGAATTAATGGTAAATGAGTTTAGAGACATAAATATTAATAATATGATATTATACTAAAGTTTTTAAAATGAGAAAAATTAGCTAAAAGAATTTTAAAAGAAGAATGGGGGTTCATCCCTCGAATACCAACATTTTGGGAGGCTGAGGCAGGTGGATTGCCTGAAGCTAGGAGCTTAAGACCAACTCTGAGACGCCCATCTATACAAAAAAAAATAAAACTAGCCAGATGTGATGGCACACACCTGGCTACTTGCAGCTTTACTTTTTAATTCTTTTTAGCAGCTCTAAGAACATTTCTAAACCCATATATCATTATTAAATGCCTTTTTAATAATAGTTTTTAAAATCGTTATATTTAATAGGACTGAGATATAATAGAAATTTGAAGTCGTTTTTATACTTATGCCAAATTAGTTCTGGCTACTTAGGAGGCTGAGGCAGGAGGATTGCTTGAGCCCAGTTGTTGGAGGTTACAGTGAGCTATGGTTGTGCCACCGCACTCCAGCTTGGGTGACAAAGCAAGACTCTATCTCTAAAAAGAGGAGAAGAATGGGAATTGTAATATTTGTAAAAATATATTACAATAACCTAATTTATTTGATCCTCACTTTTTCCTAAACACACAGAAACATACTTTACCTAGATAAGTTATCAGTTGATAGAAAATTGCTTATAAAATATGAAAGCATTGGAAAGAAAATTGCTTATAAAATATGAAAGCATTGGAAAATAACAATATGTTTGCCCTCTCTGGAATTCATAAGTTTTGTAAAAGGCAAACTTAAAGACTCAGTATTGACATTATCAGACAAATAACAGAAAAGAAATAGAAATGTTTCATATCATTAGCCAAAAGTAAAGTGTATAACAATAATTTAATATTTTTACTTTTAAAATTATCAACATATAAAAATAATGAATGTTCCAGAATTATATGCATTATTATGAATTTATTTCTGGAGTAATAGTATGAAATTTGTGATTGGTTTCACAAGTATCTTCATATTAAAAGAGAATCTATTTTGAAGGCCATAGTGGGAAAACAACTATTAAAAATACAAATGACTTTGTAAAAATGCAACTTTTATTTTGCTTCTTTCTACTTCTAACATTGAAAAAAATCTAGATGTAGATATTTTTTATTTAACCAAAATTATGGTGTTTGTTTTTCTTGTTTTGTCATTTATTTTTAAAAAGTACTCTAAAAAAAATCTCACCTCTCAAAGACTAAGTAGATTAATAAGTTATTAAAATGTACCACAGAGAAGTATAAATAAATAATTATCTTAAAGCACTTTAAATTGGTATTGAGCATGGAAAAGACAGCCTCTTCCATTGAATATTATTTAAATCAATACTGAAATGTTAAAATAATTGGTGCTTAACTCCTTACCATCAGATTTTCTTTTCACTGATTAACCTGTTCTTTTCCTCTCCAGAAGAGTATTAATTTCTCTGAAACATTTTTGAGAATCAGATTTCTCCAATAATGATCCTGTGCCTTTAAGATAATTTGGCATAAGTATAAAAATAACTTCAAATTTCTATTATATCTTAGTCCCATTAAATCTAATGATTTTTAAAACTATTATTAAAAAGACATTTAATCATGATACATGGGTTTAGAAATGTTCTGAGAGCTGCTAACAGAATTAGAAAGCACAGCTGCAAATATCACTCAAGTAGTTCTTCATGCGAACGAAATTAGAATTTTGTCCAAGTCATTATTTAAAAAGTTTGGTCTTAAGGAGAATGGTATGCATAGAAATGGTTATCTTTATGTTCACTTAGGCAAAGGTCATTGGTAAGGACCATGGATATGCATCTAAGTTTTGATGCTATGGGGAGTTCTTTGTGTTTTCCTTCCTTTGCCAACCCCATGTCAGATCTGCTTAGCTCATTATTGTTTTATCTCATGATGTGGCTGAGAAAAATATGAGATATGGTAAAAGCAAAAAAAAAAAAAAAAGGAAGAAAAAAATAGTTATTTTTATTTTGAAAATGAAAATAATAGGCAGACTCCACCATTTCTTTCTCAGAATTTGACATCTTTTCTCTTTAGAAGCCTTTTTTGCTATGAAAAAGAGGAGAAACAGAAGGGGCCCAGTGAGAGAAAGCGCCAAGTCCCAGGCCCATCCCACAGGCCAAGGCTCTCACTGGGCAGTACTGCCTACCACTGTTACGGTCAGAAGGCCAGACAGATGAAGAATTAAGGGAAGACTCAATAATCCTTGAAACTGGTAGCTTCCATATATATATTTTTTAAAATCGATCTATATATATTTTTATCTATATATAAAATGTTAGAAACATTAAAATGTTTGAAACATTAAAACATTTATATATAATGTTTTATATATATTATTTATATATTACATATAATATATAAATAATATATATAATGTTTTATATATATAATTTATACATTACATATAATATATAAATAATATATATAATATATATTTTATGCATATTATATAAATATATAAATTTTATACATATACATAAATATATATAATATATATAAAACATTTTATATACTTAAACATTATAAATAACATTATATATATGTTTATATATTTACATATTATGATTTATATATAATATTTATGTTTATATATAATTTTTATATATTTATATATATAAAATGTTTATATATAAAAGGTTAATATTATGTATTATATATATAAAATGTTATATGTAAACATTTAATATATAATAAACAATATATAAATATTAATTATATATAGAAACATTAAGACATTTGAAACATTCAAACATTTTATATATATATATTATCCTAAATGATCCTGTAATACATATATAAATTATATATATATATATATACTATAGGTTATATATATAGTATATAGTTATACTATATATATAGTTATATATAGTATATATATAATTTATATATCATAATATATAAATAATATATATAACCTATAGTATATATACTTTATACATATTATCTAATATATCTATTAGATAATATATAATATAATATATTATGATTATAGATAATTATATAGTTATCTATAATTATAATATGTAATATAATATATATAAAATGTTTGAATGTTTTAAACATTTTAATGTTTCTACGGATAATTATGTTTATATATTGTTTATTATATATTTAATGTTTAATGTCTCACATATATATGAGCTACCAGTTCAAATTATATGTGTGTGTGTGTGTGTGTGTGTGTGTGTGTGTGTGTGTATACATATATATAAAGTGTTTGAATGTTTCAAAGAATTAAAAAATGTTTGAATGTTTAGGGAGATTTTAACTCCATAATTGTGTTTTGGTCTCTTCACAATACTCTTTATCCTAAACCATTTTCTATATGCACACACACACACACACACACACACATGCACACATAAACTAAAACCTCAAAAAGTAAAGGGTAGGATATTCTACTCTTTAATTCTTCTAGCTTTGTTTCCATTCACTGAGAAACAAAGTAAAATAAAATAGGTTTTCATTTTCAGGCTCGGAGTAATGCTTGTATATTTTCTCCGTTCTAGTTTTTCTGATTGTTGTAAACTCTTGTTTAAAGAGCAATTTTAGGTTTACAGAATAATTGATTGGAAAGTGCATATTCCCCCTCCTTCCCCACAGTTTACCTGGCTATTGGCATCTCATATTCATGTGGTCTATTTACTATTATTGATGAACCAAGTTTAGTACATTATTATTAACTGAAGTCCATAATTTATACTAGAGTTCATTCTTTGAGCTGTACACTTTTTATGGATTTTGACAAATTCATAACAACATGTGTTCATCATTACTGTATCATAGAATAATTTCACTGCCCCAAAATCCCATGTGTTTGCTTTATAAATATCTCTCTCCCCCATCTCCACTCATCTACTCCCAGTCTCTGGCAACCAATGATCTTTGCACTGTCTCTAGAGTTCTGCTTTTTCTGGGATATCATATAATTAGAATCATACAGTAGGTAAACTTTTTCAAATTGGCTTCTGTCAGGTAGCAATATGCTTTTCAGGTTCCTCTATGTCTCATCGTGGCTTGATCGCTCACTTCTTCTTATCACTGAATGATATTCCAGGATAATCTCTTTTTTATGCATTTGACATTAAAGAAACTTTATACAATTATCGAACTGCAGAATTCTAGCTCAGAAGTTTGCAGATGTTGATTCATTGCCTACTGACATTTAATATCATAAAGAAGTCAAATCCCATTTCAATTACTGCTCTTTTGTATGTAGCCTATTTTTCTTTTTTTTTTTTTTTTTTTGTCTATCTCTGGACATTTTTCTTTAGGAGGATTTTTGATTATGCTGGCACTGTTTTGTGTTTTTTCTGTAAAACAATTCTCCTTTACTTTTAAAAAATCTATTATCTTCCCCTATCATCCCCTGTTAGAAATATGTGTCTAACATATTTCCCTTATCCTCTTCTCTCCTTTGTCCTTTCCCTCTACATTAAAAGAGAATTGTTCAGATTTGTCCTCAGAATCACTGATGTCATATTACATGGTGCCATTTATTCAAGTTTTGACTGGTTAGAGAGAGTTTAACTCTGTAATTGTGCTTTGGTCTCTTGACAATCCTCTTTATCCTAAACCGTTTTCCTTCAATGTGAAGTTGCGAACATTGTGTTACAAGCTGCTATGCAGATGCTATTTTGTATGTTTATTTTCTTGTTAGTTTTATTTATAACAATAGTAAAAATCATTTACCTGAAATTGCAAAAAAAAAAAAGTTTACAAATTTCAGTGATGAAAAGCAGCAGTTCATTGCCTCAACACTCATGATGCACAGTTCCACTTTTCTGAGGAAACCACGCCTCCCCAAAATTAGTTATTTCTGCTGATTATCTGTTTCAATCTGTTTGATTGCTTTCTAGGCCTTTCACAACGAAAGCATTACGAGATTCCCTTGCACTAACTAGACTGCTAATTTAATACCTCGTTTATTGCATTCTGCTTCTTTTGTTTTTCTTCTCTGCTCAATGATATGTTGTTTCTTCCTGTAGGAAAAATTATGTTTACATTGTTCATTCTCTTTTTTTATTGCATTTTAGGTTTGGGGGTACATGTGCAGAACACGCAAGATAGTTGCATAGGTACACACGTGGCAGTGTGATTTGCTGCCTTCCTCCCCTTCACCCACATCTGGCACTCCTCCCCATGCTATCAGTTTTCTTTTGTGTGATAGAATGTCAGAGATTCAGGAAGATTTGAGGGGTGAATTAGCCTGAGTGGTATAGTTTTTGTCTAGTATGTGTGTTTATGTGTGTGTGTGTGTGTGTGTGTGTGTGTGTGTGTGTGTAGGAGGACCATTTTTTTGTGCTATTTCTCTACCTCCAAAGGGAACTCTGACACAGGCTGCATTGCTCTGGCCAGAGCTCCTATTTAGGTGAGCTTCAGACTAGGTTTTATTCTTGGGTCCTGCAGATGGGGATATAGAGCAGCCTTTAAGTCTGAAGTTACAGTCAGGTACTATCTTGCCCTAATCATCAAGGAAGTTATTTCCATTTCCTCAAAAATTCCACAGGGCTAAATACCAGGCCACCGTTACTCAACAGGAATACAGAGGGAAGCAGGAAGCTTTCAAGACAGATGCCCTAGGGTCCTCTTCTCACTCTCCATGTCCTTCTCCACTCCCTGCAGTCCCTGCCTGATTTTATTTTAGGCTTACCTCTGATTCATTTGTCAACCATTTTTATCTGCCTCTGTATTTTATGTCATTAAACTAACTATAGTTCTTCTCCCATTCTTTTTGGTAGGATACATTTATTCTCATTAAAATTTTATTAGGTAATATCATTTTTATGTCTTCAGAGAGAAAGAAAACGATGTTTAATTCTCTGTCTTGAAAGAAAAGCTTCTAGGTGTCATCTGAAACTAGAAGCAAGTTTAACATAAAAAAATCAAATTGCAAGTAAATGTACATTTCTGAGACAACAAAACATTATTTCATTAGACTATTTTACCAGCCGCTGCTGGATTTTATTTCTCTCTTTTGATCCTAATCTTGAGGTCCCTCAGTTGGTCTCCTACGACTCTTCAGTGTAACTTTGGAAAGTATTCTCTCAGTAATCACCCAATTCTGTATTCCTCCCAGGTACTTATTGCATTTTTGTTAAGTTTTCTCATGCTATCTCCAATGGCCACTCTCTTTCTATGTGGATAAACTTTTGTTTGCCCTCACAATGTATTTGTGGTTTCTGTCTTTTACCCTTAAATATTTTACTAATCCTTTTCTCCCTACATCACAAATTTACTTTTTCTAGTACTCTATTCTACAATACCTATGCCAAGGATGGAATGGATACCCAAACTCATTTTATACATGTATTTTTATTAGAGTAAATGTTAGCATTTTAAAGGCTTCCTTTACCCATTTTTACTATTCCTATCCACCAAGACACTGTTGTTCTTGAATTACATTTACAATTGTTTTTGAAAAAGGTACATTTCTAATTGTATTTTTACTTAGTACAAGGTCATTTTAACAAGAAGTTTCTCTGGAATAATAAGCCCTTCTAAAACTATACATGTTCATTTGAAATGTTAATGGAGTTAGATTCTGAACCCTGTATTTTCTGTTTGCATTTGCTTTTCGTTTTTAATGAATCTTTCTGTAGCAATTATTTCCCTTTTTGTATTTTATAACAATCTCAGAAGTGTTACAATTACAAAAGCTATTTTTTTCTGAACTACTTCAATGTAAGTTGTTGACCTCATGGCCCAATACTTGAGTATTTACTACAAATAAAAACGTTCTCCATAATCACAATCATTAACATTAAAACAAGAAAAGTAGTGGAATATATTGCTACCATCTAATTTGTTAATCTTTATTCAAATTTCATCTATTATCTGATGATTTATTATAAAAGGTTCCAGTTCAGCGTGACATAAGATTTTATTTGCCATTTCTCATTGTCTCCTTCGGTCTGAGCCAGCACTTTATTCTTTCAATGACTGTCAGGGTCTTGACATTTAAAAAATAATCTTATTCAATTCGTTAGAGGAATGTACTTCACTTTGTGTTTGTCTAATGCTTCCTCATGATTCAAATTAAGTAGTGCAACTTAGCAGAGATATGACAGAAATGATGATATGTGTTGATTGTGTTCTATTGGATGGTGGACCACGTGCAATTTTGCCATTACTGGTTATGTTTACTTTAATCACTTGATTAAGTTGGTGCCTGCCAGGTTATATCTATATATACCCACGCACATAAGCATAAAGAAATGCACACACATGCATGCACACATACACACATATACATTTATACACCACTTTTCATCTATACTCTCTATCCATTGAAAACCATAAATTCACACTGATTATCTCAATATCATAGGTTAAGTCTAGTTACTAAGTTTCCATATTTTAACTCCCTCTTCTATACAGCAAGAAACATGGCTCCCATTATCCTCAATATAATTACTTATTTAATCAATATGTAACTAGTCTACCTTGTTTCCTGATAATCTTTCTTTTATACAAGTACCCTCCCCACCATGGTGGGACTCTGAAGTCTTCCTCAGATTCATCTCCTTGTGTAGGTCCCTGTTCAGGCTCCAACTCTGCAGGCCAGGATGGCCACAAGGGGATACACACCTTGCCCTTCTATGGTTCTAACACACAACACCAGGCTTCCCTATCATGGGCACATCCTCCTCTTGCACTGGGCCTCCAGCATTTCCTGCATGTGACGCTTCTCCACAATGTTGTTCTCTCCAACCCTAGGTTACTACAAACCCCTCAGCCATCCCAGCATTTAAGGCTATTTTGCACTGCCCAAATGAATGGCTTTAGGGAAGCATTTTGGGGAAGGAAAGAGAAGGGAAGGGAAAGAACAAACATGAGTCTGCTTCTATGCCATAACTTGCAAACCTTCTTAAAGCACCTAACAATGCTTTGTGAATAAAAAGTAAAATAACATGTCTTCTTGTTACGTGTGTGCATTTGCCTAAAATAAAACAAGTCTCTATTTGGAATTATTTTGAAATTTAATCTTTCAATTGTATTCTGTGTCTTTAAAAAGGATAAAACTTTAATACAACATGACCTGAAAATTTCTTGAGTCATTTTTATGGACATCTGAGTTGTTTGTTTTCTTACTTGCTCTAGATTTGCCTAGTGAACAATTTTTCCCCAATATGAACAACAATAATATTGTTGCCAAGATTTTGCATTATACTTTGCTATTCTGCCATCACTTCATTTCTTAAACTTCAAGGCCATCTCCTATTTCTTTAAAAAACATCTAAAAGAAAACTACTGCTGAAAACATCTGCAACTACTGTCATTTGCTTTTAAGGATGATGCCTAAAGTAGTGAACAATTTAAAAGCACAATTTGCCATATGGATGCTATAGCAGTTATTTGCTCTGTTGCTTAACATAGGAGTGTATCGAATGGATATAACAGCTTTTGCATTGGCACAGAGAAGTAGCAGATTGGCCGAGAACTGCTAAACAGGTGCTCTCTGTAACGGTACTAGAAGATTTATGGACTTCTTTGAGCTTCATTCTCTACACAATTTTTGAATATCTATGTCAGAGCAAGGATAGGAAAGACTACTCCAAGAATGCTGCACTAATCTGATATGACCAGAAACCAAAGGGGTGGAAGGTGGTATCTTTAAAACATTATATTGCTGTATCCATTTCATTCTTTATAGTCTATCTCCAAGGACTGTCATTGTCCTTGGGTGTCAGGTCCCCACCCCAGACTATTATAATACATTTCTTTCTGCTCTGTCTCTATGCTTTTGCTTATTCATGCAAATATTCACAGAGTCATATTAGTTCCTACACTTCACCATCAGCAATCTGTATGGCTCCAAAGCTTCCGTAAAGTCAGTCCCAAACACCTTATTACACTGAAGAAACTCCATGGTCTTAAATGATTTTTATTTCTAAATTCTTTTTAATTTGAATATTTTTAAATTTTAAATTATTGCGTATGCATGGGTATCTACCTATCAGTGTTTCAAATAAGTGGCTACTATAGTTTTGAAATTTGGATTTAGGAGCTGATGTCCAAATTCATTCACTCTTCTTTCTGCTAAATAAGAAAACATATACACAAATAAATAGTCAAATGGGAACCAAATTGCACTTCTTTATGTTCTAATATCCAAGCAAGGAACATGTGATAACCAGAAGGAGAATAAAGTTTAGACCTGGATCCACTGTGAGTTACTTGCACGTGAGATTTAGGTTTTGAAACCAGGTGACTTTTCACTTTTAGGAAGCACGTTCTGCTTATTATTTTTTAAGATACAAAGTTTTATTAAACAAATCTGGAATCAACTGTACTATTACATAAATTAGACAGCAGGTAAAATTTCCCTAAGGTACACATACAAATCACAGTGATTTCCATTGGGCAACAAATGGACAGGATTAAAAATAGGTAATCCCCTCCTTGACCTTCCAAGAGAAGGTGGGATCACCCCACAGGGTTCTCAGCTCCAGCTCACAAGGGGTGCGCATACCTGCCAAGACACTTTGTGTGTATGCTCAGCATCTGAAGGCAGTCACAGGAACCCCAGAAGCACATTGGCAACATGCTGAGGCTGCCCAGTGTTCACTGCAAAAAGAAAGAATTCAGCTATGACAGCTGAGCAGAGCTCAACAGCCATCTTAGAGGATAAGGACTGTGGAAAGGCTTCAAATCCCAATCTCTAGAACACACATGTAATGCCTCTTACATACGGAATAGACATGTCCACCATGGAAGATCAAACTAAGCCTCGGCAGAATTTCCCAACACAAGGTAATTTACAGAGAACCATTACAGAGCATCACCCTTTTATTAGGAAGGACTGTTCTGCTGGGTACAAGCCATAGGTTAGCAAAGCTAAGTTGATTATGAAAAGGCTTGGTGAAAATGCAGCCCCCACCTTTACCAACACACACACACACACACACACACACACATGCACACACCCCAAAGAAACTATCCAAATATGTTGAAACACCTGTTTACGTGTTTTTCTTCTTGCTTTTGTTAAGTGAACCCCATCCATTTAAGTTAGACTAATGAGAAGGAAGTCCTCCTTGCAACAGGAAACAACAACTCCTCCAATGCATGTAAAACACATGCTAGATACACTGAAGAAAAGATGAGAGGAACCCGGGAACCCCATTTCAAATTTCTACAACTGGAGCAATCAAAGGCTGCAAGGACTGTGTAGACCTGATGCAAAATTAACTGGCTGCAAAAATAAAACCCAAGCCAGTGCTGTCTAGCTTTCTGCTTCTTATTGGAAGAATGTTATAGAGGCTGAGGCTGGAGTCTGTTTCAAATACAATGAGGCATTATGTTCCCAACTATTAGTAAAAGCCTAAATTAGTCAGTTCTTTGACCATTATTCTTCTGTGGAAACATGTTATTTTCTTTATTTTATCCATTTGCCTTACTATTCGAGCCTCTGGTCAACGAGGGATATCAGCACCATATTTTTGAAAGAAAACAAAAATATCAGAGGTTTCTTCCTCCAAAGACAGTACCTAACACTGCTCCTTTCAGAACCTTCCTGGAGGCATTAGAATGTGCCACACAGCACTTGCTCCCACGGGACCCTGAAATTTATCAGAACAGATGTCACTAACTTCAGAACCATGAACTCCATACTGAATTTTTGCCTTCATCTTATTTTTCACCACTATTATTCATAAACATATAGAAAATAACTAAATTTAAAAGATGAGACACAAATATTAGAGAGAATGCCTCATCTTTTATTCAATACCAGTGGCAAATTAAAATCCAAGAAATAGACTCTTTCCCTTGCAAAACTAAAATAAGATAAATGATCTCCTCACTCTTTTATTTATTCCAGTTTCAGCCAAAATATCCCAATCAGATGGAGCTAGCAGCCTTCTAGTAGTAGCTTTCTCCTGGGCCATGATCCCCCAACATGGGTGTACCCCATCAGCATTTTATTTGCAGATGAATTAACCCAATACTGATGTTCTTATGTTTTCCTTTTTTTCGAGAGGGTATGAGTCAATAGAACATGACAGAATTTCTTTCAAGCCAAGTCATAACACCCAGATTCATATTGCTATTCCAAGCAAAAGAAAATAGTAGGATTTTAGCATTGTCTGGGAAAAAAAAGAATAACCTAGAAAATATGAAAGTTTGGTTTTAGTTTTTAACGATGCCATTCAGCCTACATATACTTTTCAGAGATAATATTAGACTCACATTAAGAAAACAGATTATCTTCTGACAGTTGTAACTCATACTTCTTTTATGATGGAATTTTTGAAAAATCATGGAATAAACAACGCTTTCTCTTCTCTCACATAGTGGCATATAAGACACTAGTCTCATCGCACAATTTTAGAAATTTGTAAACATTTAGAAATAAGCAGTCAAGATATTTTACAATGTTTTTTAGTAACTAAATACAGCACCTTTAGGACTCAGGTCTTTTCCCAGGTTCTTATTATTGCGTATTCATCTTTCATATTTAAAACAATTTAACTTCTGTATCTGGTTGAATTTTATGTTGTAGACATTCCCAAGTTTAGTAACCTTTAGGCCCTTTCTAAGTACATAGCATCTACTTTGTTTTATTACCAGTGTTCACCAAATTTCTAATAGGCAACTCTTCTACCAAAATTAATAGCCTTGAATTTTCAGTGCTCCCAAGCCCTGACTTTTGTCTCTGTGTTTTTCTGTTTCTAAGAAAATCTCTGTTAGCACTATAGTATAATGGCCCCAGATATTTCCTAGTCTGTAATTCCTTAGATCAGTGGTTTCCAAACATTCTTGCACATTGCAATGACCTAGGAAGCTTAAAAAAATGCAACTGATGCCTTGGTAGCATGCCATACCTACTGAAGAAGATGAGAATTAGGCATCTATATTTTGTAAAGATCTCCAGGTGATTTCAAAGTGCAGCATAGGATTTAGAGGCCTATGAAACCTAGACTTTATTTTTAAATAATTTTATTGATTTTTCTCTACTTTAATCCAGCAAGATAAATAGCCATCTAGAGAATAAGTGGAAAAGCATATTAAGATGAAAATCATGAACCAGTAATCAAATAAATGTGAATTGCAACCTCAAATGATATTTCAGACAATTCTAACTAATAAAATAGTTTTTAAAAAATATTAGAACAAATAAACATCTTATTTATTTTCAGAAAGAAAAACAGGTCACCTACAAAATGGTTTTGGACTTTTCAGTAGCAATGCTGAATTATAGAAGATAATGAAAAAAATCTTCAACATTTGTAAGAAAATAACATTTCCAGCCTAAAAGTTTCTACCAAATCTAGCTATACACTAAGTGTAAGTGTGAATGCAAAACAATAGACATTTACAGACAAGGACTCTCTCAAAAGCTTCATAGTCTTATGCAGCATTTGTCAAAATATTACTGATATGTTCCACTAAAATGAAGAAATAAACTAAGAAAGAAGTATTAGACCATGAAAGAGGATTCCACAAAAGAAAGCTATAGAAGTAATTTCCAGCATGATTGGGAGGTCCTAGAATGATTGCTTTGAACCAGAGCAAAACATTCTCAATTGTAAATCCAGAGGAAGTTAAAGTTCGTAGAAACCCTGAAAGATCTGGACATACTTTAAATCATAATTCAGACATTTCAGGGCTTGTCAATAGTTAATAATTCATATGGAGAAAGCTATGTGAAATATTATATATAAAGCAATAGCCAATCTCAGGAAAATATTTTGCAGGAAAGGAAAAAGCATAATATATTATCTTGTATGGCTGGGGTGAATATCTACCTTGTCATATTAATGTGAAAAGTAAATACTGATCTAACAAAAAATACCAAGCCTTTTTTCATACAGGAATATTGGGTAGTGGGAGGACAGAAAAAAAGGCTTGTATTAGTAGAGATAAGGACAATGTATGAAAAAAAGGCTAAATCTTTATCTTCTTTGTGGGCATCAGAAGATGTGACTAAAATAAAAAACATGTTATGTAGAGAAAGTGAGGTAAATATCCAAAGAACTGATTAAATGAATTGAAGTAATTATCTCTGAAAGGAGAGAAACAGAAATAAGGCAAGGGGCTATTATGCATTTTTGTAGCAAACCTTGCAAAATCATTTTACTCCTAAATTATGTTCAGGTAAAAAATAAAAAAAGAAATTAGACTTTGATATCAGTTTCTGTATGACATTCTCTGACTAACTTATGTAAAGTGTAGCTCACTTAGAGCTATTTTAACCCCTAACACACAATAATTTTATTTTCTGTTTATATAGGTATCTGCCTAATAACAAAGTTTGTAGCCAGATAATGAAATGTTTAGAATGGCGTTAAACAAGATGGTGGGAAAAGAATGAGTTTTAGAATCAGAGCAATGGTTCACATTCCAAATGTGCTACCGACTGACGTCTTATGTATGCTCACTGTGCTTTAATTCTCTAAAATATAAATTATGGAATATTACTCTATCTCAGAGTTACTATGGATTAAATATCTATCAGTCAGCTAATGTAGTACTTGGCATCAAGAAATGTGCAACAGAGATGGTCTCGAGATAACTGAATAAACACAACTCCAGTGCACAACACCCAGCAAGAGAGATGCAGAAATTGAGAGATCTCCTAGCTCCAACTGAGGAACCAGGTGCATTTCAATGTGTCTGGTCAGATGGAGAGCAAAGCCCAGACAGGGCAGACTGAGGAGGAGAGGGGTACTGTTTCACCCAGAAAGTGAATCTGACTGGGGAGTCGGAGGCTCCCCCTCTGACACACCGTCCAGATACATTGCTTCCCCCAAAGCCTCATCAATCCACAGAACAGGTGATCTTTGCCACTCAAGCACTGGAAATTACAAGCACAGAGTTGTAATTTCTGGGACAGTATCCCAGATTGTCACACAGACCTAAGCAAATGCATAAGCTGACCAGGAGAGCCTGCGGACTGAGCTCTCACCCACTCCCCCCACCCAGAGAGATTGGGAGCCAAAGGCCGGAAGACAGGCTGAGCAGCAGGGCAGGCCCCTCCCCCATGACCAGAGAGAAAGGGAGCTGAAAGCAGGGAGACAGGCGGTGCAGCAGTGCAGGTCCCTCCCCTCCCCCACAAATCCCAAAGGGCTGAAGCACTAACACTAGCCCCTTAAGTAGCCCGTGCCTCAGTCTGAGCTGAACACTGAATGATCCAGTTCCACAGAGGAAAGATGCAACCCACCATTAAAGAGGCAGGACTAGGCTTCATGTTTTAACAAAAAACACAGGGAGCCTACGTAGCAATGGGGTGGTGTTCTTCACCACCCAGCAGTGCCTCCAGGTCAGCAGAAGAGGTAGGCCTAACCTCCCAGTATAAACAAAAAGACACAGAAAGCCTACCTAGCAACCTGAAGGAGTCCCTGAAAATACAGCAGTGCCTCGACAGGCAGACAAGCGACCTCATCAAGCAGCTCCTTAAGATCAGAGCTAGATAAATCCACGAAGATGGGGAAAAAAGAAAGCACAAAAAAGATGAAACCATCAAAGACCAGAATGCCCTTTCTCCTTCAAGGGATCACAACTCCTCATCAACATGGGACCATAACATGACCAAGAAAGAGTGCAACAAATTGTCAGAAACAGGCTTCAGAAGGTGGGTAATAACAAACTTCTGAGCTAAAGGAACATGTTCTAACCCAATGAAAAGAAACTAAAAACCTTGAAAAAAGATTAGACAAAATGCTAACTATAATAACCAGCTTAGAGAAGAACATAAATGACTTGATGGAGTTGAAAAACATAGCACAAGAACTAAGTGAAACAAACACAAGTTTTAATAGCTGAATCGATCAGGCAGAATAAAGGATATCAGAGATAGAAGATCAACTCAATGAAATAGAAAGAGGCGACAAGACCAGAGGAAAATGAGTGAAAAGAAGTGAACAAAGCCTCCAAGAAATATGGGATTATGTGAAACGACCTAATCCACACTTGATTGGTGTACCTGAATATGACTGGGAGAATAAATACAAGCTGGAAAGCATGCTCCCGGATATTAACCATGAGAACTTCCCCAGCCTAGCAAGGCAGTCCAATATTCAAATGCAAGAAATACAGAGAACTCCACAAACATATTCATCAAGAAGAGCAACCCCAAGGCATATACTCCTCAGAATTACTAGGGTGGAAATGAAGGAAAAAATGCTAAGGGCAGCCAGAGAGAAAGGTCAGGTCATCCACCACCCACAATCAGACTCACAGTGGATGTCTCAGCAGAAACCCTACAAGCTAGAAGCAAATGGGGCCAATATTCAACATCCTTAAAGAAAAGAACTTTCAACCCAGAATCTCATATCCAGCCAAACTAAGCTTCATAAGTAAAGGAGAAATAGAATTCTTTACACACAAGCAATTACTGAGATATTTCGTCACCACTGGACCTGCGTTCCAGGAGCTCCTGAAAGAAACACTAAACACAGAAAGGAACAATACTAGCCACTGCAAAAGCACACAAAATGGCAGAGACCAAAAATGCAATGAAGAAACTCAGGCAACTAATGGGCAAGAAAACCAACCAGTAACAAAATGGCAGGATCAAATTAACACATAACAATATTAATATTGAATGTAAATGGCCTAAACACCCTAATCAAAAGACGCAGACTGGCAAACTGGATAAAAAGTCAAGACCCATCAGTGTGCTGTATTCAGGAAACCCATCTCATGTACAAAGACACACATAGACTCAAAATAAAGGGATGGAGAAGATTTACCAAGAAAATGGAGAACAAAAAAAGCAGGGGTTGCAATCCTAGTCTCTGATAAAACAGACTTCAAACAAAGATCAAAAGAGACAAAGAAGGGCATTATGTAATGGTAAAAGGATCAATCCAACAAGAAGAGCTAACTATCCTAAATATATATGCAACCAACACAGGAGCACCCAGATGCATAAAGCAAGTTCTTAATGACCTAAAATGAGATATAGACTCCCACACAATAATAGTGGGAGACTTCAAGACTCCACTGTCAATATTAGACAGATGAATGAGACAGAAACTTAACAATGACGTCCAGGACTTGAATGCAGAGCTGGCCAAGGGGACCTAATAGACATCTACAGAATGCTCCACCCCAAATCCACAGAATATACATTCTTCTCTGCACCACATTGCACTTACTCTAAAATTGACCACATAATTGGAAGCAAATCACTCCTCAGCAAATGCAAAAGAATGGAAATCATAACAAACAGTCTATCAGACCATAGCACAATTAGATTAGAATGAAGAGTTAAGAAACTGACTCAAATCTGCACAACTACTTGGAAACTGAACAACTTGCTTCTGAGTGTCAACTGGATAAACAATGAAAGGAAGGCAGAAATAAGGATGTTTTTTGAAACCAACCAGAATGAAGACACAACTTACCAGAATCTCTGGGACAGCTTTAAAGCAGTGTCTAGAAGGAAATTTATAGCAATAAATTGCCACATGAGAAAGAAGGAAAGATCTAAAATCAATACCCTACAATCAAAATTGAAAGAGTTAGAGGAGCTAGATCATAAAAACTCAAAAACTAGCTGAAAACAAGAAATGACTAAGATCAGAACCAAACTGAAGGAGATAGAGACACAAAAAAACCCTTCAAAAAAATCAGTAAATCCAGGAGCTCGTTTTTTGAAAAGATCAACAAAATAGACAGACCACTAGCAATATTAATAAAAAAGAAAAGAGAGAAGAATCAAATAGATGCAATAAAAAATGATAAAGGGGGTATCACCACTTATTCCACAGAAATAGAAACTACCATTAGAGATTACTAGAAACACATTACTCTATGCACACAAACCAGTAAATCTAGAAGAAATGGATAAATTCCAGGACACTTGCACTCTACCAAGACTAACCCAGGAAGAAGTTGAAACTCTGAATAGACCAATAACAAGGGCTGAAGTTGAAGTAGCAGTCAGTAGCCTACCAACCAAAAAGAAGTCCAGGTCCAGATGGGTTCACGCTGAATTCTACCAGATGTATAAGGAGGAGCTGGTTCCATTCCTTCTGAAACTATACCAAATAATACAAAAAAAGGGAATCCTCCCTAACTCATTTTATGAGCCCAACATCATCCTGATATCAAAACCAGGCAGAGACTCAACTGGAAAAGAAAGTTTCAGGCCAATATCCGTGATGAACATAGATGCAAAAATCTTCAATAAAATACTGGCAAACCAAATGCAACAGTACATCAAAAATATATTTCATCACAATCAAGTAGGCTTCATCCCAGAGATGCAAGGTTGGTTCAACACACACAAGTCCCTAAATGTAATCCATCATATTAACAGAACCAAAGACAAAAACCACATGACTATCTCAATAGATGCAGAGAAGGTCTTTGACAAAATTCAACAGCCTTTATGCTAAAAACTCTCAGTAAACTAGGCATTGATAGAAGGTATCTCAAAATAATAAAAGCTATTTATGACAAACCCCCAGCCAATATAATACCAAAGGGGCAAAAGCTGGAAGCATTCCCTTTGAAATCAGGCACTAGACAAGGATGCCCTCTCTCTCCACTCCCATTCAATATAGTATTGGAAGTTCTAGCCAGAGCAATCAGGCTAGAAAAAGAAATAAAGGGTATTCAAATAGGAAAGGAGGAAGTCAAACTGTCTCTATTTTCAGATGACATATAGTATATTTAGAAGACCCCATCGTCTCAGCCCAAAATCTCCTCAAACTGATAAGCAACTTCAGCAAAGTCTCAGGATACAAAATCAATGTGCAGAAATAAAAAGCATTCCTATACTCCAATAACAGACTAACAGCCAAATCATGAGTGAACCACCATTCACAATTGCTATGAAGAGAATTAAATACTTAGGAATACAGCAAACAAAGGATGTAAAGGACCTCTTCAAGGAGAACTACAAAGCACTGCTCAAGGAAATAAGGAAGGACACAAACAGATGAAAAAACATTCATGCTCATGGTTAGGAAGAATCAATATCATGAAAATGGTCATACTGCCCAGAGTAATTTGTAGAATCAATACTATCCCCATCAAGCTACCAATGACCTTCACAGAACTAGAAAAAACCATTTAAACTTCATATGGGACCACAAGAGAGCCCACATAGCCAAGACAATCATAAGCAAAAAGAACAAAGCTGGAGGCATCACACTGCCAGACTTCAAACTATACTACAAGGCTACAGTAATCAAAACAGCATGGTACTGGTACCAAAACAGAGACATCGACCGATGGAACAGAACAGAGACCCCAGAAGAAACACCACACATCTACAATCATATGATCTTTGACAAACCCAGCAAAAACAAGCAATGGGGAAAGGACTCCATGTTTAATAAATGATGTTGGGAAAACAGGCTAGCAATGTGCAGAAAGCAGAAACTAGACCCCTTCTTGACAACTTACACTACAATTAACCCTAGATGAACTAAAGATTTAAACATAAAAACTCTAGAAGGAAACATAGGCAAAACCATCCAGGACATAGGCATAGGCAAGAACTTCATGACTAAAACACCAAAAGCAATGGGAAAAAAAGCCAAGATAGACAAATGGGATCTAATTAAAATTCAGAGATCTGTACAGCAAAAGAAACAATCATTAGAGCAAATCAGCAACCAACAGAATAGGGAAAAATTTTTGCAATCTATCTACTTGACAAAGGGCTAATATCCAGAATTTACAAAGAACTAAAACAGAGATACAAGAAAAAACAAACAAACCCATTCAAAAGTGGGTGAAGGATATGAACAGAAACTTCTCAAAAGAAGACATCTCATGACCAACAAATATATGAAAAAATGCTCATTATCACTGGTTATTAGAGTAATGCAAATCAAAACCATATTGAGGTATCATCTCATGCCAGTTAGAATGGTGATCATTAAAAAATCTGGAGACAACAGATGCTGGGAGAGGATGTGGAGAAATAGGAACACTTTTACACTGTTGGTGGGGAGTGTAAATTAGTTCAACCATTGTGGAAGATAGTGTGACAATTCCTCAAGGATCTGGAAATAGAAATTCCATTTGACCCAGCAATTCCATTACTGGATATATACCCAAAGGACTATAAAGCATTCTATTATAAAGACACATGCACAGCCATGTTCATTGCGGCAGTGTGTACAATAGCAAAGGCCTGGAACCAACCCAAATGCCCATCAATGATTGAGTGGACAAAGAAAATGTGGCACATATACACCATGGAATACTAGGCAGCCATAAAAAACAATGAGTTCATGTCCTTTGTAAGGACTTGGATGAATCTGGAAACCATAATTCTCAGCAAACTGACACAAGAATGGAAAACCAAACACCATATGTTCTCACTCATAGGTGGGTGTTGAACAATGAGGCAGGTGTTGAACTCAGAGAGAGGAGCATCACACACTGGGGGAAGTTGGGGGGAACCTAGGGGAGGGACATTGGCAGGTGGGGAGGTTAGGGAAGGATAACATGGGGAGAAATGCCAGATATAGGTGCAGGGGGAATAGAGGCAGCAAAGTACCTGGTTGTGTATGCACCTATAAAACAACCCTGCATTACCTGCACATGTACCCCAGAACCTACAGTAAAAAAAAAAGTGCAACAATTTACTGATTTCTGCTCCTTCTTCCCTGATAGATGAAAATCTCTTCGTGTCTTCTTCAATTTTGTATGCAAGGGTTTTGGATATTTAGTAAAGGATTGAATAAGTGGGCCTTATAAAAATAAAAATCCATGGATTTACAATGTATACTAAATCAGGCATTAACAAGAAATTTCCAGAATGGAGGAGTAAGAAACTCTATTAAGTTCACTTCTCCAGGGAGAGAGATCCAAGATGGCCGATTACTAGCAGCTCAGGATTGAAGCTCCCAGTGAAAGTGCAGAGAATGAGAGGACGCCACACTTTCAGACGAATTTTTGTTGCTCAAGACCAGGAGATTCCCAGCAGAGCAGCCCCACGGGTCGCCAGCGCAACTCTTGTGGCTGGCACGGTGGTTTTGCTGGTGCCTAGGCATGGTGGTTCTTGGTGTAGAGTAAACAGGACTGGGTCCCCTTTTGGTTGACGTTTGGAGCTCCAGGAAGGCAGAGTCGCCCATTCAGCTGATTGAAAAAGGGACTCAAGAGGGAAGCCAGACCAGAGATTCCTGGGCAGAAAAGCACCATGAATCTTAACGCCACTGTTTTACCTGGCGCAGTGGGTTGCTCAGATTCTAGCACTGGGAATCAACAAGTTTGACATCTACTCAGAGATCTAATTTGAAAGTCGGTAATTGCAAAGACAACAGATGGATAAATTTACAATGATGGGAAGAAAACCAGCATAAAAAGGCTGAGAATACCCAAAATCAGAATGCCTCTCCCTCTACAGGGGATCACAGTTCCTCATCACCAGGGGAACAAGGCGTGATGGAGAATTGGTGTGTTCCGTTAACAGAATTAGGCTTCAGAAAGTGGATAATAAGAAACTTCTGTGAGTTAAAAGAACATGTTCTAGCCCAATGTAAAGAACCTAAGAACCTTGAAAAAAGATTTTACAAAATCCTAACGAGAATAGACAATTTAGAGAGGAATATAAGTAAATTAGTGGAACTGAAGAATACAATATGAGAACTCCAGAAAGTATGCACAGGTTTTAACAGTCAAATTGATCAAGCAGAAGAAAGGATATCAGAGGTCGAAGACCAACTTAGTGAAATGAAATGAGAAGACAAGACTAGAGAAGAAAGAGTAAAAAGGAATGAGCTAAGTCTCCAAGAAATATGGGACTATGTGAAAAGACCTAATTTAGCTTTGATAGGTGTACCTGAATGTCATGAAGAGAATGAATCCAGGTTGGAAAATATTCTTCAGGATATTATTCAGGAAAACTTTCCTAACCTAGTAATACAGGACAATACTCAACTCCAGGGAATACAGAGAACACCACAAAGATATTCCTCAAGTAGAGCAACCCCAAGACAATTAATCGTTAGATTCACCAGGGTTGAAATAAAGGAGAAAATTCTAAGGGCAGCTAGAGAGAAAGGTCAGGTTACCCATAAAGGGAAGCCTATCAGACTCACAGCAGATCTCTCAGCTGAAACCCTACAAACTAGAAGAGAGTGGGGGTCAATATTCAATATCCTCAAAGAAAAGAATATCAACCCAGAATCTCATATCCAGCCAAACTAAGCTTCATAAATGATGGAAAAATACAATTTTTCGCAAACAAGCAAGCACTCAGAGATTTCGTCACCACCAGGCCTGCTTTACAAGAGCTTCTGAAAGAAGCATTACACACAGAAAGGAACAACCAGTATCAGTAATCTCAAAAACTTACCAAAAGGTAAAGAGTATCTCCATAATGAAGAATCTGTATCAACTAATGGGCAAAATAGCCAGATACTATTAAATGATAATACTAAACTCACAAATATCAATATTAATCCTAAAATTAAATGGATTAAATGCCCCAAAGACACAGACAGGCAAATTGAATAAAAAATCAAAACCCATTTGTACACTGTATCCAGATCCATCTCATAAGCAAGGACACACCAAGACTCAAAACAAAGGATTGCATGAAGACTCACCAATCAAATGGAGAGAAAAAAAAACAAAACAGGAGTTGTAACTTTCATCTCTGACAAAATAGACTTTAATAGTAACAAAGACTAAAAGAAACAAAGAAGGACATTACATAATGGTAACAGGAGTCAATGATTATAAATATATATGCACCCAATATAGGAGCACCCACATACATAAGACAAGTTCTTAATGACTTATAAAGAGACTTGGACTCCCGCACAATAATAGTGGGAGACTTTGACACCACATTGTTAATATTCAACGGATCAACAAGATAGAAAATTAACAGGGACATCTACGATTAGAACTCAGACCTAGAACAAGTAAATTCAGTGAATATTTATAGAATTCTTCACCCCAGGTCCAAAAAACATACATTTTTCTCAGTATCACATTACACCTATTTTGAAAGTGACCACATAATTGGAAGTAAATCACTCTTCAGTATTTGCTTAGCATTTCACAGACTTAAATGAAATATTGGTTGGCTGTTTGTTTGTTATTTTCTTCCCTTATTCCTTCCTGTCTCCACTGTTAAGCACAATTATTGGCATAAAAGAGGTTTTTAATACCTATTTTTAGATTGCATTCCAGCCTCGGCAATAGAGCAAGACTCTTGTTCTCTCTCCCCTTTTCTCTTTCTCTTTCTTTCTTTCAAAAAAAAGAAGTTTGCTTCTCCAAAAAAGCAGCAAAAACACTGGCAAAACTGTCAAGATTAACTTTTAGAACTCCTAAAATTGATCAAAAGCTCACAACAACCTGAAGAGTGTTTATTCAAGAAAAATGGATGATGTTCTGTAAGACAGAAGGCGTATTAATTTGGCCTACCTTTCTTGTTCCACAGCAGCCTTGAAATCCAACAGCCTCTAAACAATAGAAGTTGTAAAACCACCGGAGCTGGCTGACCAGGTTTGGAGTTCCTCAGAAGGTCCATTCCCAGAGCTTTGTCACTGTTCTACCTGTGTACCTAGTAGCTTCCTGGAAAAGCCTCACTCAAAGGGCTTTTCATGATTTGACTTGACCGAGCACTCACTTGGTGGGAAAAAAGTCTATCTCTAGGGCATTTGTGGAAAATAATCAGAAGATTGTTTAACATTATAGCTGCCTAAGGCTGTGGACACTAGTTTGGGCAAATAAGAACATGAACAAAAATTTTAAAGGACCTGGAAAATTCAATGTTCTTAGGCAGCTCTGAGAAGCTCTAACATATCCTTGTAATATGGAGTTTACATATGTGTATAGGGCTGTGCGCATCTCCAGGAAAGTCCTCAGAAAGTCCCACTCTCTCTCCTCTGGTGGACCTCAGGCCCTGTGCAAGCAGGAAGTGAAGGCTAAGGTAGAGTTGTAAACTGCCTGAGCATTGAAGACATGCCTCCAAACCCATGGAGGACCCTTGGCAAGAGTGGAAGATGTATTGGCTTCAGGCTTTAAAGAAATTGCTAACCAAATATTAGTTGACCACTAAGCTCATTAAACAGAGATTTCAGTGGCTGTGCATTCTAGGGAAATGAAAACTTTACCATATTAGTCCAGGTAAGTCACTAAAGAACAGACAACAACCACAAGAAAAACCAGCAACAACAAACTGTGGGTTGGAGGTGGGAAGGTCAGGTTTCCAGAGTTGTCACATTAAGTTATCTAAAGTATTCAGGTTCTAACAAAAAATATGAGGCATGCAAAGAAATAGAAAATTATAGCCTGTGCATAGAAGTAAAAAATCAATAGAAACTATCCCTAAAGGAGCTCTGATATTAGACTTACTGCACCAGGCATTTACAGAGCCATTGAAGATACCTGGATTTTTAAAATAAGACCAAGAGAGGCTAAAAAATGATCACCATTAGTGTTCCTTGTGATTCTCGATGCAGATTGTTTCATGGAATTATTGCCTTCAATTTTGAGCATCTGTGTGTGTGTGTGTGTGTGTGTGTGTGTGTGTGTGCATTAATAATGCAATTCAAGGAATTATTTGAAAATGTTTTAGATAAGTGTCTAAACAGCCTTTATGTTTTAATATCTTTTTCAGGCCCTCCGGTTAATGTCACATGCAACATATTCATCAACAGCTTTGGCTCTATTGCAGAGACGACCATGGTAGGCATTTTACTTTGCAACAAGTTTCACACTAGAGTAATCTGTAATTGCATTAGGGTCAACTCTTCTGCTCATTTTATGCAATTTAGAACACAAATTAATATAACAAGATTTTAAGAGTAAAATTAATGGTATCAATAAATTATGATCACCTGCAGGTAATAACGTTTCAGTTAGAGATGGTATATTAGAATATATTAATATAAGTGAAAACAACATTGTTTCCCAATTTACCGATCTAATATTAAACCTCAATTTAAAGCTAAAATGTCACCATGTCCTTTATTTTTTCCAGTACTCTAATATCCAGACATAAGCAGAATAGTGAATACTTGGATGTTTACTCTCTACCCCACTTACAGATTTATGTTATTTTAAATATTCTATTTGATTCTTTTTTCCAATGAACACAGTATTTGCCAAAACATTATACTTAGAGATTTTATCAACTGTATTTTAAAAGTTATTAAAGCTTGAAAAACATAAGAATTGTCGTTACAGACCAAATTTCTTCTGTCTTGAATTTTATAGTTTTTTTCTAAAAAGCACATGTATCTCTATTTTGCCCGTTAGCTTTTATTGGGCAATTTAACCGTAATAAAATGCAGAAATAGATACATAAACCACTGAACATCCATAAAATTGTCTAGCGGCCAAGTTACTTTTTTTGAAACTGTGTTCATGATGAATCTTAAATTAGCTAGAATTATATTTTTAATGTAGCGAGTAGAGTTTGCAATACTTCTCAAAGTTAATATTAACTAAAATATGATAAAATACTTAATGATTTATTAGTTTTAAAAGTTATTATTAAGAATTATGTTCATTCTACCTGTCTTAGAATAGTAAATAGTAAATTTTCTAAGGAAAAGCAATCTAATATGCAAATTATTACATGAATTATGGTGCAAGTGTGTGTGGGGTGTGTGTGTGTGTGCGCGCGCTGGAATCAGGGAGAAGTTTTCTACAGGCATCATTTAAAACAAGTGCTTCTTCCTCTAGTATGCAATATTAAGTCATTTAGCAGTGTCTCTGTGGTTCTACTCTAAGTTAACCTAGCTTAACTACAATAAAGCATTTGCGGAGAGGAACCGAACTTAAATTTGGAGGCATTATATAGAATTATCTTAAATAGGATACAATATAAGTTAACATGAATGTGTGTATATGAGTATAAAAGCAAAGAGGATGCATGTAATTTGGTTAGAAGCAGTGTGGTCCTGGTGCAATTTTCTTCTCTAAAGCAGCTATAATCCTGTTTTAGACTTTGATATATTCTAGGTTCTTGTGGAAAAATTTGGCCCTGAGTTATGTCCAACATTTGTACATATTCAGTCCACATAATCCAGAGAAGAAGGGATCACTACTGGCTTTGTTCTATTTAGACTTCACAAACTGTATTTCCAGCCCTAGCAGTTTTCTCATTTCATTTCTATACGTGTATAATCCTAAAAATATGAAATATACTTTTCTCTGTTTTTTGCATGATTATTTCCACAAAATACTTTCCACAGCAATAGGTGGAATGATTTAAAGCCTTATCCATCTTCATGGGGTAGGGAGGGAAGGGACTTGGAAAAAAGGGAGGGCATTGCCAGATTTCCTTTCCATTAAGACTTAAAGATAGCCAGTTTTCTGAAAGTGCCTATTTTTATGATATAATTCATCAGTCTACCACTAAAATGGCTATAACGCAATCTTTAAGATGGCTACACCAGTTAAATTTCTTACCTAAATAATTTTAGTCAGACTTTATAGAATAAAATTTTACAAAAAGCTTGCAGAATATTGTAAAGCTTCTGAATATGGGTTTATTCAGTTTTATTTCTCTCCTTCAGCAGGCAACCCTTTCCTTACCTACATACTCCATTATTATATACTCCCTTTGAAATTATTTTGAGCATCTGTCACTCACTTCTTTATAGTCTCAAGCAGTGTCAGTGAACAAACCTAATCATGTTCACCTTGGTATTTTTCTTTTTCTTTTTCCAAATTTCTAAACATTTGTTATTTCCATTCAAATGATCAGATTCTATATTTATAAATTTGTAGTGGTATCAGCTAGAATAGCTGTGATTATGCTATCCATCTTCATAGGCACAAAGAAAATGAGAACTTGTTAGTATATTTCTATCATGAGACTCATAAATGTTTTGCTCCCATTTAGTTAAGTTGTTATGTTTTATTTACAGGGTCCACTATCAAGATTCTACACTGAACTTTATCTCATTATTCTATTGCTGTGTTTAAAATTCAGCAAAAATGCTAACATATGTGTTGATATATTTTTTAATTTATTTACACTTCTTATACTGAATATAATTTCCTTCTGTTCGTTTTTATTTTTATTTATTTATTTATTTTAGAAAGAGTCTCACTGTGTTGCACAGGCTGACTTCTGTTCTTATACAAATAATTGAATTCAACTAAGGCAGTCAATTAAAATTGAGAGGATGGAATCTCAAATTATCTGTAATAAGTAATGAATATATTTATGTCTGATTATTCATATTTAAAATAAAACTGCATAATTATCCTAATGCATATGTGTCTGCTTAACAAGAATCTCAACTAAGTCTTCAATGTCTTTCCTGGCTAAATATGTTGAGCTCCCTCTGCTGGTCTAGTTTATAGGTGGTATATCTCATTTTTGAATACAGCTCTTGTCCCATTTGAGGTTCATATTTAATTATTGGGAAAATCACTACAGTAGATATTCTACTTTTTAGGACACTTTTGTAAATTAAGTTAATTCAAACAACTTATTTCTTAGATTTTTCTTGCATAAATTTAAAAAATATGTGTGTGCAGTTTTTTAGCAGTATAAATTTAAATTTCTGTTTAGCTGTTAAACTCTTTTCCTAATGTTTGTTAATCTGATTAGTTTCATGTAGTGCCAACCATTCTCACTTGCCTACAGTTTTATTATTTTACACGTAGTCACCAAAGTTATTTCTACAAATATTATGAGAATTTCAACTTCCCTATTTCCCTCGTATTTGGGTCATACGTTATTATATATAATGAGGTTCTTCAAGGATTTGTTCAGCCTCCATTATTTAAACTTAACAGTTTAAATAATGTTTAACTGTTATTTAAACATTTAAACATTGAATGATTTAACAGAGAATGATTTAACAACTACTGGAAGCTCCAGTTCTTAAAAATATTAAATTAAAAATAAAACTAGTTTACCATCATTACTGTTTGGGAACACAGTCTTGGTGAGAGAGGAATATCTGTCCTGTCTTTTAAACTGTGGTGACGAAGGGACCACAGGACTATTTCAAGGAGGGGAAGCTTAAGATGTCCACATTAAGTGGCTCTTACATGAAATGTGCTCCTGAAAACCTATGATGCGCTTCCGATAAGGCTTATGTGCCAGGATGAAAACATTTGTTAAATTTGGCTTTTTGTTCTCCCTTAAGCAAAGGATTTCTTTGGAAATATTCACAAAAACCAAATTGCAATTTGGAGCATACACCCTGACCTGGCTGGTCTTCAGGATGTCCACAGAGCAAAATAAAAGGTTGGGATTTTATTGGTTAGAAGAAACATTTTGCCAAATGTTTTGAAAGAAAGTTTCTTGGCCTAGAGAAATTTTTCTAGCTCTGTCAAACTGTAATTGTTGAGTGACAGTGGTGGGTAAAACTAATATTGGTGGTAGGTAAAACTAATTAGAGGCACGGAAGGTAGTTTCAGCAGTTACCAGGTAAAACTGGTTTTAAGATTACAGCAAGTTATTCCCGCATCTGAGCTTGCCAGACAGTTCTTGGAGCAGGAGCTTTGAGACCTGAGTGCTTTTTTCCCATGATCCCTTAACTCCCATTTAGTTGGGTATGACTGTAATAAGCCCAAGTCTTATCATCAATTTTCATAATCCATACAATGGAATATTACATAGCAACAACATGGATAATTCTCATAAACATAATCATGAGTTAAAGAAAACAGACATAATAGAATTTGTACCATTTACTTCTATTTATATGAAGTTTAAGAACATAAAAGGCTTCTGAATTCCAAAAGATTATCTTTAGTGGAAGGTGGGAGGCGGTTGGTAACTGATAGTGAGGAAGTACCATGGAGTCTTCTCAGCACCAAAATTATTCTATATTTTGATCTGGGTGGTAGTTACACAGGTATATACATATGTCAGGATTATTGAATGGACACTGAAGACTTGTGTATGTTATGAATGGCTGTTATATCTTAACTTAAAAGATTTAATTCAAAAGACAGTGAATCATAAACTTTTTCCCATTATAAAGATAAAATTCCTTCAAAAATTCAAAATTTAACACACCAAGTGTGTCATGCAGAGCATATCTATTCAGTGAGAACGTTAGAAGTTGGACAAAAAGCTTGAAATGAAAGCTTTTATTCTTCATCAGAAACAGTCTGCAGGACTATGCATGTCTAGAGATTAATATGTGATTTCTCTAACCCTGTGCCTTCCAGTCCTTAAAATAACCTAGTTATAAGGACCAAAAATGAGTAATCTTGAAGAAGAAAATCACCGAGATGATATGCAGCTTCCATGATATAGGTAAAAGGGAATTCCATTTGATCTGCTCTGGGGATGGGGACTGGCTATAGGTAGCCCAGGAGTTCTCAGCTGTCAAACGTTAAGAGAAACTCCAAAATAGAAACAGAAATATATATATATATATATATATATATATATATGTATGTATTTGTGTGTGTGTATATATATATTTATTTGTGTGTATGTGTGTGTGTATATATATGTATGTATTTGTGTGTGTGTATATATATATTTATTTGTGTGTATGTGTGTGTGTATATATATGTATGTATTTGTGTGTGTATATATATATTTATTTGTGTGTATGTGTGTGTGTATATATATATATGTATGTATTTGTGTGTGTGTATATATATATTTATTTGTGTGTATGTGTGTGTGTATATATATGTATGTATTTGTGTGTGTATATATATATTTATTTGTGTGTATGTGTGTGTGTATATATATATATGTATGTATTTGTGTGTGTGTATATATATATTTATTTGTGTGTATGTGTGTGTGTGTATATATATATATATAAACACGTGCACACACACACAAATAAATATGCATGTCTTTGGCAGCAGGAACAGCAAAAATGGCACCCAAAAAAAGTCAACAACCCCACAAGATCCCAGCAAGGAAGAATTAGAATACAATAAAGTTCTACCATCTTGAAAGGAAGGGAGAATAAGGTCACCAGTCTTGCCTTACTGACCAGGCACTTTACTCAAAGGAGGATTATTCTTCAGCTAGACAATGGCATGAGTCAACCTTAGGAAAGCATTGCAAGGACAGTTTTTATAATCCTCCCGCCCATGGGATTACCTCACAGTTCAACCGCAGACCACACTGTGAAGCATAACTATGACAGAAACAAGAAATAAATTCCCATTATAGAAGCACCCTGTGGGACTGGCTAAACCCATGATGATACTAAAAGTCCATTATGTATTTTAAAATTTGAAAAAGAGAGAAAACAGTCACCATAATGCCCTACTCTCACTATTAGCAGTTAGCTGTATTTATATTAATTTGTAAATGTTTTGACTGAACATATTTTTACATAGTTTATGCATTCATTATTCATTTAGTAAATCTTTTTTTTTGAGGGCGTAAGATGAGCCAAACATTTTGCTATGCATAAAAGATGACATAACCATTTTATTCTGACAAATCTTTATTTAAACTTATTAGTGAATCGCAAACTTTTTCCCATTATAAAGATAAAATAATGAGCCTCATTTTCCTTTTTATTTAATACATATGCAGAAAAGAGCATAAATTATAGGAGTGCAGTATGGTGAAGTAATCAAAGTGCACACATTCATGTAACCACATTCAAGCCAAAAGTAGCATCCCAGAAGTCTGCTTACATCCCTTTTAAATCCTACCCCTCAGAGTCTCCAAAGTAGTTTGGGTGTTTGAGTGTATATATATAGTAGTACAGTATTTAAAAATGAACATATTGGTTTTATCTGCCTATCTTCAAAAAACAGATGACTCTCCAGCTTGTTACACATATGTTAGAAAGTTAGAGAATTGCTCTGCCATGTGATTGAAATCAATATTTACATATCAAACCGTTACTTTTCACCACTGCCCATAAAATAAATCATTTTTATAAAATGAAAATAAGAAAAATGAGATATTGTGGATTAATATTTTTTCAGGTGTTTGTGTACATAAATGTATGATATGTTGGAAGGGAGGAACTGAGGGTCCAGTGTGATCTTACAGAATTGTCCAAATGTACAGTTTTTCAATTTTCCATACACACAATAGGCTCCCATTTTAGTTGCAAAAATAAGCACATACATATAAATGCTACTTTGAATTATTGAGTATTAGATTCTCAAGATATATCTAAGCCAATACAGCATAAAAATTGATATTATCTCTCTATCTATATATATGTTAATGGAATCTTTAAACTACCAGATATTCTTTTTAAAGTTTTTTTTTTTAATTTTTTATTGGATTTTAGGTTTTGGGGTACATGAGCAGAGCATGTAAGACAGTTGCGTAGGAACACACATGGCAGTGTGCTTTTCTTTCCTTCTCCCCTTCACCCACATTTGGCATTTCTCCCCTGGCTATCCCTCCCCACCACCCCCTCCCACTGGCCCTCCCCTTTTCCCCCCAATAGACCCCAGTGTTTAGTACTCCCCTTTCTGTGTCCATGTGTTCTCATTTTTCATCACCCACCTATGAGTGAGAATATGCGGTGTTTCATTTTCTGTTCTTGTGTCAGTTTGCTGAGGATGACGTTCTCCAGATTCATCCATGTCCCTACAAACGACACAAACTCATCATTTCTGATTGCTGCATAATATTCCATGGTGTATATGTGCCACATTTTTCCAATCCAGTCTATTATCAATGGGCATTTGGGTTGATTCCAGGTCTTTGCTATTGTAAACAGTGCTGCAATGAACATTCATGTACATGTGTCCTTATAGTAGAACGATTTATAGTCTTTTGGATATATACCCAGTAATGGGATTGCTGGGTCAAATGGAATTTCTATTTCTAAGGCCTTGAGGAATCGCCACACTGTCTTCCACAATGGTTGAACTAATTTACACTCCCACCAACAGTGTAAAAGTGTTCCTTTTTCTCTACATCCTCTCCAGCATCTGTTGTCTCCGGATTTTTTAATGATCGCCATTCTAACTGGCGTGAGATGGTATCTCAATGTGGTTTTGATTTGCATCTCTCTGATGACCAGTGACGATGAGCATTTTTTCATATGATTGTTGGCCTCATATATGTCTTCTTTCGTAAAGTGTCTGTTCATATCCTTTGCCCACTTTTGAATGGGCTTGTTTGTTTTTTTCCTGTAAATCTGTTTGAGTTCTTCGTAAATTCTGGATATCAGCCCTTTGTCAGATGGGTAAACTGCAAACATTTTTTCCCATTCTGTTGGTTGCCGATCCACTCTAGTGACTGTTTCTTTTGCCGTGCAGAAGCTGTGGAGTTTCATTAGGTCCCATTTGTCTATTTTGGCTTTTGTTGCCAATGTTTTTAGTGTTTTGTTCATAAAGTCCTTGCCTACTCCTATGTCCTGGATAGTTTTGCCTAGATTTCCCTCTAGGGTTTTTATGGTGCCAGGTCTTATGTTTAAGTCTTTAATCCATCTGGAGTTAATTTTAGTGTAAGGTGTCAGGAAGGGGTCCAGTTTCTGCTTTCTGCACATGGCCAGCCAGTTTTCCCAACACCATTTGTTAAACAGGGAATCCTTTCCCCCTTGCTTGTTTTTGTCAGGTTTATCAAAGATTGTATGGTTGTAGATATGTTGTGTTGCCTCCGGTGCCTCTGTTTTGTTCCATTGGTCTATATCTCTGTTTTGGTACCAGTACCATGCTGTTTTGATTACTGTAGCCTTGTAGTATAGTTTGAAATCCGGTAGTGTGATGTCCCCGCTGTGTTCTTTTTGCTTAGAATTGACTTGGCTATGTGGGCTCTCTTTTGGTTCCATATGAAGTTCATGGTGGTTTTTTTTATTAAAAAGTTGCAGGCATACAGAGATGCATGGATTAGAAGTAACACTAAAAATCTATCACCATCTTAAGAAAATACATAATACAAATACATGAAACTTACTTTACTAAAATAAGCTTTATTCCCAAATTTGATATTAAGATATAAATATTTATTCTATATGTATGAAAATATAATCAAAATGACCATACTGAAGTATCTTCATCTAACTTGGCTTGGCTCCATTTTTAGGTATAAATTTGTTTTTTTTAGATACTCCATGCTTGTATATGTAGACTATTCTATTTTCCATTTTAATTTTAGTATTTCATAATATATTTTTCCATTCTACTTTTGCTAGACATTTCGGTTGTTTCTAATGTTTCCAATACTACAAAACATCTTTGCAATGAAAATCATTGCATAGGGTGGATCACCTGGGGTCTGGACTTTGAGACCAGCCTGTCCAACATAGCAAAACACCATCTCCACTAAAAATACAAAAATTAGCTGGGTGTGGTGGCGGGCACCTGTAATCCCAGCTTCTTGGGAGGCTGAGGCAGGAGAATCACTTCAACCCGGGAGGTAGAGTTTGCAGTGAGCCAAGATCATGCTACTTCACTCCAGCCTGGGCAACAGAGGCAGACTCCATCAAAAAAGAGAGAGAGAGAGAGAGAAAGAGATAAAGGAAGAAAAGGAGAAAGGGAGAAAGAAAGAAAGAAAATCATTACATATTACTTTATATATATATATACTTTATATATTACTTTATATACAAAGGTATAAAGAAGGTATATAACAAAGGTATCATATATATATATATATATATATATATATATATATATATATGTAATATATACTTTTCTTTCTTTCTATTCTACAGGGTATATACCTAGGAGTAAGATTACTTGGTAATGTATTGAAATTTACTAAATTACTCTTTATTCAAATTACTAAATTGCTCTTCAATGTGCTCATTCTGTTTGAAACACCTATTAGCAATTTTATGAGATTTTTTTATTGTTTTATATCTTCTCCAACACTTAGTATTTACCCACTTTTAATCTTTTAACTTACATAATTGGTGTAAAATTGGATTTAATTGCTGCTTAAGATGTACTTCCTTGATAAACAGTGAGGTTAAGCATTTTAATAAATAATTCAGATGTTGTTTATGCAAAATGCTTCTTATATATTCCCAGTTTAGGGTTGCTTATTTTTATTATACGCATGGAATTCACACACACACACACACACACAATATTCTGAAGATGAATACTTTGTCAGTTATATGCATTTTAAACATTTATTCAAGGCATTCTTTTTGATGTATAATTTTAATTCAGAAAAATGTAACCTTGTTTTACTTAATGGTCTATGCTTCTTTGCCATAAGAAATTCTTCTCTCACTCAAGTTCATAAAGATACTTTCTTATACTGTCTTAAAAGGGTTTTGCTTTCTCGTTTAGGTTTTAGTCCCCTTGGAATTTTGTACAGTTGCATATCTATACGTATATGTAATGTGTAAGGTAGACATTTATTTTTATTTCGGAAGGGAATACTTCCAATAACTTGTCATTAAATTTAATGAGTCAGTTTCAAGTTCTATGCTAATGATCTATTTGTCTATGACGGCACTGATATCACATTGTCTTATTTAATATAGTTTATGTTAGACTTGATATTTAATAGGACAACTTGCCAAACACACATTTTTAAAATTCTGTTTAAAGTACTCATTAGTATTCTTGCAAGATGGAAGTTTAGAATTATCTTGTCAAGTTCCATAAAATAAACTTGAGTTGAATATAAAGATGAGTACTGGGATAATTGTCATCTCAAAATATTGAGTCTTTCTACCAATGAATACAATACATCTTTCCCCCTTTATTTAAATATTATTAATATCATTTAACAAAAGTATCATTTTTCTAGCATATCTTTTTTTTTTTTTTTTTTTGAGACGGAGTTTCTCTCTTGTTACCCAGGCTGGAGTGCAATGCCGCGATCTCGGATCACTGCAACCTCCGCTTCCTGGGTTCAGGAAATTCTCCTGCGTCAGCCTTGAGTAGCTGGGATTACAGGCACGTGCCACCATACCCAGCTAATTTTTTGTATTTTTAGTAGAGACGGGGTTTCACCATATTGACCAGGATGATCTCGATCTGTTGACCTCGTGATCCACCCGCCTCGGCCTCCCAAAGTGCTGGGATTAAAGGCTTGAGCCTCCGAGCCCGACCGATTTTTTTTATATTTACTTATACTTCATTGTTAAACCATGCCTTTAAAATTATAACATTTTAGTTATTTTTAGCACTTCATTGCCAATATATAAGAATATGATTATTTTTACATTGCCCAAAATACTCTCATTTTTAGGCCTCATGCTTTATAATTTCTTCATACAATTATGCCACCTAGGAATAGTAACATGTTAATTTCTCCCTGTCAGTACATATAGACTCTGCAAGGAATATCACAGAAGTATAGTGCCATGATCATTATTGTTTATTAAGAATATGTACTATCAATAGGACTTATTATTGAATGTGTTAAGCTTGATCGCAGGCCTGAGGTGGTGTTCGTCTGATTTCTCCACTGTAACTCCTTTTTGACCTTCTCTGTGCTATTCTTGTCTTAGTCTGTTTTGCATTGCTATAAAGGAATACCTGGAGCTGGGTAAATTATTTTTTTAAAAGGTGGGTTTTTTTGTTTTTTGTGGTTTATTTGGCTCATGGTTCTGTAGGCTGTACAAGAAGCATGGCACCAGCATCTACTTCCGCTCATGGCAGAAGTATGAGAGGAATGGGAGCCAGCATGCAGAGATTACAGGACGAGAGTGCAGGAGGGAAAGGCGCCAGACCCTTTTTAACATGCAGTTCTTGCTGGAATTCATATAGTGACAACTCACTGGTTACCATGGGGACAGCACAAAGCCATTCATGAGGGATCCATGCCACGACCCAAATATCTCCCACCAGGCCGCCACCTGCAACACTAGGGATCAAAGATCAACATGAGATTTGGCAAATATCCAAACTGTATCAGTACTCTTGGAAAGCAAGTCACTATATGTAGCCCAATTTAAGGGGACAAAGTGATTATGTTCCACCTCTTTGAGGGAACCATTTCTGCATATTATTTGAGATTCTTTGATACAGATCTATTTATTCCTTCCCATTTATTTATATAATAACATGTATATCAATACATCTTGCATGTTTATTTTATGCCTTGAGTTATAATTCAAAGCTATGCTGTTTAATTTGTTGCTCAAATTATTCCAGTTTGGCCGATGGGGGTTTAATCACGTAGCTTCTGTGCCTCTGACATATTCCTACCGCTGCTGTTTTTGAGCACTTCCTTGTGTTCTGTAAACATAAGATGTTCCCGACTCCTCTTGCATATTTCCTGCACCATCCCTAGATCAGCCATTTCTCCAAAATTCTTTTTCTGTATTTTTAAATTGGAGGATGGTACTAGAAACCCAGATCTGATCACCACGTGTACTCATTACTATAGGGGTTTCTGTCTAGGCTTCCCAGCAGACAGAGCTTGGAATTGTGTGTGTGTGCATGTGTGTGTGCGTGTGTTTGTGTGTGTAAATATTGTATTTTAAATTTCATTTACCAATTGTTTCTAATATATGAGCGAACCATAAATTTTGTAATATTGACATATTCTCAACTTGACAATTCAATAACTGTAGTAATTTACCAACTTTTTTGTATTTTCTATGAATATGTTAATGCAAACTTTTAAGAGAGTTGTACTTTTTCCTTCCCAATCCCTCTTACCTTATTGCCATGGTTCAGAACTCCTGTACATTGCTAAATAACAATGGAGAATGGCTACCTTTGTCTTTTTGTTTTATGACATCAGTTGGAAAGCCTGCAGTATTTCACAATTAAGAATGGCATTAACTGTAGGTTTCCCGTAAATCCTCCTTATCAGACTGAGAGATCTTATTTTCATTATTGTTTGCTGAGATGTTTTATTGTGAAAAGAAATTCAATTTTATTCAATGCCATCTTAACATTCATTGAAATGGTATGTTTTTCTCCTTCACTCTGTTAATATTATTGATTATATTGATTTATTGCAAAGTAGTAAATTCTTCTTACATTCCTTGTATAAACTTCATTTGACCATAATTTATTATTCTTTTTATCTAATGCTAGGTTTAAATTTCTAATACTTGGTTTAGGACATTTGCTACTGTGTTAACTTTGGATACCTAACTATTATTTTCTTGCAATGTCAAGAGTGGCATGTGGTATCAATATTATGCTGGCTTTCTAAAACTAGGTGAAAGTGCTTCTTTTTCCTCTACTCTTTAAAATACGTTTATGTAAAATTGATGAACTATTGTTATTTCTTCCATAAGTATTTAGAAAAATTCACCAGTAATGTCATCCAAGCCAATCATTTGATTTGCATAAAGGTTTTAACTTACAAGTTTCATTCCTTAGATATAAGATTATTCATTTTTTATAGCTGAGTTTTGTAATAGTTTTGCTTTTCAATGAATTTTTTCATTCCTTGTCAAATTATTTGCATAAACTTACCACATCTTGTCTTGCAAGATAAGAAGTCTTTGTAATGTTTTCATTTTTATTGCTCTTACTGGTTTTAGCTCATTTTTTTCTTTATTAGTTTATATATGGGTGTGCTTTTATTTGTTCTGCTAAATATTTTGCCACTTTCTGTATTTATAATTAATGCTTATCTTCTATGAATTGGTTTTTTCTGTAGAACTTACTATACTGCACATTCTAATTGCTTTCCCTCTACCTTAATCTCTCTGGCAGAGTTTCTATAATATCTCTGTATATTTCTGTGTTTCTATCTTATATATTTCTATACTTAAGAATTTCCATTGGTAAATAAATTATTGAAAATTCATAAACATCTCAAATAACTTACATTTCATATCAATCCATTCTAAATTCTTTCACTGCAAATAATTTAATGACTTATATAAAGGCAATTTATTCACAATCTATGATGATATTTTCTTGTGCTTCTTTATTTTCCTTTGTTGGAATTGCCTTTTCTCCTTGTGCTAATTTATCATACTTCAGTGACATCCTATTATTTCCACCAATTTACTTTTAAGTCTCCTTTTTCCTTTCTTAATATTTTGTTTAAAGCCATCAATATTTATTTAAAATTTTGTGAAACAGTCTCCACAGGGCAACAGTTCTCTCTGATATATTCATCAGTGTATCATTAACAACTAGCAAAATGCTCAGCAAAAAGTAGCTCTTAAGTTTACATTGTTGAATGTATGTAAGGATGTATTTATTCTGGGAAAAATAGACTACTTTTTCCAAAAAGAGAACTTCATCATTGTTTCCTTGACACAAGTGGATAAACTGTTATTTTTATTGCTTTGCAATATGATCTTGTTTCTGCACTTCTGAGTCCTGATCATTGTCATAAAGCAATGCTGACTCTAAAATATGAGTTAAGCCACTAATTGTACAATCAAGTTAATGTTGGATAATGCAGCCTAAATGAGCTTGGCTTCTTTATTCAAATCTTTCCGTGTAATTCTATAATTTTTCCTCTATAACCATTTCCTCTTTCACGCATGTTTATAGAAATATAATTTTGTGAAACAAGCTGAAATTTTATGGAGACTTCTCTATGATAAGAAATTAAAGTTCCTGTTTATATGGTGCTTATAGTGATCCAGGAATAATTTTCAAAAATCAAAAATATTGGAGTGTAATTATTTCATAAATAGACTAGGTTTCAGGGTAATTTTCATCCCAATTGAAATAAAATGTGTGTAATTTGAAGGAAAGTGCATTTTTTTTCTCTCCTTTTGTAAACTTTTCCTAAAATGTGTCACTGGTCCTTTTTATCTAATGCCAATGAGTTAAATTCTTATAAAGGTGCATTTATGCACTATTTGTAAGTACCACAATAGCATTCAGCGACTATTCCTATGTCATTCATATTTATAAATTTAACAATGTTATGTAGGATGTAATTAGATTGCTGCCATTTCAGTTCCTTTGGAACAGCCTGAAAGTATCCTGCTATCCTTTCAATATTAAGGTTATATCTGTTTACATCTTATCCTCACTCTTTTTTTTCTTACTTTGAGTAATAGATAAAGCCAAACCAAATATAGAAATAGAATGGATCTGTAAGATTTTTAATTCCATGCGTGAGTTACCAGTGATTGGCATCATGAATGTGCTCTGATCTATCACTTGTAAGAATAAATCAGAAATGGGCTTATTTATGGGGATGCTTGCAAAAGATAGGGATGCATGAATGTATGTTACACGCTTTGGTGACCCCATCAGAAATATGAATAAATCTCTGCTTAATGAATTCATCCATCAGTTCATCTTTATAATCATCGTGCTCAAAAAGGGTCTGTCTGCAGATACTGTTCACACAGGTAAAATTCTTATACAGATTATCATAAAGAATACAATTGTTTATTTGTACTATAATGTTAAAACAACATTAAAAGGCACAATTCCAATTCTATGGAGGGAAATACCAAGGAGGAACTGACGCTAATGACAACAGAAAAAAAAAAATCCGTATCCTGAGAGAGTTGTCACGCACACACCTCTATAGCCTATCTCCTTTATTGGACTGTATATCATTGTAGAGTTTCTTTTTGATGAGTAAATTAAAAGATAATTGCATTTTTAAGGCATTTTAAATATTTGGGCTGGGAAAGAGAAATAAAGATTATAGAGTTAAATGTAATGGCAGATACATGTGTCATTTAATTCAACTCTTCTCTTCTGCCTCCTCTTAATTTGCAGTGGAAAATGACCGTGGCTTGTTCAAGGATCTCTCTAGAGGAAGGCATCATAGAGATCAATTAAACATTTTGGTTGGCCACCTCTCATAACATAGAAATGATCAGATTATCATGAACAAATTATAGCAATGCTATTCATCTTCATGCTATTTATCATCATGTACATTTTTCTAAGAGAATTTGATTTTCTGAAAGAATACCCTCCAAAATGTCATTTCAGCCTCTAGAGATAAAACGGGCCAACAAGATTGGGAATTGTGGTCTCTAAGATGATTGGCACTAGTCATAATGTGTTACTTCGTCATGAATTTAGCATGTCAATTAGTGTTAAGTTCTTGGCAATCAATTTAAATTGCAGATGGCTCATCAGCTGTTAGGCAGAATCTCTAACAGATGTGTGAGTTAGTATTAACACTGAAGCTCTCTGGACCAGTCAAATGGCACATTTCTGTTGCTGTGATGAGACTCCCAGGTTATCCACCAAACAAGCCAAATAACTGCTTCAGAAGGACTCAAACAGGCTAGACTGACAAGAACCTGGGGCTGTGCCACCCGTGTCCTGTCAAGTAGAACAGATGCACGCAAGAGTTAAGCTGTCCTTGTTACTTAAAACGTCAATTCGAAATGAAAGATTCCTTCTCAACAATGACATACATATATCAAAATAAACTTAGTTCTTAGAATTTGGTTTTAAACAAAGGAGAAGTTATTCTCAATCTCATCAAGGAGGCTTGATAACATAAACTATTTGTTCTATGGAGAACATGAAGAAACATGGATTTACTGGCACAAATGTAGTACTATAATCTGCAATATCTTTTCAAAAATTTTAGTAGTTTCTTAGAATATTGCCAACACTCCAGAGACTAAGATAAAGCATAAGACAAATAATCTCGTCACAACATTATATTGAGAGGCATAAGTAACAAAAATGAGCTTATAACATATATTAACATTAAGACAATAAACTGAAAATATTCACTGATAAATCCTGGGCAACCTTTACCTACAAAACCTATTCACTTTACTATGGACATTAACGAAGTATTAATTTCCTCCTAAAGTAAGGAAGATATTTGGGAGTGTTTTCTTCTCCATTAAGTCTTCCAGTCCTTCTAGGACTCTTTTCTTGTAGGGAACCAGCCCCTACATCACTCGTAGGTGCCCTGAGTTCAGTAGTGACAATTTAGAAAAAGACAGAATAAGAATACAAGTGGGACCGGGGGCCATCACTTATTATTGGAGGCAGTGAAGGCCCTGAGCTTAGCCACAGTATTTATTGGTTAAAATCGCTTTGATCTATAGGGCAGGGGTGGAGTGATGGTGGGGATAGGGTGACATGATGATGGGATGAATCAGTGAGCCAGAACTGAATCAGTGAGCCGGAAGTGGTGTGTCATTCTAAAGACTGATAACAGTGACGGTTTGGGAGTTTCACAAAACAAGAACTTGTGGTTAGCTTTAGCCTGTTATCTACGTGCAGCTGGTGGAACGTGGGTCTTACAAAGAGCCTACAAGTCTGGTTATGTCATAGTGGTGGTACAAAGGGGTTTTATATCCTTGAGCACAATGTTTATGGTAACAGAGTTGAGGTCACCCTGCATGGGAACATGAGGCGTGGAGAAGTTTGCCTCCCCAGAGGCTTCCCGCAGTTTGCCTCGGGTTGCTGTGCCCAGTTTATGTGTTACTCATAACCAATTTAGGTAGGCACTGTGTAAGTCCTTTCTCCTTTGCTGCTTCCCCCAACATTTTCTCTCGTCAAACTTTTGGGACAGTGAAGAATGACTCTCTACTTTTTCCTATAAGGACTCTTCACCCACCCTTTCTCTCTTTATCTCCCTCTCCCCAATGGAGTTGTCTCCACCCCTTACTGATGCTAGGCTGTGACATAGTTTCACTTCTAGTCTCTCAGGAAGCCTCTTGAGCGGCACAAAATAAGACAATAGCCAGGTCTTCTCTGAGCTGATGAAATGGAATTTAACCTCTTTCTCTGATGAAAGTCACTTCGTTTGCTTTAGGTTTTTATTTCACTGTTTCTATGAGAGTCATTTCATACATTGCATCAGCTTCTCTCGTGTTTTTCTGCTCACTCGTCCTTCAATGCTCACTCACTGTGCTAGTATACGCTACATCGTATGCTTGTGACATACACATCCCAAGCAGCAGCTACTAAAAAGGCTAAAAATTCTGATTCTAAATATATTTTACTTCTTTTCATATTATAACTAGCTATGAAGATAATTGCTATTCCTTATCCATGCACTATAATATTAAGATGATTAATCAAAATTTGACAGCAGACATAAAAAGAAATAACTGTGCTTTGCATCCCTTTTCTGTTTAGCTTCTCCTAAAGCTGTGTTTCTCAACCACTTTTTTTCTTATGCCTCCCTAAAGACACTTTATTCACATCTTTTCCCTAATTGCCCTTCCCATGAAATTTTAGTACTTCAGATAAACTGTAAGTTTATTTATATACTCTCTACATATCTCTGAATTATGCATAAAAATAGTAAGCATTCTTTCACCCACCAAGAACCAATGTTTGCTCCCTTGGGAACAATCCTGTCCTCATTGAAAATAATGTGTGCTCTAAAGTGCATATTTATAAGGGTACTAATGAGTACACTAGCCCAAGAGTGATATTTCTCTGCTCATTGCTCAGTAGGCCATGTAACAGCAATGTTGTCATATAATGGGAAGAGCACTGGGTATTCTGAAGAGGAAGGGATTCATGATTATGCCCGCTGCTATTTGCAAACTAGTAATACTTATAAACTGGAGATCCAACTATATTCTCTCTTTTATTTTGTATGAATTTATTCTTTGATGTTATTTTTTTAAACTTTGTATGCATGCCTGCACACACACATGTATAAAATTGTAAATACATTCAGACTTGTTTCATATTTACCTTCCACATCTGACACAAGGGTCATATTCCTTTCCTTTTCTGCTGTGATTATAGTTATCTTATTTCACTCATAAAATCATTGTTGCATCCTGTCTTTCATTATTTGATAAAGTTGTTCTCAAAGTATTTACCATGGAGTTCATTCTTTATGTCTGCTTCAATGGCAACAGGTTCTTTGTGACATTTACACCGTATTTACAATGTGTCTATCATGCTTTAACCAGAAAAAAGGTTCTATAAAGGTGTGACATACTAAAAAATGGTACATAGGTAGGTTTGTAGCAGGAAGGTATGTAGATAGATGACAGATGATAGATAGATAGATAGATAGATAGATAGATAGATAGATAGATAGATGATATATAGATAGATAGAGAGATGATAGATTTTTTTCTGGGTAAGTTGGTATAAGGGTAAACTTTGTTTAGAAACTATGTTCTAGATAAATTCCTATGTAAAAGTTCTTCATGAGACACTCTTAAATTTTGTCTGAAAACTTCCCCTAAGAACTTGTAGATAATCAATTCATCTATCAGTACAGCTTCCAGCCTAGAGATGTTCAGGGCCCTTTATTTCTCAGTGTTATTTTGATTATTCGAAACAAGTAGGATCTTCCTTAATGAGCTACCTGTTTTATTTCAAGTCTATTAACCTCATGAGTCAAAAATCCTATTAACTTCTGCAGTCAAGGGTCACTAAGGCTTACATGTTATGAATACCACTCCAAAGCTGCTCCATTTATGGTAACAGGGTCCAATGTGGGATTCAGTGCTACTAAGTTTTATCTGTCACCCTGGCAATTATCATCACTATTGAAATCTTGGAGCTCATTTTAGAAGCAATATTTTCAGCTTACAGAGGATAGCCGTCACAGTGCATTTTTGTTTAAAGATGATGACCTTTCATTTACTAATGTAATTTTAATCCCTTAGAAAATGGGCCCATTTAGGGTACATAGTTGGGAAAAGAGAATTAACTGATCATATATATTAAATCCATTTCTATGTCTATTATTATCTAAGTCTTTGGATATCTCATCTATGACAGACTAAGAAATTTATAACATCGAAACATCATTCAGCACAGTCCCATGCTAGGCCCAGCTTTCAGTCAGCCACATAACCAATAGGAACCATTCCTGGCTATCTGAGCTAACACACAGCATCCGAGATTACAGAGATTGATTACAATCTCTGTAAACAAACCTATAGCAATCAGTTTAACACATCCTAAAATTTTCTTTCACAATCCATGGTCTAGCACTCTTGGAATCTATTTCACATACAACTATGCACGAAAAATGGAAAAAATCTAGCAATTTCTTAGTATATAAGAATTCTCCTTGTTGGATGGACTGTAATTGGCTTTCTAGCTGCTTTCAGAGATCTACTCCAATAATAGGTCTGATAGGGCAATAATAGGGCAATGATAGGTATGAGGGTTTACCTATTTTTCTTATATCCCTCCCTCATCAAAAATGGGAGGAGGAGCTGCTTCTGCCAACACAAGAGCGTTGGACTTTGTTGGAATTTTCTAAATCTTCCCAATTTTATTATTCTAATATTTGAACTTTAATCTTTCCTAAGCAAGGAGCTAACACTCTTATATGTCCCTCTGCAAGAGAGTGAATATAACGTACTTTTTAGTTTAGGAATCCACAGATTAATCCTTGGTTTTTAGGGTTAGGTACCTTCTCATCCATGAAGGTACAAGAAATAAGATACAAATTCAGGAGAGTCATGAAAAATTCCTGGTTCTCTAGCCATGCCTTAATAGGAGAATTTAAATTTCTGCACCAGATTTTATTTTATTTATTTATATATTTTTTGATAAAGTCTAGTTTGTTATTTTTCTCTTTTATGGGTCATACTTTTTTAAACTTTATTTTACTTTAGGTGCATAGTATATCCGGCATTTATCCCCATTTATTGCTCCCCACCCTCCCCTCCCTCCCCACCCCCCACTGTCTCTCCCCTACCCCTGCCAACTGCCCCCAGTGTGTGATACTCCTCTCCCTGAGTCCACGTGTTCTCATTGTTCAACACCCACCTATGAGTGAGAACATGCGGTGCTTGCTTTCTGTTCTTGAGCTCCGCAATGTCATCAGAAGCAGGCAACCCATTTCTCAGTCCTTGACTTGCCAGTGACATTCTTCTTTGCTATGGCTTTCAATACTTGGTTTGCAAAATAATGTACTTCATTTCAGGTGACCACAGGTAAAAAACTTAACTGTTTTTTCCACTGGTTTCTATGTACTTCTAGTATCTGGTCATTTAATGGATTCCGATATGCCTGGCCTTCAAACACAAACAGGCCAGCTGAACAGTACAAAGTCCCTCTTCCCACAACTGCTCTGGTGGCAAAGATTGCTCCAGCTGTGTTCAGTGATTGTAACAGAAACCATGCCAGCCACCTCACAGAAAGGAATTTATTTCTGGGAATGAGATGTTTATAAAAGTACTGAAAAGCTGGGGGAGGAGGATTATGCCACAGGTTTGGCTTGTAAGTAAAGCCTCTACCCTTGCCTGAATCAGGAAGTGGGAAGATCGCTACTGGAGCAGCTGGCTCCAGGAACACACTGCCGAAATCTAAGAATGAAGAAACAATCACAGTCACTGAGCCACAGTTACAATTATTACTGGATAACTTACATTTGTTCTTTCAACAGTCATAAAATGAATGACATAACAGGGAAACTCCATTGGCACAACTGTGGAAAAAATGATACTATAATCCCATCATCCCACTTGCAAGTAGAAACTCAGGATGAGTAAATCGTGGCTTTGTCTCAATCTCCCATAAGTGTATGTAGTTGACTAAACAGAAATCACATCAAGATCCCTAACTTTAATATATTTCTATCTTTCTAATCTCTGCAATACTGGCTGACAAGTTATGAGACAGGTCCAACGGAGGTTGAGTGCCAGTCTCCCACACAAATTACAACTACCCTTAACCTCCAGACCTGTCCTCTGATTCTCAATAGATGACCTTACCTTTGTCTTCACAGAAAAAGTAGAGACCAGAACACAAGAAACCTTAGTTATCTGCCACCAAACCTAAAAATTAACCTGGGTATAATGTTCCTGCTGATATATTGAGGCCTATTTCCCTCCTTTTACATAAGATTAGTTCCCAATTTTTTCTAGATCAAATTCTGAAGTCCTTTTTACTCCAGGACCACACTCAATGTATTTCAAGTCTTCTTCATGTGTCCTCTCCCTTTGATATTTCAGTTTGCTACCTGCCCTCCTAAAATGAAAGCTTTTCCTGAATTTGTCTATTTCTAGTTGTTCCCATACTTCTCTTTCTTTTCATAGTCAAATTACTTTAAATGGTCGTACATGATTCTATTCCTCAGTTTCTTACTGAATACTCTTTTGTAGGCCTGGTTTTTCATGAATCTCTTCACTAAAATTATTATTTCCAAAGTACTCAATAACGACAATGACCACTTGAGCTTAAACTTTCTCGACCTCTTTGCGGAATCTGCCAGTGTTGATTACGCTCTTGAAAACGGTCTTACTTTGTCTTTTCTGATTCAACCATCTCCTCATTTTCTAACTCTCTGACCACCCCTTCCTCAATATATTTGCACTATTATCTTCTTTCTATTTCTTGAATGCTGGCCACTATAAGGGTTTGGTCAGCGGTGCTGCCTTTGCTACACACATGTTCTCTATGTACATTTATCCCCACCTTTGGCTTTATAGCCGTCTACATGTATGGCAGTAATTATTCAATCAATAGCTATAGCCCAAGTGCCTCCATGTGAAAGGGATGGGGAAATACAAAACAAACCGAAATAACTTTGAAACAGTATTTGGAACAGCATATGTATATGCTATAATGTTAAAGGCAAGATTAACTGTCACTGACACTGTAGTCTAATTAGTAAGTTGGTCTCTCAAATATCTGAACTGATTTTTTTCCTCAGTTGTACAAATTCCTGGAGCTCACCATATCCAAATCTGCTTCACCTGTTTGCTGTCTCATTGAATCAGCCAGAAAATTGAGGGCCTATTTCTTCCTCTCGTAAACCCAATATCTAATGAATCAGAAAGGCACAGCACATTATTTCCCAAATATGTCACTTTTTTACCACTCTGTGGATCATCTCTCACTGTTGTGACAGGAATGGTCACAGAATCTAACTCTGCTTCTCTCTTACTGCCTGCCCAATCACTACCCTGGATCTTTCTAAAACTCAAAGAAGATCGTGTCATTTTTCTGCTCTTTCATTGGCTCTCAAATAATTCCTGTTGGAGCAAACTTCAAATTCCCATGGCTTATGCTAGCCTATATAATCTGTCTCTCCTTAAGTCATCAGATTTATTTCTCTCCCCACCACACCTCTGAACTCACTGCCTTTCAGACATGCCCTATGAACTCTTACTATTCCAGGTATGCAATATTTTATCTCACATCTGTTCCTTGCATTTGCTGTTTTTTCCTCAACTACTGCTTGTGCCACCCTTACCTCCTCATTGTCTAATTCTCTGATAATTAACTCTTAGGTCACATGGCCACTCCTAATACAGTGAAGCAGGGATACATAAATCCCTTTCAAAGAAAGAACCACAAAAAACGAAGCCAAAATAATAGGTGACCAATAACAGAACACATCGTAGAAGAATCCATAGTATATGTAGTCTGATAATAATTAGGTAAACAACAAATTCTGAGTGTAATACAGCCATGCCTATATTCTTCAATTGTAAGACTTCATTTTTTCTGTGAGTACATGTCAACCTAAGATTCTTTCACAGTTTTTCCTCTTTTATTGATATATTAGCATGGTGCAAAAATAATTGCAGTTTTTACCATTAAAAGAAATGACAACTACTTTTGCACCAACCTAATATGATTTACATATTTATTTGGTACATGTGAGTATTTGTTACATGCATAGTGTTCAAGTCAGCATGCTTGGGGTATACGTAATTTTTATGTACGTTTATCATTTTTACGAACTGGTATCAGAAATACTGGTATCAGATATTGGCACTGGTAACTCTGGTAGCTGTATTGGTATCTGGTAACTGTATTGGTAACTCTTCTAGTTACTTTGAAATAAACATGATATTGATGCTAAATATAGTCATTCTTATCTTCTATCAAACACTAGAATTTATTTCTTCTATCTAATTGTGCATTTATACCCATAACCAACCTTTCTTAATCCCTCTCTTACCACTACCTGCTCTTCTCGGTCTCTGGTGTCTATCATTCTACTCTCTACGTCCATGATGTTGTAAGTTTTTTTAGCTCCCACATATGAGTGTGAAAGTGCAATATTTGTCTTTCTGTACCTAATTAATTTCATTTAACACAATGACCTGTAGTTCTTTCCATGTTGGGAATAAAATTATTTCATACTTTCTTTAGGCTGAACAATATCCCATGGTGTATATTTACCACATTTCTTTATTTACTCACCTGTTAACATACACTTAGGTTGATTTTATATAACTTCTATTGGGAATAGTACCGTGATAAACAAGCAAGTGACTGAGTTCTTTTCCTTTGGATAGATACCCAGTAGTAAGATTGCTGGATTGTACGGTACTTCTACTTTCAGTTTTTTGAGAAATCTCCATACAATTTCCCTTACTGGGGTTGTACTAATTTACATCCCTGCCAAGAGTGTATGGGTTCTCCTTTCTCTGCATCCTCACCAGCATCTGTATTTTATTTGTTTTTAATTATAGCCATTCTAACTGGCATAAGATAATATCTCATTGTGTTCTTGATTTGCATTTCCCTAATGATTAGTGATGTTGGACACTCTTTAAGCTATCTGTTGGCCACTTGTATGTCTTCTTTTGAGAAACGTATACTCATGTTTTTGTCCATCTTTTAATGGGATTATTTGGCACTTTTTTATTTTTATTTTTTCCTGTTGAGTTATCAAGTTGCTTATATATGGTCTGAATATTAGTCCCTTGTCAGATGAGTAACTTGCAAATATTTGCTCCCATTCTGCAGGTTATCGCCTCATTTCATTGATTGTTTCCTTTGCTTTGCAAAGGCTTTTTAAATACAGTCTCATTTGTCTATTTTTTATTTTGTTGCCTATGTTTTTGAGGTTTTTAGCCATAAAATCTTTGCCAAGACCAATGTCCTGAAGACTTTTCCTTATGTTTTCTTCATAAAAAAAAAAGTGAGTACTTTTTTCTAATGGGTCTTAAGTGTAAGACCCAAAACTATGAAAACACGTAGTAAGTACTTACTGTTAGTCTGATGGGTACTACTTTAGTGGTGACTAGATGCTTCTCTCTTGCTGTTTTTAGAACTTCCGTTTGCCATTGACTTCAGACAGTTTGCCTATAAAGTGCCACGGAGACCTTGTGCATTGTATCTTTTTGGGGAACGCTGGGCTGTATGTGGATGTTGAAATATCCTGCTAGTCTTAGGAAATATTCGTGTTTTATTTCATTAAATGGGCTTTCAAACTATTTTAACCTTTCTTTACCTTCAGGAGTACCAATAATTTGTATGTTTGGTTTCTTTATGCTGTCCCATATATCACAAAGACTTAGTTTTTTTTTCTTTATTTTTTGTCTGACTGGGTTATTTCAAAAGACCTGTCTTCAAGTTCTGTGGTTCTTTCTTCTGCTAGATTCAGTCTATTGCTGAAGTTTTTAAGTGTATTTTGAATTTTATTCAGGGAGTACTTCAGTGACAGAATTTATGTTTGGTTCTTTATTAAGATAGCTATCTCTTTCATAAACTTCTCATTCATATTCTGAATTGTTTATCTGATTCCTGCATATTTTATTTTCAAAGTCTCTTTATCTCATTAAGCTTCTTTAATATCATAATTATGAATTCCGTTTTCATAGTTTTGCTAATATATCTGCAGTTTGGATCTGTTGCTGCGGAATTATTGTGTTCCCTTGAAAGTGTCATATTTCTTTGCTTTATCATGTTTCTGGTGTCCTTATGGTGTTATCTACATATCTGGGGTAATAGTCATTTCTTACAATTTTTTGAATTTACTTTCACAAGGAAGGACTTTTTCCTGAGTATGTATCAATGGTTTCAGTTGGCTGGAACCCTTTGGCTTTGATTCTCTGTGCATGAAGTAGTGTAATCTCTGTGTGATTCACTTGACTATAAACAGCATTGGTGGTATCTGTGATTTCCTCACTGGTTTAGGGTGCAGGTACTAGTGGAGGGTATGGTGAAATTTTGCTGATGACAGGGATGTCAGGTGCACCAATCTTTAGGTCATGGTCCTGGTGGTGGTAGCAGAGTGCTAATATGCCTGTTCTTGGGCTCCCAGGGCAGCATACACCAGAACCAGTGTTACCAGGACCCGGCAGTCCTGTTCTTGGTCCCCCAAGTGGCTGCTCTGATGCCAGCAATGGCAGTCACAGGCCATGTAGGTGAGTGGGTTCTCAGGTCCCTGAGCAGCCAATGTGGTGTTGGCAATGGCAGTAGCAGTGGCAGTACAACCCTCTGGGTCCCAAGCAATGCAATGCTGGTGTTGCCAGTGGCTGCAATGCTGGGTTGCCACGCATAGTCCCAGAAACTCAGCTCTCAGGCCTACCTACTTTTGATGGCAGCCGCATCACAGCACCATACAGAGTAGGTGAGGAACCCTCTCCTTCTCTTGTGTATTGTATCAACGTTAATTTTCAGGTTTCAAGAACTACTTGTGAATATATAAAATATTAACATTAGCAGAAGCTGTGTGAAAGGTTTACAGAACTCTTATTTTTTGCAACTTTTCTGTAAGTCTAAATTTAAAAGAGAGGAAATAGCTTACTTCTGAATATCCTTATGAAATACTTTGCATTTTGTATTCCACAAGAGCTATGGGTATTCCACAACAGATACAGAGTTTCATATAATTAAATAGATTGTTCTTTCTTTTTTCTTTTTTTTGAGACGGAGTTTCGCTCTTGTTACACAGGCTGGAGTGCAATGAGGCGATCTCGGCTCACCACAACCTCCGCCTCCTGGGTTCAGGCAATTCTCCTGCCTTAGCCTCCTGAGTAGCTGGGATTACAGGCACGCGCCACCATGCCCAGCTAATTTTTTGTGTTTTTAGTAGAGACGGGGTTTCACCATGTTGACCAGGATGGTCTTGATCTGTTGACCTCATGATCCACCCGCCTCGGCCTCCCAAAGTGCTGGGATTACAGGCTTGAGCCACCGCTCCTGGCCAGATTGTTCTTTCTTGATGTTACTAACTGGGAAGGGTAAAGTAAAGCAAAACTAGCCAACAGAATGGATCTTCAATAATTTTGAATCTTTCTTCTATGGTATCGTCCTTCTCCACCAACTCTGCTCTTAGGGACATAGATTGAATTTCACAAGGACCAGGGAATCTCAAGAACGAGAATAATGTATCCACAGCAATTATCTTCCAGCAATTTATATACTTCTGGGAAAGGTGATGAAATACAAGAAAACAGGCTTTAAAAGCTGTCGTTTTTCCGCTGCGATCATAAGACTTTTACAACATGCAAATGGCTCATATTACACGTCTGAATTTCCATCTATCTTCTTGTTACTCTCAAAACACTGAAGAAAAAGCAAACATCAGAAACAAAGGAGAGAGAGATTTTTCTTTCTTAAATTTCTCCCGGAGTTTAGCAGTGTCTTGACCCCTAAAAGCCCAGTGGCTATTTGATTCAGAATGCAATATATTTTTGCAATTCTCTTTCCTTCTGGGGCTTCTATTTCTTATTACTTATTTTAGGGCTAAATTGCTTGCCCTTGACAATTTTTAGTACCAGAGTTATTGCAGAATGTGTTACAAAATTATTTCATTCTGAACAATACTCAAAGCGAGCTTTAGTGTTCCTACTCTTCAAACTATGTTTCTTAAAATAGCTTATTAAAAACATCAAATAATATATTTTCTTACCCTCAAACTAATTAGGTGAGTCCCTGGTCAATATCCATTCACACAGCTTCTACTGATGTTAAATATTGAACTACAGATTCAATTTCAGCTTACCAGCTTTCTAACGAAGAACATTTAAAAAATTTTTAACTATTGTTTTTTAAATTTCTTTCTTTTAACAACAAAATTGTTGTGATATATCCATTTTTGTCATACTTGGCTTCTTTTTTTAAATCATTACTCTCACAAAAACTATGCTAGGGAATTTCTAGCTAATGTCAATTATTCTGTGTGTCTGAGTAAAAAAAAGAACATTGTGTGTGTGTGTGAGTGTGTGTGTGTGTGTGTGTGTCTGAGTAAAGAAAGAATATATATCTTCAAAGATGAGCAAAACTCAGGAGTGAACAGATAATCTCTTGCCTCACACAGTTTTAAATCTATTCTCTAGGTTCTGCACCATAAGAAAATACTATTCTAATCTTTTCAACAAATAGTGTAGGAATAATTTGTGAACTATACAGAAGAAAGAAATGAACTGCAATATGTACTCATACCTCATACACAAATTAACTCATAGTGGACCACAAACCTAAATATGAAATTTAAAATTATAATATTGTTAGAAGAAAACAAAAACACAAAAATTATTTACAATCTTGGGTTAGGTAAAGAGCTCTTAGATATAACACAAAAAGCATGATTTAAAAAATATAAATAATAAAGTGAGCTTTATCATAATTAAACACCTTTTTTTTACCTGTGAAAGATTCTGTCAATAGAAGGAAAAAACAAGCTACAAGCTACAAATAAACAGGTTTGCTAATCTCATATTTGGCAAAAGTTATTTATCCAGAATATTTATAAAGAACTCTAAAACTTAATGATAAAAGTAATACTTATAATGAGCAATTTAAATGTTTGTTACACTTTACTAAAAAGATAGTGCAAATAGGCAGAAAACGTTGCTTGACATCATTAGCCATTAGCAAAATGTTAAACCACAGTGAGTTAGAACTACACATATATTAGAAAATATGAAATTAATTTTGTAAACAAATCTGAGATTACTAACTACTGGTAAGAGTGCAAAGGAACTGTAACTCTCATATATTTTTGGTGGAAGTACAAATACTACAGCCACTCGAAAACAGGTTAGCACTTTTTTTTCTAAACATAAACATGCAGTTCATATGACCTGGTAATCTCACTCCTAGATATTTACTTACCAGAAAGAAACATATATGCTTACCTAAAATTCTGTAGACAAATGTGTATAACAAAGTTATTCATAATTACAAATGGGAAAACATCAAAAGTCCATCAATGGATAAATAAGCCCTGTGGTATGCCCATACAATGGAATGCAACTCAGCAGTTAAGAATCAACTGATACACCCAGTAACTTAAGTCAAGAAGGAGCCAGACTCAAAAAGTTAAATATTGTATGATTCCATTTATATAACATTCTAGAAAAGGCAAAGAAATAAGGATGAAGAAGACACCACTGGCTTTAAGGGAACAGGTGTAGAGATGGTTTCAATAAAATAGGGCAACACAGGGAATTTTTGTGGGTGAGAACTCTATTCTGTAACCTGCCTATGATAGTGGTTACACATCTCTATGCATTTGGTACAACTCTATATGTAAGCTCTATCTGAATCTTAAAACAAATTAAAGCAACAACATTCACAATAAAATGGCTTAAAACAACACCAATTTTATTAGGTCTCACCTGGATGTGGATCAGGTATTTGGGCGGGGATTTGCTGGGTACATTTTCTGCTCTTCTTGTCATTGATATAAACTGTCTGGTCTCAGCTGGAGGATCAGCTTGCCTTAAGTGTTCAAAATGATTTCATTCATGTGCCTAGTGCCTTGGTGAAGAAGCCTGGAAATTTGGACCCAGCTGGGACTGTTGACCAGAGTTCTTACATGTGGCTCCTCCAGTGTAGCTTCTCAGGGGTTTCTAACAGCAGCCCGCTGTGTTTTAAGAGACAGGGTAAAAGCTGTGAGGATTCTTACAACCCCAACACTTCTTTAATCAGACACAGTCATCCTTCTAGTGACAGTATTTACATTCTTCCAATATGTAAAACATAAACACCCTTTCCTGAGGACCCCAACTTTTTCATCCCACTATAGCATTGTCTTGAATTCTAGAATTATGTCAACTAAATTAGATGCAAGTGCAAATGGGGTTCCCAAAGGGTGGATCTTGATTATGATTCCTCTTGGTCAAAAGACTTGTATATTTAAGAACAAGTTATCTATCCCACAAGAAGTCAAACTAGAAAAGTGATACAGAATAGGAAAACTGCAATAGAGATAACATTCAAAAGGAAAGGGGTGATGGGAAGTACATTGTAATCACTGGTTCAGAGGAATTCTGCTGGAAAAGTATAGCCTTCCAGTTATGTAATTAAGGCCCCAGTCCTGCTCCCAAAAAAAATGTATGTCTTGACTTCACCATTTGGGTTCTTGTTTCTGCCTTCTGGGTCATCTTTCCTTTGCTGTAAAAATGAGCCATGTTTGCTACTAAGTGGCCTTTTCATACCACTTCCTGCTCATAGATATGTGGAAACCTTGCAAGCTCTTTTCATTTTGAACTGTCCCTGCCCATTTCAAATGAAGCCAATGGTGCTTCTACTAATCTAATTCTCTTAATATGTTTATGGGCTTCCTATGATTCTCTACTGGGCTGGGAATCAAGATTCTTTGAGATAAAGCTCTTATGATTCCTAAAGACCCTTTAATCTAATTGAGAATATTTATGAGGCATATTTTAACATTTTTGAAGTATACACATGGGACTGTAGCCATTTCCTTGAGAAGATCTTTACCTAGAGCTCATAAAAAAGTGAAGTGAAATTTTCAAGAATTTACCTGAAAATATTCTTAGCCAAATGCAACACTTCATTAATTGCATTTTCTATTTTCTACTTTACTGAAATGGTTTGCCAAGCTTTCTGTCCCACAGTGTAGAGGTAGATTTTCTTTTCTCTCCTCTAATAAGAATTTCCTTTGCATTCCTTTAGCCATCACAACAATCTCTTCAAATCCTTGCAAGCTTCTTCTTGCTACCTGCCCCCAGAGTCAAGGGAACATGTTTTAAGTTTTCGTCTTAGAGCAGCACCCACTTCCAGTTACCTAGTTCTATTCCAGTTACCTAGTTCTATTCCAATTACCTAGTTCTATTCCAATTACCTAGTTCTATTCCAGTTGTTGCTGCATAGCAAACTATCACAAAACTTTGTGGTTTATAAAACAAACAAACAAACAAAAAAACCATCTTATTATATGCCATGAAATTGTAAGCTAGAGATCTGGGCAGGGCTTTGCTGAGACTTTTCCACACAGTTTGAGCAGAAGTTGCTCAGTGGCATTCAGCTGTATATGGGCATAGTCCCTGAGAGAAAATAATCTGCCACCATAAAGAGACCTTGCCTATGAGATGATCTCACTTGTGTTAGCAGCATATTATGTGTCATGCTGAGTTATTTACACAGCAAATGGTCCGAATGAAGATCAATGAGATCACAATTGTTGTTCTTGTCCTGCAATACAGCATTGGTAAAGATGCTTAATTTACCCCATGTGTTCTCATCATTTCAAATACTTTTTTTTGTCATAAAAGCATTCAAGTATAAATAGCAAGCTAATTTTACAAGAAAAGAAACATCAATAGATCCAGAACAGGTCAAAACCCATAATGTGGAAATGAAATAACCATACTTAAGTATTTCTAAAAGTTTTAGCGCAACATTATGCTAAACCTACTCTAGGATTTACATTCAATAAAATATAAATTTCCTCAAGCTTACATACTCAAATAGAAGATAATATTCACAGTTTGCCAAATATTTGTATGCAATGCAAAAACACACCAAAATTTTGAAACTTTTTTGCCTATGATATCCTATGTTCAAATATTTTTAAATATGTATGCATAATCCCAAATACCTGTAAGCATAAAATATTAAAATGAGTGGTGTTCTCTACCCAAGAAGAAAATATTTAATGATTGATTACATTTCTCTTTTAATTCTGATTTTAATAGGTTGTATATGTACTATATAGGTTAGAGTGAATACTAGATTTTAAAATTTTATTTGTTGCAGAAGAGGCAAACACTTCATCTGTTGCTGTCAAGAGCTATCCTAAATGAGGCAGCAATATTAAATGGTAGTTTCTAAAAGAAGTTAATTCCTCTTTAGCTTTATAGTATTCTTAGCCTCCACAGATCTTGGCCAATCTCCAAATCAATACAACACTAGTTAAGATGCCAGGCGTGGTGGCCTGTAATCCCATCACTTTGGGAGGCTGAGGCAGGGGGATCATGAGGTCGGGAGATAGAGACCATCCTGGCCATGGTGAAACCCCCTCTCTACTAAAATACAAAAAAAGTAGCTGGACGTGGTGGCACGCACCTGTAGTCCCAGCTACTCAGGAGGCTGAGGCAGGAGAATTGTTTGAATCTGGGTGATGAAGGTTGCAGTGAGCCAACATAGTGCCATTGCACTCCAGCCTGGCAAAAAAGCAAGACTCCATCTCAAAAAAAAAGAAAAAAAGAAAAAAACACTAGTTAAGAAACATCTAGATTGCTCAGAAGGAAAAAAATGCAATTTAATTTTTTCTTTGACATATAACATTTAATTAAAGTTCTTCCAAAGTGGAACATTTTCTCTTTCGTTTTTAAACTATCACATTTCATAGTTAGTGATATGCCATATAAGCCGTCATGAATTAAAAATTCCCAAAAGACAATAGGTGGTTTAAATTTCTGAAAATTTAAATATCAGTTAAAATGTAAAAATATGAAAACAAATATGAGTGTTGGCTGGGCACAGTGGCTCATGCTTGTAATCCCAGCACTTTGGGAGGGTGAGGCGGGCGGAACAGATGCGGTCAGGAGTTTGAGACCAGCCTGGCCAACACGGAGAAAACCTGTCTCTACTAAAAATACAAAAATTAGCCAGACACCGTGGCGGGAGCATATAATCCCAGGTGTTCAGAGCCGAGGCATGAAAATTACTTGAATCAAGCAGGCAGAGGTCTCAGTGAGTCGAGATTGCACCACTGCACTCCAGCCTGGGAGACAGAGCAAGACTGTCTCAAAAATAAAAAGTCTTCGCATTCAGAACAATTGGAAAACAATTATTGGAATACTTTTATTTACATGTTCAGTTTTCTAACTTAGGACAAATGTAAAATACAAGAAAGTTTTCTGCCAATAATATCTATTATTTTGTTCTTATTTACTAAACCATACCTTTTATCAAATGGAAGCTACTAAATGTAAGTAACTCATTAAAATTGTGAAGGGAAGTGTGAGCTTTAAAATAGATGAAATTTTAAAATATGTATTTATATAACTAAAAATATACATATCTTTAAACTGGAAACACTTGAGGTAAACAAACTTGATTCACATAATTTGTTTACTTTGGTAAAAAATTTGATCTTACACAGGCCCCAAATAAATCTTTTTTTCTTTGTTAGTTCTGTAACACTAGTCCCAAGTTACATATGATACAAAAAAAAATCTGATTAGTGAGAAGTAAATAGATAAAATCTGACAGTGTCAGATACTGCTATCATGAAAAGTACTTGTATGCACGATGAAGCTGTTAGGCTCTTACAAGCTGCAGTATGATCTTGAAATTTTACATACAGGGCAAGTTTTGCTCATTATTTTTTCAATTCCAGATTATTTTTAAAGCATCTAGTTTTATGCCTGAAAGTTAGTATCATTTGATTAATAGTAACTACTGTTTTTATCTTTTATGATGATTTTGGATTCCCACGGGTTTTATGTATAATACATATATACACAGATGATGGTTTATCTATGTACATATACATATACATCATTACATATAAAACAGTCACTTCCAAAAATACAGCTCTGAAACTATATCACCTTGTATATATAATTCTCTCAATAAGACCCTTCATGTTTCCATAAACAAAGGACTTCTGTGTCCTTAAATACACCGTAAAACCTTGTAGAAACTTATGCTAAGTGAAAGAAGCCAGACACCAAAAGTCACATATAGTGTGATTCTCTTTATTTGAAATATCCTGAGTAGGCAGATCTATGGAGACAGAAAGCAGATGAATGGCTGCCAGCAACTACAGGAAGAGGAAAGAAGGCCACTAAATGGGTGTGGGGTTTCCTTTAGGGGTGATAACAATGATGTGAAACTGGATAGTGGTGGCGATGGCTGTATGATGCTCTTAATGTACAAATGTCACTGATGATAAATGTTACATGTATTTGACCAAAATGTTAAAAACACACATATAATAAAATATAATAGAGTTTACATCAGACATTCAAGAAAACACACCAGTTGGAATATCCTCAAAAATTATTATTCTATGACATTATTATCCACCATAAAATTATGAAGAATCTCTCAACTTTTCTCAAAAACTTTTCTTCTCATGACTGGGAAGAAATTCTTAGAATCTGATTTGAAGAGCATGTGTAGTGTTGATTGACAATAGAATGCCACAAAGACAAAATTATAGTTCATTTTCCCAGAGACTTTCATGTTTTAGGACACAAGTCATATGTTTCAGTTGTAGAATGATTGTTTAGTGGAAGTCCAAAAAATAATAATAATCAGATGCCCACATATTAAATATACAAAATGAGGCCAGGCATGGTGGCTCATGCCTGTAATCCCAGCACTTTGGGAGGCCAAAGTGGGCAGATCACCTGAGGTCAGGAGTTCCAGACCAGCCTGGCCAACATGGTGAGATCCCATCTCTACTTTAAAAATGCAAAAATTAGCGAAGTGTGATGGTGTGCACCTGTAATCCCAGATACTCGGGAGTCTGAGGCAGGAGAATCCTTTGAACCAGGGAGGTGGAGGTTAGTGAGCCAAGTTAGGTGCCACTGCATTCCAGCCTCTACAACAGAGCAAGACTCCATCTCAAAAATAAATAAATAAATGCAAAATAACGTCTTATGTGCACATGATTGTTTATTTTAGCATGCAAATTACGTAATTAACATCAAGCGGCAGTAAAGTCAATGAAGAATGAATATTCTGTTGGAACTAATGGACTTCCACATCTACATTGTCTAAACCAGGAGAAATATATAGGTTTCCCCTTCATAGTTGGTATGACACAAAATGGAGTGAATTAGAGTTTTGGAGCTGAGAAGTGGGCAAAAAAATGATGCAGAAACTTCTGCCATTTTTTTCTTTCACCCCCAGCCTTGTTGATGCAACTTGCTCTGAAGGACAGAGAGCAGTCCATCCGGTTGTCTAGCCCAGTTTTTAAAAGGCTGAAAATTAGGTGTACAATTGGCAGTCACAGGAGAACTGAGTCGAAATGTCACAATGAGAACACAGGGACACAGGGAAGGGATCATCACACACAGGGGCCTGTAGTGGCGTTGCAGGGGTGGGGAACAGGGGAAGGAGAGCATTAGGAGAAATACCTAATGTAGGTGATGGGGTGATGGGCCCAGCAAACCACAATGGCATGTATATGTAACAAACCTGCACGTTCTGCACAGTACTTCAGATCTTAAAGTATAATAATAATAATAAAGAAATGTTAAGCAAGCATCAAAGACAGAAGGGACTGGTGGCTGAATGGGGTCTTGTGGAGCACTGGTGTCCAGCAACTTACGGGGAAAATAACTTGTTACCTTGCAACCCAAGAGCAACAAAAATGACTAGTTTTCATTGACAGCAAGCAGCTACTGGGAATACTGGCCCTTTGTGGGTGTTTATACCTAAAGCCAGGTACCCATAAACTGAATGAACTGTGTTAGTTGAAATCAATTCTTTCAGCTTCTGGAAGAATGTTCCCATGAACTAAGTTTACCTCTCCAGAAATTATTACATTAGAGGGTATGGACTGGGCAGTATTCTAAATGGAATATCACTTTGTATTGTTTTTGCTAATATTTTAATTTTCAATCTTATATTTATATAAGTTAAATATTAGATTGTGCTGGATAAATGAAATAACACTCTTTTTATCTGATTGAGATATGAACAGTGTTATTTCATTGATCCAGCACATTTTATGTTATAATCCATCCCTCTTAATTGTATCTTTCCAGAATTGGTACACAATTAGATTTATTTTTTAAAAATTTTGGAATTTTAAAATAATTCTTCCCTTTTCTAAGAGAATAATTGTACACATGGATAATGGAGAAGTCAGAGGGAGATTTGAGATAACCTTCTAAGCCTCTAAAGAGTTCTTATAAAATGACTTTCTTCCCTGTTGCTTTAGGAACTGAGAATTGAAAGGCATTTTCCCAATGAGCCATTATTTCAGACTCAGCGGCCCCATATGACCACCATCCCTGTGGTGGGGTTCATAGAGCAGATGGTATAGGCAACATGAGGGATGTTATAGAGATGACATTAGAAGCAATTATTCCACCCTTGGGTGTCCGTATTCTGTTTCCTGACGCCTCGGAACCTATGTTGTGCAGTACCTCAGAACTGTAAAAGCTGATACAAACCAGTGAGACATTGGTAGGGAGTTTGAACTTTGTTCTGGTTTATTTATTTTATTTATTTAAAAAAAAAGAAAGAAAAAGAGAAAGAAATTTTAAAAAAGGGAATGAAGAAGAGGAAGAGGAGGAGGGAGAGAGAACGGGAGTGTTGCTTAATTGCCCAGGCTAGAATGCAGTCTAAAAATGGGTATTGAAAAGCTCTCTTATACCATCAATTGTGCTTAATAATGGCCAACCAATATTTCATTTAAACCTGTGAGTAGGTGTGATGTGGTACTGATAAGAATGCATATCTTGTGTGTTTAAAGTGGAGAGTTCTATAAATGTTTATTAAGTTTACTTGTTCTGGATCTGAGTTCAAGTCCTGGATGTCCTTATGAATTTTCTGTCTCCTTGATCTATCTAATATTGATGTTGAAATATCCCACTACTACTGTGTGGGAGTCCAAGTCTCTTTACAAGTCTTATGTATCATGTAGTGGGTGGGTACACATCCAGGATCGTCAGCTCTTCTTGTTGCATTGATCCTTTTACCATTATGTCCTCTTTTGATCTTTGTTGCTTTAAAATCTATTCCATCAGAGGCGAGAATTGTTCTTGTTTATTTGACAAAGTTGAGTTATTTTCTGATCATTTTGAAATTATGCCGTGATCTCTGATTAGGATTTTTTAAAACAGAAAGAATTCTGGATTATTTTTTCCATCTGGCGATGAATCCAGTAATAGTTGCCTTAAATGTTCTACCTTTTCCAATTACTGGCAAAAAAATTTTTTTTAAATCTATTGTTTTAGAGATGTCTTCAAAAACTGGTAGTAATATTGTATGCAAATTAGTTCAAAAAGATATACTGGTTTCCTATTGCTACTGTCACCAATTGCCACAAATTTAGTGGTGTTTCTATTCTTTTATGAGATGGTCAGTCACGTGTGGCCACAAGAAGAGTCAGGGAGGCTCAGGAAAAACAGTTTATTATACTCACAGGTCCAGGTCCTAGAGACAAAAGGCACAGCATGTCATGCAGGGCTGTGTGGAAAAGACACCAGGTGGTGAGGAGGCACAAGGTAAGAGCATGAAAGTTTAAGCCACAGCTATTATTGGGGTTTCTTCTGCAAAGGTAGGCAGGGCAAGGTGAACAGTTTCTTTACGGTTGCCTGGCTTGGAATAATTTTGCTAGGCTTTGGGCTATAGAGATGGTTTCTCGTTGCCTGGTACCCAGCCCCAAGAGGATTATGGCACAGAAACATGATCTTCTGGGTGCACTAGCTATAGAGGAAGGAAGGCTCTGAGGTCATTAGTTTGTATACTCAAGACATGCTCCAGGCTGGCCCTTTGCTATCTCTGAAATTTGACTGGTCCTGGGAGAGTTAGTGTCTCCTCAGCCAGAAGTGTTTTTTAAGATGTCAAAAAAGCATAACATGCAGAAAACTTTAAAAATATGTCTACTGCAAGTGGCTTAAACAACACAAATGTACTATCTTACACTTTTCAAGGTCAGAAGTCCAGTGTGTTTTGCTAGACTAAATTGAAGGTGTCTCAGGGCGGCATTCTTTCTGGAGGCTCTGGAGAGAATCCATTCCTTCACTTTTACAGCTTCTAGAGGGTGCCCAGTTTCTTTGGCTTTTTCTTGGCCCTTTTCCTCCAGCAGAGACCCAGCAGTTTCACATCACATCATCTTGGCACTGACTCTCTTGCTCCTCTTCAGCTAGAAGGATTCTTATGATCACAAGATTTCATTTGATATATAATTACATACATAACATATATGTGATGAAGTATAGTTTAATAATATAAACACTGTTGAATCCTTTACCTAGATTTAGAGTGAAAACATTACCTAGATTTAGAGAGAAAAGATACCTGTATAATCCACTACTACCTCATTCCCCAGTAGTTCCCTACATAATCAGTATCATGAAATTTCCTGTTATAATTCTAGATTGATGAATATGTATATATATATATACGTGTGTGTATAATGCATATACACACATATACATACACACACACAAACATACATACATATATATATATATATATATATATATATATATATATAAAGAGGGAGAAGGAGAGAGAGATTGCTTGCTTTTGAATTTTACAAAAAATGGTGCCATTAGTTATATCCTCAGCACCTGCTTTTTTCTTTTTACTGTTTCACATTTCTAAGATTCATCCCCATCATTAGAAATAGCAGCAATTTATTTTCACTCCTAGATATTTGATTTTATTGACAAGGCACACTTTATTATGCATTTTTTCTGCTAATGGATATTTAAATTGTTTCCAGGTTTTGGTTTAGTTTGGCTTGGTTTTTTATTGAAGCTAACAGTGTTGCTGTAAATATTTTTGTACATGTCTTCTGTTGCAAAAGCACAAGAGGTTCTTTAAGTTTTATACTTTGAACTAAAACATCTGTATCCTGAGTATACACTTATCAAATTTATGTTGCAATGTTAATTTTTTCATATTTTATACTTTTAGCAGCAATGTATAAAGGATGATTTTGCCCTGTACTATTCTTGCCAAATTCTGGTATCGTCAAAATCTTATTTTTAACAGTGGAGTAAATATAAAATGGTATCTTATTAATATCTTAGTTTGCACTTCTTTCTTTACTAATGTGGTTGAACAATTTTTTCAGATATTCATTGGACATTTGTGATGCCTCCATAGTAAAATGTTTTGATTGTTTTGGCCATTTTCTACTCAGTTGTTTCTGTTTTCCTCAATTATTGGTATGAAATCTTTTAAAGTATGTTACAAATCAACTTTCAGTTGTCTATGTGGCAAGTACCTTCTTGCAATGTAATTTATGTTTCCGCTATCCTTAAATGAGCTTTGGAACAGAATTTCTTAATTCTGACATCATAGAATTTATTAACTTTTATTTTATGATCAACACTATTGTGCTTTTTAAATAATTTACTCTTCCTCAAGGCCACACAAATATTCTGCTACATTTTCTTTTCAAAAAAATTTTACCAATCGTATTTGAACTTTTAATTCACTCCAGGTTGCCTTCCTGAGTAGTGTCATGTTGAGATGTAGTTTAACCTTTTGCCATACACAACCTGTGTGGTTGTTCAAGGCTCTTTTCTTCTTCACTCCAGGGAACTTTGTTACAGGCAAGTTATTTCAAGTCTAGTTACAAGGACTTCTCTTAGGGTGGTATTATTTTGACCGTCAGTTTACCTACCCCTTTCTTTGCACGTTATCACAAATGGCCAGAATTCAAAAACGATTAATATAATTGGATTCTGGGTATAATAGGGTACTGTGGCTAGGAGGAATCAGCCTTAAAAAAGCATTTTTGAGATGCTGAATTTGGTCATGTAATAGCTTTCCATCTTAACATTCATTTGCAGGCAAAGCAAAACAAAAACTGTGAGGAGTAGTAAAATTTTAATTTCTAAGATTTTCAGGACATGGTTAGTTTAGTGTTTTGCTTTGAACCCTGACCCTGAACCAAATAATAGAAAGATATGATCAAGCTAATTAACATAGTCATCATCTAACTAAATGTAGTCTAGGGGTAAGAATCCCAAAACTTTATTCTTTTAGCAATTTTGAAATATACAATACATTACTACTAACTGTGCTTACCATCCAGTACAATAGATCACAAAATCATATTTTCCATGCTGTGGTGAATGACAGGATTATTGCCATCCAGCCATCCTCAGATGCTTCTTATTTCCCTACACTAAATGTATTAAGAGACAGAGTTGCTTCAGAAAGAGCATCACAATGGGTATGTAGTAACATTTGGCCTTGGTGACAGATGATCTGTTGCTTTTTTCTTGTGTTACTTAGAAATAGAAACTGAAAGATACCTAACATCTTTTCTAGCTCACATTTGGAGCAAAAAGTGTCTCCAGAAAAACTGAAAATGTATCTATAAAGTTTATCACTAGTACTAACAACGTAAGGATAAAGAGATTCTATCAAATATTATTACATATACTGCAACTTAAAAAGTACTTTTATTTTAGCCTAAGTGTGGTGAACAGCTGCAGAGTTATAAATCTAAAAATGTTACAGGAAAAAATGCTTCAAACAAGATTACTATGTATCTTATAAATCGGTACAAATGTAATTTTTGTTTGTTTGTTTGAGATAAAGTCTCACTCTTGTACCCTAGGCTGGGGTACAGTGGCATGATCTCTGCTCACTGCAACCTCCACCTCCCAGGTTCAAGCAATTCTTCTGCCTCAGCCTCCCAAGTAGCTGGGATTACAGAAACCTGCTACCACACCTGGCTAATTTTTTTTATTTTTAGTAAAGATGGGGTTTTGCCATGTTGACCAGGCTGGTCTCCAACTCCTGACCTCAAGTGATACACCCGTCTTGGCCTCCCAAAGTGCTGGGATTACAGGCCCGGACACCATGCCCAACCCAAATGTAAATTCTTTACTAGTCAATTGTCTTTCCTGTCAGGTATGACTAGAACTTGACCTCGTTCAGTCTTCTCCTGCCTATAAAGCAGACAGAGAGTAATTTGGTCAGTCAGATTCCTTTGGTGATATTGAGGGCATACACTGGAGAATGGTGAAGGAAACAAGAACGAGCCACCAACCATGGAGCTGTGCCTCCTGGTGCCCTGGACTACAGGCTAAGAGAAGATGACCTATTCTAGGCTGGTACAAGTTTGTTCACATATCCCCATGTACCACTTCTACAGATTCTTGTGATGGGTGAGATTTCCACAATATCCTGAGTTTTCTGGTAAAAAGTTGAAGTGAACACTGCTCCATTGTCACTTTGGAAGACACATGGGGCAGCTAGTAAGCAGAAAAAATATTATCTAGTGTGGAACCTTAGTTGCAGTTAGAAGATTCTAGACTCAGGGCACAAATATTGATCAAGGGGATATATAGATAGGTAATATTCAGTACAAACCCTGAATTTGACCTGCCAATAAGATAAGCAATCTACCTGCTCTGATATTATTAAAGCATCCGTTGTGATTGCCTGGTTACTATATTCTGATGTCTCATAATTTGGTATTCAAGAAATAGAAAAATATGAAATCTGGTTTTCGGTGCCTGTGAATATCTCCAGCCTTGGCTATTTTGCATGCAAATGAAGTGATCTTCAAATGTTTGCTCTAATGTTGAGTACGATGAGGTCTATATTTAATTTATTTGCTCATTTCAAAAATCTAGAAAAAAATCATTTATAAAGACATATGTGGTACTTACTTTCATATACTGTGTATATTCAAACACTACACATATACTCAGCTGTCAACATCTGTCATTCTACACATTAGTCCGAAATTATGAGCAAGAATTTGGTTGAAAGCATTGACTTCTCTCCTTTTGAAATTAATGACAAAGGATCTAATTGGGAAATCTCAATAGCCAAATCTTCTTAAAGTATTATTGGCTATAATTGTCCTTTATTACCCTTCATTATTCTAAAATCAGCTTTTATTTTTCACAAATTACTTATTTCATAGAATTTACATGCTATGTTAAACATGAGAAAATGTGCTTTCATTTTGAAGAAGTACATATGGTCATTTTTGTAACACAGAGAGCTTTTCAGAAAAGTTCACTAAACATATTCTGGATGTAATTGTATATCTACTAAAAGAAATGATTCTAGAAAATAAAGGCAAAGATGAAAGTATCTTTCTTTAAGTGTCTAATAGCATTCTGGAATTTCATTGTGACAAAGCAGGGCCGTAAAATTTGAATGGAACATCAAGTAAACATGATAAGTTGAGGTCTTTCCTTTGGAGGGCAATAGGTCACTGAAGACATGGCCAAAACCTCAGAACTAGGATAACTCTTTTAGGTGGTAACAAATGAGGATCCTGAAGGGTGAAAGATGACCCAAAGATGTCATGGGTTCCTGTCATAATTCAGAAAAACAAAAGAATAGTACATAAGATCCCAAACTCTTTTTTATAAACTTTATGTTTTTAGAGAAATTTTAGGTTTACAGAAAAATTGAGAGGAAGGTATAGAGATTTTCATCCGCCCTCTGCTCCAACGCTTGTATAGCCTTCTCCATTAACTATACACCCCTTCCCCAGAAGGGATACATATTCTACAGTGGGTGAACCTGCATTGGCATCACATTGACACTATGGATTCTAAACTTTTTAAAACTGGGTTTTTATTTTTCTTTCTTTCTTTCTTTTATCACAGGATTACAGAGTGAATATCTTTCTTCGTCAAAAATGGAATGATCCCCGCCTTGCATACAGTGAATATCCTGATGACTCTTTAGACCTCGACCCCTCCATGTTGGATTCCATTTGGAAACCTGATTTGTTCTTTGCCAATGAAAAGGGTGCCAACTTTCATGAAGTCACTACAGACAACAAATTGCTCAGAATTTTCAAAAATGGAAATGTCCTTTATTCAATAAGGTGAGTCATGGACTTAAATTGCCGATTTCAGTGAAATAAAATATCACAGTGTTTTGTTTATTTGTTTGAATAAATGAACAGTGAATTCCAGGTCTATGCAAGAAAATTCTGCACCTTTTAATAAATATTACCAAGTTTTTGAGCAAGTTCTATGCTTATTGCACTTCAGTTCCTCTAATATACAATTTCCCAAATACGCCTGATCAATAACAACAGACCCGCGTCCCAAATTCAGAAACTATAAAAATAAAAATTAAAAAAAGAAAAAGAATTATGGAAATTTAAAAAATAATCACTTCATTTTAGAAAACCTTTCCAGATGTGACAAAAATCGTCAGGTATATCTTGTAAGTAGCTATTTACTGACACTACACTTGTTTCATATTTAATGAACTCCCAAAGTTAAGTGAGCCCGAGAGTTCAACTGTCCAAACTTTTTTATTGGTGTGTATGGTTGGGTATTAGTTATTATTTAATATTGATATTATTTTTAAAATGCTATACAGTCTTCTGATTACTCAATAATGAGTAACAAAAATATAAATAAGATCTTTTCCAGGGATTGCGATAAGGGTTTTGATTGTCATCAATTTTCACATAATAAAGTGATTTGTTTTTTTCTTCCCTGCCTTGTTCAAAGTTTATCAACAAAGTAGCCACTTTGCAGCGTGTTAGAAAGGAAGAAAATTGAACAGCTAGGGCAAAAATCCAAAAAAAATACCAGAGAAACTCAAAGATATTTTTAAAATCCTATATATCAGAAAAATAATCTATGAAAATGGATCTGAGATGAGCAAACCTCAACATTCCTTCACCTATAAATATTTAAAGAAGACACATATACATAAAAATATTACCACAATGTATGATTCAGCTGCCTTTCACTTTGCCTTTAAGATTCCTGACAACCTGGCTGATGTTAAGAATCACCTGAGCCACTTCTTGAAAAGTAGATTTCCAAGAATTACTTATATAATTCCTGAATCTCGGACTTGAATCTGTTATTATCGATCACGTAGAGCCAGGAATTCCACCCCTTCCCTGCAGAACCAAGGCATACCCTCCCTCCATGCTGGGTGGTTTTAGAGAAGTCCTAGTAGACAGTCAATTCTTTCAACATCACCTAGCAGTTACGAGGTCATTTTCATCATAGTGTCAGTGGACATCATGTTTAGAGCTGGGACATCCAGCAAAAAATATGAACCTCTCCGGTCACAGGTCAATATAGAGAGTGGGTAGGCAACAGGCACCACCTAGAAGTAACGAGATAGCACCTTCCTATGCCAAGACAAAGGAATGTCAGAGAAAATCAGTGAAAACTGATTTAAAGAAGTTTAAATAAGAGCCAGAGTGTAATAAAATAAATTTTTAAAGACTTCAACCAAGAAACATTTATCATACAAAGAATCAGAAATCATTCCAAGAACCATACATAGTTCAGTAATTCTGGAAAAGGACAATTAACAGATGGCAACATCAAAATGACAAAGATGAGGCCGGGAGTGGTGGCTCACACCCTGTAATCACAGCACTTTGGGAGGCTGAGGCAGGCGGATCTCTTGAGACCAGGAGTTTGAGACCAACCCAGGCAACAACCCTGTCTCTACAAAATAAAATAAAATAAAATAAAAAATACAAAACTTAGCTGTGTGAAGTGGCATGCACCTGTGTTCCCAGCAACTAGGAAGATTGAGGTGAGAGGACTGCTTGAGCCCAAGAGGCAGAGGTTGCAGTGACTCCAGATCGCACCACTGCACTCCATCCTGGGAAGCAGAGCAATTCCCTATCTCAAAAGAGAAGACAACAATGTTAGATACCTGGCAAAGACTTTAAAGTAGCCATGATCAATTTGCTTCAGTGAGCAACTACAAATATGCTTGAAACAAATTAGAAAAATAGAAAGCCTCAGCAAATAAATAGAAGCTATACAGTGAAACCAAGTCAAATTTTAGACCTAAAAATACAGTAATTGAAATGAAAACTCAGTATATGGGTGGAACAAAAAATGGAGAAGATAGAAAAAAGGATCAGTGAACCATAAAACAGAATAATAAAAATTACTCCATCTGTGCAAGAGAGAATGAATAGATTATTTATTGAAGTTTGTGTTTGTATGTAATGTATCTTACATAATTATCAATATTTGTTTATTTTAAGACTTATTGGAGTTGGACAATGTCAACATAAAGGACACATTACTGAGCTTTGTGTCTATTTCACATGACTGAACAAAATAGAATATAAAAGCTAGACTACTTTGTGTATGAGGAGCTTCTTGCTAACAGTATGTCACCAAAGCCAAAAGCACTTAACTCTGCCTATCCTGAAAATTTGTCACATAGGATAGATCTTGCTATTAAGAAGATTTCAAGATGACAGTCGTACTAACACCTTAATTGTGTCAATTCAAATGCATTATATTAAAGAATACCAAAGTTTATTATATTGAAAAGTTAAATAATTTAAATATGATTAGTGAGAACTTGCTACTATGTCCGTTGGAAATGCTCAAGTGTTTTCTTTCTTAAAGTAGTGGAATAAACTGGAATTATGTCTCTTATAAATGACATCATCCATTATGAATTGCTCACATTTCTTCTAATATTTTGAGGAAAGCTATGAAATAATTCGGAAACGCATCTTTTGTCCTTCAGTATGAATTCAAATGAAACAGATGTTCTCTCAGCTCGTAGTTTTTGTTTTCTACATCCTGGCTGGCATGATCAAAGAAAAAATTCATTTTTTTCTGAGTTATTTTTGGAAATCTCACAGGACTTTGAAATCTTCAAATGCTTCAAATCTTCAGTTTCTTTGTTAACAAAAATTGTGCTAGAAAAAGAAAAAATTCTTGTCGAATTTACAAATGGAGCATCTGCGATGTTTCATGAGAAATCTGGCTTTCCTGCTTTTTTAAAGAAAGAAGCAGCAGGTCCTTGCAAAGGCGACTAATTGAACTTACACATTTATGCATATTTCCTCCGAAACCCCACTAAACAAGGAAATAAACTGAATTAAGAATAAAAATGTCATTAACACACAGGAGGATGAAAGTAATAGGGAAAAAAAACAGCAACAGACGAGTGAAATATATTTAGGAAGCTTGAAAATGAAGGCACTTGTGAAAAGTGACTTAGAGATAGTGGAAACCTAAGTCAATGTAGGGGAATTCAAAAGAAAGAGAATAATTAATATTTTCAAATTTTTAGAAATGTAAGGCAGCTGGGACTTCAGAAAGTGGGGGCCGGGACCTAAAAGGAGTATAATTTATTTAAGCTTTGTAGGAAAAGTCGACGCTCTATTCCTGATTTTCTTCCCATGCACACAGGTTAGAGACTCCCTTTTAACCTTTTGACCTAAGCAAGAAGCAAGAGGACAGAAAATGCTGGAGAGGCTCTTTCAAGAGCTTCAGGCATAGGGGCTCCAGGCACAGCTTGGTATGATGCCTGTCAAGAGGCATCATACCAAGAAAATGAAAATGACAGGACCCTTGCTTGCCCTAAAATCCTGAAAGGCAGACTTAAACTTTTTCCACTGAGCAGTAGACAAGAATATAGATGATAGATATAGATAAAAATAGATTATACAATAGATATAGGTTATAGATAATATGGCTGCCTGGAGGTTCTATATAAATATACCTATATCTGGGAAACCAACTTTCCTAAGGGAAAAGATCTACAGATTCTGCATTTGAAGAACCTCTAGGCAGCCATATTATCATCCTATAGTTTAGACCATTACTCAATGAGCTATCTGCTGCTAACTGAGCTCCAGATAGTTTTTAGCGCCTCATTGTTAGATCTATTTAAAATTTTATAAAATTTATAATATAAATATTACTTACATTTATGTGTATATATGTTACATATAACAAAAAGTTATGCAAGAGCTTATAACAAACTATCAAGCTTAATCATGAACAAGAATTACATATTTATAACATGAAAATACTGAATATTAATTTAACCACAAATGTTTATATAATTCACGAATGTCAATTAAAGGTTCAAGCAGTTCTATAAAACATATAAAAGCCAGTTGTACTTTTGCCCTGCCCATCCCTATCCCCAGTTCCCACTTGTCAGAGAGGTAGCCTTTCTTTAGCTATTTGTCTACCACTCATACTTGTATACTTAAGTTGCTATAATATCATGCTTGGTTTTTAAAATATTTGAAATTGTCTATTAACTTTCTATAAAGAAAAACAAGAGTTTATTTCTCTGATATGACACTCCATGTATACCTATCTAGCTACCACTGACTTTGGGAACCCACTACATTTATAGCAAGCTGTAAGCAAGCCTTCCCTTTGTCCAAGTGAAAGATGTTCTGATCTCTCAAAATGATCAGCTGCATAAACAACTCTGAGAAATGGCTCAGATAAAAGGATAATCAGAGCTTTGTAGTCTTGGTATACAAACTAAGAGGAAGTATAGGGGCACAAGAGGATGAAGGAGGAATATTGTTTCCCAGCCCAGATCGAGGCTCTGCTATTGACTAGCTGTGATTTGGGTTAAGTCTTTTTACTTTTAAAAGGCTCATTTTTCTTATGTGCATGGCAGTAACAATACTAATTACCTTGAGCCTGAAATAATGTATTAAAATTCGTTAAGTAAGGCACCCAGCATAGTGCCAGACACACCATAGGCACTAAAGTTGTTATTTTTACTTTTTAAGAAAAGAAAAGTATAACTTCTGTTTCTTCCAAAATCCACAAATCAATACAACATGAACTCTTTAAGTTATTAATGTATCTGAGCCTCAGTTTTGTCACTTGTCAAATGAGGATGGTAATATCTTTATCACAGAATAATGGAATCACATCATAGGCAGTTAAATATAATATACTTTCTCACTTTACTAATATTACTAACAAGCCCAACTTTACTACTTATGGTGCAGAAGACTCTCGCATTAAAAATCAAATCACCGGAAGAAATTTTATGTGAAGGATGCTACGCACAAGAACTTGACAACAATCATGATAAAATTTTAACTTTTATTTAAGGCAAATGTAATCCCTCTGTGAAGTTGGTGACAACTAAAGTTTAATTGTATGATAATATGTATTTTTTAACATTGACGGCCATTAATTCTTAAATGAGAAAGCAAACTTATTTGGATGGTTGCTTTTTTAAGTACTGTTTGTTCAAGGGAAATTAATTTACAATGCTATAAAATATTTGTTGTAAGGGGAATTTGGCATACACATAACTGTGTATGTTTTTCTAAAGAGGTCCATAGTTTCATAAAGAAAGCATCAACAATACTGAGATTGCTTTGGTGATGGGTTGTTGAGATCAGTGATTGTCTCTATGATCAGATGACAGTTAAACTCCAGAAGTAGTTACAGAAGCTCATTCTAATCTCCCTTCTAATGCTCCAGCAATCTCATCTCTCCTAACAGTGATTTATCCTTTACAAAATCATTCAGAATGACATACCAAATCATTCAGCTATATCAAATCTCTGGGGAAATTCCTTATATTTCCTAGAGTTTAACTATATTTCTCTGATATCTTTTGGAAGAATTATTTATGTAGGTTTTTATAAAAATTATTTATATATGTTTTACTTTAAATTTAATTACTGATACATGCAGCAATGTATCATTTCTTGTGTTACAATAAATACATAATTTTAAATGCCATATTAATTACAGAACCCATTTTCATGAAAAATGCTTCAGTGTCTTTGAGAGAAAGTATACTGACAGGTTAAGAGCATGAAATCTAGAACTAGAACCCCAGGGCTGCAAATTCAGCTCTTTCAAGTTTCGATGTGTAATGTCAGCTGAGTCACTTAACCTCTAAGCTACCTCATCTCTAAAACAGGGTAATATCATTTACCCATTCTTGTAAATTTGTAGTACAGAGTAAATGAGTTAATATACATAAAGTATTTAAAATACTGCCCACCACACAGTAAATATTGTCTAATAGATGTGTTATCTAAATGTGATATTACAGATAATGTACATTCAAATTAATTAAATTGCCTAATTGAGGCCATTGTTCTTATGACAGTAAATAAAGAATTATTAGGAGCTAATAAAAATACTCATTTATGTGCAAAGTCTCTAATAGATTCAGCAAACATTTTTTAATTCAATTAGTGGTTGAGATAGACACATTAGACAATGCTTGTTCAAAAATGGGCAATAACTGAATTTTAATGAGATCAATTGTTTGCCCCAGATTATTGTCAGCTTTTTTAACATTACTGTTTCTCTAGGCTCCAATCTTAAAAGTCTTTCCCAGGACTTCTTAAAGGAAAAGAAGAAATGCCATATCCTGTTTACATATCTTGTCTCAGAAAGATAACTTAGCGTCCCTCTCACACAAGTAGACATTCATTTCCAAAACAGTAGTATGTGATTAATTGCCTCTTGGTTTAGTTTTCTTTTGATGTGGTCAAGACATATCTTTAATTTATATGTCGTGTTTTGATAAAGAAATTCAGTATCATACCCACCAAGTTGACACATATTTTTCAATATGCTGTGAAAGGAGCAATTGTTTTGTACCTTAAACAAAAAGAAAGAAAGTCAATGAATAGATTTTCTCAGGATATGATTTATGACACTAGTTCTACAAACTGTGTTTTTCTTTGCCAAATAATTCAAGTGCTATTTTTTTTTAGAATTATGTAATGTCTCTTTTTTGTATGCCAGAAAAATAGCCAGGATATGAATTTGACATCCCATGCACCATGAGAGTGTGGAAAAGATTCTGAGAATGCTATTTACCTCCAAATAAAAGGTCACAGAATTAATTTTACAAGTCAACGTTTGAAACTGGCTTTCTGAGAGCCTTGGATATTTGGAAAATTAATGTGTGTACATTCAAAATGTACGTGTGCATACACTTCTAATAAACCCTTTCACAAGTCAGAGAACATTGTGTCCATCTTACAATTGCCTTTTTCAGAGAGAACTTTGTAAATTTACACAATCATACTTAACCTAGCTGAGCCAGGAGAAAAAATTGCTTTTGAATACTGAACTCTATAAATTATTCTAGGGTGTTATGGACTCTGACTCGAATGAATTACCAGATTATCCTCCTGAGACTCTTAAAAATTCAGCAGCTTCACTCTGTTCATTTATGTATTCCAAATTATGTTAATTGGGCCTAACTCACCAAGCATACTCTCTGTAAAATATACATCATTCTAACTTTATGTCTGTGGTCTACATAAAAATGTCAGTTTGAAGAATGTGGTTATATTTAGTAGAGCTGCTGGCTATTTTTTGTTAAAGCTTAAATAGTTCTTTTTTCTTTTTCCTTCCTTCCTTCCCTCCTCCTTCCGTCCTTCCTTTCTCTTTTTCTTTCTCTTTCTTTTCTTTCTTTCTTCTTTTCTTTCTTTTTGTTTAAGAGACAAGGTCTTCCTCTGTCACCCAGGCTAGAGTTCATCAATGTGACCCAATGCGGCCTCTACCTCCTAGGGTCAAGCCATACTCTTGCCTCAGCCTCCCAAACAGCTGGGATTACAGGTGCACATGCCACACCTGGCTAATTTTTGTTTATTCTTCTGTTTTTTGTAGAGATGGAGTCTTTTTATGCTGCCCAGGATGATTTCACACTACTGGGCTCAACTGAACCTTCTGTCTTAGCCTCCCAAAGTGCTGGAATTATTGGTGTGAGACACCATACCTGGCTAACAGTTTCTTAATATGTAATTTAATTCAGTCATCTTTGTGCCTACACTATAGAATTCAGGGAATGGGTAAATGAAGGTTCTAGGAGTGGCTGAATGTACTATAATCACTAATAACCACTGCTTGTTGAGTGTGTACTATGGCTGAAGCACTCATCTAAGCACTTATGTGTATTAATTCATGTTCTGCTCACAGCAACTCTCTGGAGTAGATACTATTGTTATCTTCATTTTAAAGATGAGAAAACTTCATTTTAAAATTTCATCCAATGGTCATGAAATTTAAGTAAACTAATCCACCTAGGGGCCTCATGAATACACCGAATTTCTATGGGAATAGTCTCAATACAAGAGGCTTGCTAAAGAGTTCTCAGAAAAGAACTTCATTTGAATAAACTTGAGTGGATTTCAGCATCTCTTCCTCAGGTTTAGAAACTACAAAAACAGCCGTTGAGAGATCTGGGTAGTTTGCTTTTCAAACAAAAAGCATTCAAAGGTGATGAATTATCTGGAATATCAACATACTAATTCTCTCTGGAAGCTGGAGGAGAGCCTTTCCAATGAGCAGAATACTGGTATACAGCACCCAGGCTTTGTGTGAAGCCAAATCAGAAGTTTGTTTGATGAGCATGGAATCAGATCATGAATATTCTATAAGGTTATTTCCTGACCCTGATGATTCCCTTATCCCACACCAGGGACAGTGAGGCCTACCTTTTCAAGTCCTCCAGATTCACTTTACTAAATACACTGCTGAATGCTCCCTGACAACTTCGGGGGTATGATAATGATGACTTAAAGTTACCTAAGATTGTTCCCCCGCACTGCTTTTCCACGTTTAGAACTCTAGTGCCTCCCCAATACAGTATGTGATTTGCAAGGAGGGATACATTTTGATAGTCGGCATTAATTTTATAGAATCCATTCTCAAATTTCTCTTTTGAGACTGTCTTCTTGGAATACAGACATTTCCTAGACATCCACAGCTCTTTCTAATTGAATAAATAAACACATAGATATATAAATACAGCAGGATGCTTCTATTTAGGTTGGTGCAAAAGTAATTGCTGTTTGCCCACAATTACTTTTGCACCAACCTAAGACATGCAACTATCCAACCCCCAGCCCCCAAAGCCAGATTTGTATATAACGGCATAGCTATTTTATAGTAAATAAAATACATAAACTGGAGAAATGTTTACTTCAATCTGGGTTGGTCACTGCCAAAGCAACATTGTTTTTCCTGAACAATAGAATGTTAATATAATGTCATAAATTTCCTTTAAAAACAATTAATTTCACTTTCAGATTAACATTAACACTTTCCTGTCCAATGGATCTCAAGAATTTTCCCATGGATGTACAAACATGTATAATGCAACTGGAAAGCTGTAAGTATGAACGACTTACTTTTAAAAATACTTTGACAATATAGTAGATAGAAGCTTTTAATGCCTAATATGAATAATTTATTTTGTAATCATTTTGGTCGCATATTTACTGAATAGGCATGTAACCTTTCACCAGGTACTGAAAGTACTGATATCTTTCAATACACGCACCCTATACTATGAGAAAGAAACAAATTGCGGATCTAGAAATAACAGATTTTTAAAAATTGAAATGTAAATATATGTTTCCATTCACATCATCAGAAGCTAAGAGGGTGGTAATCCTCAAACACAAACTGTCACATTTATTGGAAGCCCCTTATCAACCAAGTGTCTATATATTTCTTTTCTTATTCTGACAAAGATATTGTTATCCCCATGCTTTAAAATGTGAAAGTGGTCATGCTGAATGATTGAGTATTGGGCTCCAATTCCCAAAGGTGACAATGACAAACTCTGCCTCCAAACTTGTGCTGCTTCTGAGAACTAATGTTGATTATCTCAATATCACTCTGCTGGGTATGGTATGTATGTTGTCTCAGAAGAAAAAAATTTATCACACTTTCTCACAAACTTATTCCACCTTTCAGGTTTTCCTCTAAATTTCTTCTTTCAAAGTAGACCTATGTGCCTCACTAATTGACGTTCACAGAGATGAATATTTCACGTCCTACCCTTTCTCTGATCTGTCTGTATAATTAGTCCTAAATTATTTGTTTACAGTGTATATTCCCATGCAAACATTAAGCAATATGCAATATTTTCTCTTGTTATACGAGGGGGAAAATGGTTTGACATACTCCTTGAGGGAAATTTGAAGACGGACCCTCACACTACTATGGTTGTCAAAGACAAGGCTTGTAGTGTGATGGAGTAGTCAACAGATGGCGCACCTACTTCGTGGGGCAATGTGACCATCCCCCGCCCCCTCCCATTTGTTTTTTTCTTAAGTGGGAATATCCATTTCTCTGATAAGAACTCCTACTTATAACATTTAAATTGATTATTCTTGTAAGTAGTTCTTAAATAATTAATTAGCATACACATGAATAAACTACTAACATAAATGACAGGAAATAAATTAAAATTGGGGGAGCTACTTAGCAATTAATATACATGGAGAGGAGCAGCAGAATTTTGAAATTGAAGAGAGGCCATTTGAGAACAGGCTGATAGTGTATCTTGGTTGAAAAATTAAGTACATTTAGGGTATAGATGTTGAAACTGTGCACAACAGTCCAGTGGCACCCTCATTACTAAACTGGGGGGCCGGATGTTATTCAATAGGTATGAGAAATGGTCGACATATTAGGGCCAAGAAAATTATTTGGTACTTGCTGTACCCCTTAAAGATTATTTTAGTTAAATAAACCAAAATTATTTAAGAAGTGCCCATGATTTTCCAGCAAAAAGAACAGAAAGTAGGACAAAAAGCAGTTATGTGAAAGGTAGAAACAGGAGAGGTTGATTCAGAGTAGAAGTGAAATCACTGAGTGCTTGTGAGTCAGAGCTACAGAGCTTAGATAAATGGGATCCGATTAAAAGCACTGATGAAGAAAGGGAACAGGGGATGAGAAAGAAATGTTGATGTGACTGTTGATAAAAATCCATCTTAATATGTTTGAGGCCTGTGAAATTTAGGTCCAAAGTCAAAGAGAGGAGTGAAAAGTGAAGATCAAGTATTAAAAGCCATATATAGAGTGGTTCAAGGAATCCGATGAAACAGCTGAAGAAGAGAATGTAGAGACGAACACAAAAATACAAAGAAGAACAAGAACAGACCCTTGGGAAATGCCTACCTTTAGAAGTTGCTGGAAGAACTTCCAGACAAAGGGTTGTCATAGATGGCAAATTAAAAGCGACACCATTCAATCTCAAAACAGAAGGAACTATCAAGGAGTTTTGTGTAACAAAATGAAATGCTGCAAGAAACCTTTCATAAGGGACTTGAAAAAAGCGATTGTTATTGTCAACAAAGACAAATGTGACTAGAATGATGATGGTCAAAGCTGGAATCTGAAAACTTTTTTTTTTAAGTGAGTGATGAGAACGTGGGGCAGTGAGTGAAATCTGTTATTCCACGAATGTTAGTTATTAAAGAAAGATGAGAAAAAGTACAGTGCCTGAGGGTTGGTTATATCACTGGGCTTCCTTTTTTGAATAAGGAAAGCTTACCAGGGCTATTTTGCAGAATGCAAGAGCTGACATAATAAGACCTCTCAAGTGCCCGCCCTTGTCAGAACATTTCCAAAGCAATCTAAAACTCAACATGAGAAAAGAGAGCCTCTCTTCCTCTTCCTCCTTGTTTCTTAATTCCTCTATAAGAAATATGAGTGGGTTGTAAAGGGGTTCTTTAATATTTCAGTTGTTAAGCACTTCCTGCCCTCCCATTAGAAATCAATTTTAATTTAGCTCACCATAGAGACTTGTTTATTAAACACCTTTAGTAGATGCTAATGTCAGTTAAAGTAGAAACTACTGAAGTCAAGTTCTTCAAGGCGTTTTTTTCTTAAAACTTTTTTAGGACAATTTCATATGTATACACACATATAATATATATTGTATATACATATATATTAAGAAATGCTCACATTTCTCTCTATATATGTGCATATATACACATACATACAAATCTGCATGTGTGTGTGTGTGTATGTGTGTGTGTGCGTGTGATTTGTCTGTTTGTTTGAGACGGAGTTTTGCTCTTGTTGCCCAGGCTGGAGTGCAACGGCGTGATCTCGGCTCACCGCAACCTCCACCTTGTAGGTTCAAGTGATTCTTCTGCCTTGGCCTCCCAAGTAGCTGGGATTACAGGCATATGCCACCATGCCTGGCTAATTTTTTGTATTTTCAGTAGAAACGGGGTTTCTCCATGTTGGTCAGGCTGGTCTGGAGCTTCTGATCTCAGGTGATTCACCTGCCTTGATCTCCCAAGGTGCTAGGATTACAGGGGTGAGTCACCGTGCCCGGCCTATATATACATTTTAAGAAAAGTTTATATCTATTTTTCTTTCTTTGTCTTTAAATAGTAGTTTAAAATGACGAGACAAAAGATTGTAAATTAGTGGAACTCACTGGAACATAGGTAAAAAGAGTTTAACCTATCAGAAAGCAAGAGCTGTAAAAATCCCAGGGTCTACTTTTGAATGAAATCTAACTGCAAAAAGGAAAAAAGAAAATGTTCAATAATATTAAGACACGAAAAATGAAAATGAAAAAAATTATATCGGAGAAGTGCACCTTTAAAAAGTCCAGAATAATTTTAATCAGAAAAAAATTAATGGCAGTAAAAAATTATGAGTCACAAACACTTGAGTAGTATGCTGGTAAAAAAATCAATATACGGTAGCTTACCTGTAATCCCAGCACTTTGGGAGGCCAAGGTGGGCAGATCACTTGAGTTCAAGAGTTTAAGACCAGCCTAGCCAACATGGTGAAACCCCATCTCTACTAAAACTACAAAAATTAGCTGGGCGTGGTGGCACGTGCCTGTAGTCGCAGCTACTTGGGAGCCTGAGGCCGCAGAATCACTTGAAGCAGGAAGGCAGAGGTCACAGTGAGACCAGATGGCACCACTGCACTCCAGCCTGGACAACAGAGGGAGACTCTAAAAAATAAATTAAAAATAAATCAATATATAATTGGGAAAATATAAGTATGTAACCATATAACTTCTAAATTTACTAAGCAAAAGCAGGATGAACTGCATAAAAAACAGGTAAATCAACAATTTATTGGATTGTACAAACACAGTATATTTGAACAAAACAAATCATAGAGAGAGACAGAGAGAATTCTTATCGTTTCTTTGTTTTTGATTTTTCTTTTTAGCATATGGGAACATTTACAAAAATTAATTATGTTATATACCACCAAGGAAGTTTCAGTAACGTCCTATGAATCAACATGTAATAAAATGAGATTGCTAACAAAAATGCAATTAGAAATCTATAACAATATAGAATTACTATAAGTTGCTATAAATTCTCATACATTATTATGTATTAATATACAATTGTATAACTGGAATGAAAAGCATATACTAAGTGACTATTTGTTTAAAGGTGAAATTAAGAAAAACTTGAGGCAAGTAACAGTGAAAGCATAGTGTATCAAAATTTTAAGACACAACTAAACCACACTTTTTAAATAAAAACGATTGCACTAAGCATTCTATTCAAAAAGACCAAAAAGACACAATAGAGTATCCAAAAATTCACACAAACCCCTCAAACTGGTGCTTTGAAGAATCTCAGAACCTAGGCACATCCCTGGAGAAATTCTTTAAAGAAAAAGAAATTAAGCTCATTAAATATAAAAAAATACAGAAGGAAGAAACAGAAGTAATTGTAGCACGCCAGGTTAGAAGCAATGAAAGAAAATCCTGGCAAGTCTTTTTCAGTCATAGTTATGGAAAGGAAATTCAGCCAAAACCTTTATTTGAAAATAAGAAAGAAGCCTAGGGGAAAATCATCTGTGTAAATAGCTAATTTTGTCATAAATTAATGAGAATTTCCAAGAGCTGAGACAGTAATGATGGGAAAGCCAGCAAACATTTTAAAAAGCTGCTCAAATATTTGCTACATAAAAGGAAGAATTATGCATAAAGATGATTTCCTCAAGTTTTCTCTCAATTGGGAAAATTGAATATTGCTTTGTTACATTAATAGGAAAAAAGAAGGTGATTTATGGAAAAAGTAGGTCAAAGCTGATGTCTGCTTAAGTGTGCTGTGTTTTTTTGTGAAAAATACATGTTCAATTAAAACTTTGGATTATGGGAAATTTTAGGATAGCACTTGAATTAGGAATGGTTGTACACATATAGACACATAACCTTAGAAATGAGACATGAGTAAGAATGGAGGCATGAAAATCAGTTGAGATGTTTCTGGAGAGAGCATAGAAAATGATAACCCAAAGAGAGCCAGAGAAAGAATCATCAAGTTTTAGAAAAACTGCGGAAAGAGAAAGAAGTGAAACAGAAAGACAAATAAAAAACTCTTTGTGATATTTTAACAGTATGTTTCCTAGAGGCCATTTGGAAAATATAATTAATCTATTTCATTCATGGAGAGTAGAGTTATTAAAGTTTACAAAACCAGAAAATTCATATTATGGTTTTATATTGACGTATAAAAATATATTAGCTGCAATACAAGTGGTATTTATCACAGCATTTTACTCTGCTGCCATTTGAAATCAAAATAAAATAACTATACTAAAGTTGAATCTGTACCATTACAGTGATTATTACTGAGAATTCCACTGAAGGCAAAGCAAAGAACGTGGCACCGTTGATATGTGCTTATTCCTCAAACATCAACAGTTTCACCCAACTGCTTATACAAAAGCCAGAAGTTCAACATACGATTTATACCTCTGGCCTAGAACATACTTAATTCAACTTCATTCTGGAATAAATACTATAAATGTTTGCTTTCGGGTGTGAAGCAAATGTGCTACTTTCATTTATTTCTCTCTCATTTTAATACTCATTTCTCACATTCAAGGTCAGTAAGAAAAGTACAGGTCAGTTCCCAAGACAATATGCATCTCCAAAATTCACATTTTATTATCAAAATTCATATTTTCTTAGGAGAAAACTAATAAAGTAACAATAAAATTACTAAATCATCTATGCCACATATAGAATTCTGCAACGAAGACTTGTTTTTCACTGTTTCAAATTTGAGCCCCAGTTTTTGTATGCAGTTCTTCTTGGTCATAATAAATGAAAGTAAGAAAAGTTCCTAGGGAAGATAAACTATAAAACTCATCACTAACCTTCCTTCTCAGTATTAGATTGTATTAGTTTACTGATTACTTATCAGATGCCCTTACCTCAACATTTTAAAGCTGTATGAAGTGCTAGCAACCCAAGGTAATTTTCAACAGACACATTTTCATTTCTATCACAATTTATAAATATATTTTTTACATAAATGCAATTTTAAATTATTTATTTGATACAAAACAAATAACTCATATATAAGAGAAGGAAACACAACTAACTATATTAAGACCTAGACTATGCTCCTGAGTAATATTTGGTAGAAACTGATGTACAAAACTAGAGGTAGGAAAAAACTCAAGACTTAATTTTCAGTTTTTCATTTACAGTATAAGGAAAGTTTCTAACTGGCTTTTTGTTTGTTTGTTTGCTAGTTGGAAAAAAAAGCCATGAGGGATTTTTTTTATATCATAGAAAAATACTGGATAATAATTTCATAGAATCAGAATAATAAGAGCCATTGATGACATATGATACATAATACTCTTTCCATAAAGGATCTAATTCTGTAGTTTATATCTAAAGAGGAATGTATTGCACTCCAGCCTGGGTGACAAGAGCGAAACTCCATCTCAAAAAAAAATCAAGGGAATGTAGATAATAAAATAGGAAAACATCACCAGTGTGTAAAAGTTAAAGAAATTATCATTTAGATTTGAAAAGAAAATATAAGAAAATAACTCAGCAAAGAAGTACTGTTTGCCAAAAAGAACAGCCTAAATCTCTAAAATTACAAGGTAATTTTTAAGAATCGACTTGAAAAAAATACTAAGAAAAGCTTTAAGAAACTTGAAATATACTTTAATAGTATTATTGGATAGAAATATCTAAAGAGAGACTATACTTTATTGGGGTTTGGGGATAGAAATTTCTAAAAAGAGATGGGAGGTTTTTATGACTTAATTTTTCAGATTCATTTAAAAACCATGTTTGGCATTACTCAGACCGCTTACTCTAGAATTTATGCTAAATCAGTTAAGGCAAAAGATAAGATCTGGTGGTGATTCTTCACACTTGATATTATAAGCTTTGGTTGTGTGTAAAACATCTGCTATCTTTTGCCTTGTCTGGCAGTATTATTTTCTGTTTAAAGTTTTAAAAGTAAGTTTTAAAAAATAATTATAAGTGTTCTGAGACCTGAGAGGAACAATGTGATTTTATGTATATGGAAAATTATACAATAACAAATAACAAGACATTACAATAATGTCTTGGTTTCTGTCAAGAGTAGCCTGCATCAGTTTTATTATACTATGTATTAACTGTAAATTTGAGTGTTTGAAATCTGTCCCTACCATGCTAATTACCTCTCTCAAGCGCTTCAATAAACGTATTGCAATAATAGACATTTTATATTTCAACTTGTAGAGGAGTTGCACACAAAATACATAATTTTATTCTCTGATGTTTAAGCTATCCAATAATGCTAAAAATTTAATTGTATAGTATTATAAAGACTTTTTCATTATAATACTCTTCAAATGCTTTTAGCAATATGAATTTGAAGTGGACCTTCTTGCTAAAATTATGTAGTGCTTTCTTCTCTTGGATTAGCATAAGTTTGGGTTCTTATAAATAAATAGCGGTACTGAAAAATCAGGCACCAAAAATCCCAAGACCATGCAGGATATGGTGGCTTACACTTGTAATCCCAGCAATTTGGGCAGCTGAAGCAGGAGCACTGCTTGAGCCCAGGAGTTTGAGACCACTCCAGGCAACATAATGAGAATTCTATCTACAAAATTTAAAAACCCATAAAAGTAGCTGGGATGGTGACAAAATATAGTCCCAGCCTCTTGAGAAGATTGTTTTTGCCCAGGAAGTCAATGCTGCACTGAGCCATGCTTCACTGTACTCCAGCCTGGGCAACAGAGTGAGACACTATGTAATTATCTATCTATCTATCTATCTATCCATGTATCTACCTACCTACCTATCTATCTGCCGTCTATCTATCTATATATGTGTGTGTACATCATATATATTTGTGTGTACATCATACACACACACACACACACACACACACACATATACATAAGCCTAGTCAAAGGATTATTGACTTACTATTCTCTATTCAAAATATTATACCACTTTCAGATATTGCCAAAGTGGTTTGTCTCACAGTGTCTGTTATGATTTGGGTCCTATTTAGTGAATGATTATTTCACAAATTTGAGCAGATCTGAACCTCCAACATTCTGGGAGGCAGACACAGAATGCTTTCTCACAACTTGAAGTTTACTCACAGGGCCCTCTTAAAACCTCTCCTGCAGTGAAATCCAACCAATCACAATGCTTTTCCTCATTAAAACGGGCTCAGGGTCAGGTCATTTTCTGATTTTAATATGAAATTTCTCACAAAAACTTTAAACTTTGTATTGTCGAAGTGTGGCAAGTTTGTGACGTTTCAAGAAATATAAACAAAGTTATTTTTTTATTGCATTTCAGGTTTTGGGGTACATGTGCAGAACATGCAAGATAGTTGCATAGGTACACACGTGGCAGTGTGATTTGCTGCCTTCCTCCCCTTCACCTACATCTGGCACTCCTCCCCATTCCATCCCTCCCCAACTCCCCCTGCCGCTGTTCCTCCTGTATTCCCCCCAATAGACCCCAGTGTATAGTGCTCCCCTCCCTGTGTCCATGTGTTCTCATTGTTCATCACCCGCCTATGAGTGAGAACATGCGGTATTTCATTTTCTGATGAACAAAGTTATTGTTGTGTTTGTCATTTAGAAGAGCAGTTAGGGTCACAAATTATATATCCACCCTTTTCCGAAGAGAAAGAGGGAAACTTTCAGTCTGTAATATATGTTAAAGTGTCTCATAAAATAATGGTTATAGGTCAGTTATACCAGAAGTTTTAGAGAAAATGTAATTACTAAGAAGATATTTAATTTACTAGACCAATAATTTAAATGAAACCACATTTAATAGCCTGATTTATTGTTAAGAGTATTCAAATGAAATGCACAAATTATAAATAAAAATGTTTTAGTTAAATACGTTTTGACATAGCAGTTGTTCCTTGTCAGGTCAATAAAATTTACTTAAGCAATATTTCTCCTAGCAATAGTGAGCATGTGCCAGGAGTGAGCATTTTCATCCTTCTGCTTCATAAATTCCAGCTGCTGATTAAGAACATGAGCATTTGCAAACTGGGTCAAACTAGAAATCTCTCTTTGTCTCCACCCCAACCCTGCCTAACTTTTGAGATAGCTAGACGGAATATGTTTTCATTTACTTTTAAAACAAAATGTGAATCTAAAATTTATTAATAAATCTTCAAACTCATTTTCAACTGAGGTATATTCACAGCCCACATTCTCCCTTTAATAAGTACTTCTTTTCTGTTACCCATTGTGTAAAGTATTATATAACCTCTTTTCTTGTGCCTAGTGTTTTAACCTATGTTTAAACTACCCAAGATTTTGTGATTTTAAAAAGTGATGATGTAATAAATTTGAATGATTTCTTCACAATTAGTATATTTTTGCCAGGAAATTTGAATAGAAACTGAGAAACAAACAAAAATGAATGCATTAGTAGTCTCCACGCACAAACTTCCTCTCTAGCCGTAGCAAACTTTGCCTCGTTGCCAGTTCCCTTTCACTTTTTCTTCCTTTCTCTCTCTGTTATATATATGCACTTGTGTTTGTCTCTGTGAATGTGTATGTGTGTATATACACATACTATATGAATTATAAATTCAAAAGGTATTTCACACAAAAATGCTGTAAATTTTAAAACATTTCTGTACCAAACTCACATTAACATTGACTTTTTTTTTTTTTTTTTTTTTGAGACAGAGTTTCGCTCTTGTTACCCAGGCTGGAGTGCAATGGCGCCATCTCGGCTCACTGCAACCTCCGCCTCCTGGGTTCAGGCAATTCTCCTGCCTCAGTCTCCTGAGTAGCTGGAATTACAGGCACACGCCACTGTGCCCAGCTAATTTTTTGTAATTTTTAGTAGAGACGGGGTTTCACCATGTTGACCAGGATGGTCTCGATCTGCCGACCTCGTGATCCACCCGCCTCAGCCTCCCAAAGTGCTGGGATTACAGGCTTGAGCCACCGCGCCCAGCCAACATTGACATTTTATATCAGATTTAAGGTTTTGTATCTAATCTGATGGACATAAAATTGTATTTTATTGTATTTTCATCTTCTTTAGTGTGAGCTTTTTTTCCCCTGCATACCTAGTAAGTAAGCATTGCTGTTTCTTCTGTTACTTGCCTGTTTAAATCTTCAACATAGAATTATCTTTTCATTTTTATTACATTATATTGTATTACATTTATTGTGTGTTATTTTCCATATATTATTCACGTTTCAACTTTACTATCACTTTCATAGTAAAGTTTTAAATATACATATAATAAAATTTGTTTTTCTTAATAAATTATGCTTTATACATGCCAATATTACAAAAATATGTATTTTAATCCAGAACTTTTATAGCACAAATTGTGTTTACATTTTAACTGCAATTAGATTTTATTTTTGCATCACTCCTTTTTCTAAGTGGATAGAAATTTTTCCCATCATTTATTAAAACTTTGCCGTGATAATTTAAAACCATGTTTTTTTAATGATATTGATTCTTCCTATCCATGAGCATGAGATATTTTTCCATTTGTTTGTGTCTTCTCTGATTTCTTTGAGGAGTGTTTTGTAATTCTCATTGTAGAGATTTTCCTTTCACCTCCCTAGTTAGCTGTATTCCTAGGTATTTTATTTTTGGGGGCCAATTGTAAATAGAATTGCCTTTCTGATTTGCCTTTCAGTTTGGCTGTTGTTGGTGTATAGGAATGATGGTGATTTTTGTACATTGATTTTGTATCCTGAAACTTTGCTGAAGTTGTTTATCAGCTGGAGGAGCTTCTGAGCCAACACTATGGAATTTCCTAGATATAGAATCATATATAGAATGTGGAATATAGAATCAACAAACAGAGGTAGTTTGACTTCCCCTCTTACTATTTGGATATTCTTTATTTCTTTCTCTTGCTTGATCACTATGGCTAAGACTTTCAATACTATGTTGAATAGAAGTGGTGAGAGAGGACATTCGTGTCTTGTGCCAGTTTTCAAGAGGAATGCTTCCAGCTTTTGACCATTCAGTATAATTTTGGCTGCAGGTTTGTCATAGATGGCTTCTATTGTTTTGACGTATTTTCTTTCAATACCTAGTTTATTGAGAGTTTTTAACATGAAGGGGTGTTGAATTTTATGAAAAGCTTTCTCTGAGTCTATTGAGATAATCATGTGGTTTGTCTTTTGTTCTGTTTACATGATGAATCACATTTATTGATCTGCATATATTGAACCAACCTCGCATCCTGGGAATGGAGCCTATCGATCACGGTGGATTTGCTTTTTGATGTGCTGCTGGATTCATTTTGAAATTATTTTGTTGAGAATTTTTGCACCAATGTTCATCAAGGATATTGGCCTGAAGTTTTCTTTTTTGGTTGTGTCTTTGCCAGGTTTTGGCATATAACGAGTTGGGGAGGAGACGCCTCCTCAATTTTATGGAATAGCTTCTGTAAAAATGGTACCAGTTCTTCTTTGTATGTCTGGTAAAACTCAGGACTACCATTCTGTGAATCCATCATCTCCTGAGCCTTTTTTTTTTTTTTTTTTGGTAGCCTACTTATTACTGATTCAATTTTGGAGCTCCTTATTGATCTGCTTAGGGAATCAGTTATCTTACAAAGCTGTATGTGTCCAGGAATTTAGGCATCCCTTCTAGGTTTTCTAGTTTCTGTGCATAGAGGTGTTTATAGTGGTTTCTGATGGTTCTTTTTATTTCTCTGGGGTCAGTAGTAACATTCCCTTCATCATTTCTAATTGTATTTATTTGGACCTTCTCTCTTTTCTTTTTTATTAATCTAGCTAGTGGCCTATGTTTTATTAAGGTTTTAAAAAATAACTCAAGGATTCATTGATCTTTTGATTTTTTTGTGTGACTTGATTTCCTTCTGTTCCAGTCTGATTTTTGTTATTTATTGACTTCTTCTAGTTTTGGGGTTGATTTGTTTTTGCTTCTCTAATTCTTTCAATTGTGAAGTTAGGTTGTTAATTTGAGATCTTTCGAACTTTTTAATATGGACATTTAGTGTTATCAATTTCCCTCTTAACACTAAGTTAGCTGTGTCCCAGACATTCTGGTATGTTGTATCTTTGTTCTCATTATTTTCAAAGAAATTTATTTCTGCCTTAATTTTATTATCTACCCCAAAGTCATTCAGGAGCATCTTGTCTAATTTTCATGTAATTGCATGCTTTTGAGCAATTTTTCTCCTGTTGACTTATGTTTTTATTGCACTGTGGTTCAAGAGTATGTTTGGTACGATGTCATTACTTTTAAATTTGTTGAGGATCATTTGATGTCCAATTACATGGTCAATTTTACAGTGTGTGCCATGTAGTGAAGAGAACAGTATGTATTCTGTTGGTTTGGGGTGGAGTGCTGTAAAGGTTCATCAGATTCATTTGGTCCAATTTTGAGTTTACATCCTGAAGGTGTTTTTTACTTTTCTGACTTGATGATCAGACTAATATGGACAGCAGAGTGTTGACGTCTCCCACTGTTACTGTGTGGAAGTCTATGTCTCTTTGTAGGTCTCTGAGAACTTATTTTATGAATCTCAGTGCTCCTGTAGTAGGTGCACATATATTTAGGATAGTTATGTCTTCCTGTTGAATTGTACCCTTTACAATTATGTAATGCTTTTCTTCATCATTTTTTATCTTTATTGGTTTTAAATCTGTTTGATCTGAAATTAGGATTGCAACTATTGCTTTTTCTGTTTTCCATTTCCTTGGTAGATTTTCCTCCTTCTCTTTATTTTGAGTTCACAAGTGACATGCACAAGGTCTTATTTTTTGTTTGTTTGTTTGTTTGTTTTGTTTTTATTGCTTTTTAATCCTGCTTGCCACTCTGTGCCTTTTAAATGGGGCATTTAGCCCATTTACATTCAAGGTTAGCCCAAAGCAATTTACATATTCAATGCTATTCCTATAAAATTACCAATGACATTCTTCACAGAACCAGAACACTATTTTAAAATTCATATAGAACCAAAGAAGATCCCGAATAGCCAAGGTAATTCTAAGCAAAATATAGAGGTACCATGCTACCCTCCTTCAAACTATACTACAAGGCTAGAGAAACCAAAAAAGCAGGTTACTGGTACAAAAACAGACACATAGACCAACTGAACAGAATAGAGAGCCCAGAAAGAAGACCAAACATCTATGACCATCTGATCTTTGACAAAGCTGATAAAAGCAATCAATGGGGAAATGATTCCCTATTCAATAAACGGTTCTAGGATAACTGGCTCATCATATGCAGAAGATTGAAGCCAAACCCCTTCCTTACACCATATACAAAAATCAACTCAAGATGGATTAAATATTTAAAGGTAAAACCCAATACTATGAAAATCCTAGAAGATAACTTAAGAAATACCATCCTGGACATAGCAACAGTCAAAGATTTTATGACAAAGACACCTAAAACAATTGTAACAAAAGCAAAAACTGACAAGTGGGGTCAAATTATATTTCAGAGTTTCTGTGCAGTAGATAGTCTCTTCTACTGTACAGAATAAACAGACAGCCCACAAAATGAGAGAAAATATTTGCAAACTATGCATCTGATAGAGGCCTAAAACCCAACATCTATAGGAACTTAACAAATTTACAATAAAAGAACATACAACCCCATTAAAAAGTGGGCAAAGGACATGAGCAGTGATGTTTAACTTTTGTCATATGGAAAAATATGCTGGCCACTTGTTTTTTCAAAAGAAGACAAGTAGCCAGCATATTTTTCCATATTAAAAAAAGTTAAACATCACTGACCATCAGAGAAAGTTCAACATCACTGACTATCATCAAGTCAAAACCATGAGATACCATCTTAACACTGGTTGAAATGGTTATTACTAAAAAGTCAAAAAATACAAAAAAATAGCAGATGCTGGTGAGGTTGTAGAAATAAGGGAACACTTATACACTGTTAGTGGGAGTGTAAATAAGTTCAACCATTGTGGAAAGAAGTATGGCCATTCCTCAAATAACTAAAAGCAGAATTACCATTCAACCCAGCAATACCAGTACTGGGTATATACCCAGAGGAATATAAATCATTGTACCATAAAGGTACATGCACACGAATGTGCATTCCCTCACTATTCACAGCAGCAAAGACCTGAAATCAACCTAAATGTCCATCAGTGATAGACTGAATAAAGAAAATGTGGTACATATACAACAGGGAATACTATGCAGCCATAAAAAAGGACAAGATCATGTATTTTGTGGGAACATGGATGGAGCTGGAGGCTATTATCCTTAGCAAACTAATGCAGGAAGAAAAAAACAAATACCACATGTTCTCACCTATAAATGGGCCAAATGATAAGAACTCATGAACCCAAAGAAAAGAACAACATCAAGAACAACAGTCTACTTGATGTGGGAGAGTAGAAGTGAGAGGGGCAGAAAATATAACAATTAGGTAATGGGCTTAATACCTAGGTGATGAAATAATGTGTACAACAAATTCCTGTGACGTGTGTTTACCTATATAACAAATGTTCAATTGTACCCTCAAACCTAAAATTTTAAACTGAATAAATAAATAAGAATAAAAACTACATAATAAAAAGTGTCATTTTTACCTGAAATTTCCAACTATAGGCCTGATTTTGAACTCTGTTTTGAACCATTTATCTAAATTGTCCATTTCTAAGGTTATTTAAATACATTATTGTGAAAATGTTATTCTCTCAGAATTAAGCCATCATTTCAGTGCAATGTAAATAAAAATCCTAATGTGATTTTCAATGGGATATTAATCTGAAATATAAAAATTTATACATGGCAAAGGTAGTTTTGAAAATCATAAAGAAGTAGGCCTTTCTAACAGAGGACAAAATATACAAATAAAGCTATAGTGTTTACATAACTTCTAGGTCCATGTGTGCACATTTTGCTCCCACTTATAAGTAAGAACATGCAGTATTTGTGCTCTGTGCCTGACTTTATTTATTTAAGATAACAGCCTCCAGTTACATCTACGTTGATGCAAAAGACAATTTAATTCCTTCTTTATGGCTGAATAGTATTCCATTGTGCATATATTTCACAGTTTCTTTGTCCAGTCATCCACTGATGGACATCAATGGTTTGAAATCTGTTTTGTCTGAAATTAGAATTACAACTCCTGCTTTTTTCTGTTTTCCATTTGGTTGTTAGATTTTGCTCCATCACTTTATTTTGAACCTATAAGTGCCATTACCTATGAAATAGATCAGGTCTTTCCTTTTTCTTCTATTATTATTATTATTTTGCTAATCCAACTAGCCACCGTGCCTTTTCAGCGAGGCATTTAGCCTGTTTACAATCAAAGTTAGCACAAAGCATTTTATAGATTCATAAAGAATCCATATCTTTGCTATTGTGAATAAGGCTTCAGAACACATGGACAGAGTGTAGAATGAGAGACGGTGGAAACTCAGAAGGCTGACAGGGTGGGAGCAGGAGGAGGCAGAGAAGTTACTGAATGGACAAAATGTACATTATTTGGGTAATGGGTACTCTGAAAGCCCTGACTTCAATACTGTATATCTATGCTGTAACAAAAGTTACACTTGTATTCTATGAATTTATGCAAAATAAAAAGAAGGTAGGCTTCTGAGGTCTTTTCTGCATCGCTCAAGATTACATCTACATCTTATTTTGCTGTTACACAGATGTTCATATTGCTATGGTTCATTGGTTATTCCACTATTCTTTCATTCTTTCCTTGATACTTGCAAGTAGCACAATTATTGAATGTGTATACATACTTGGATTTTTTTCTAAACTTTATCATTGATTCCTTTGATCAGTCACCCTATTTCGATAACAGGACCAAATGCTTCTTATTGTTTTATAGTGCATTGTTGACAGATTTGTAAAGCTATATTTAATTTTATTATAAAACCAAAGGGTTGGAAAAGCCTTATAGTTTACTTTAACTAAACCTGTGATTGAATGTCTCTTATAACATTCCTGAAAAATGACTTCCCAGCCTCAGTTTATGGGAAACTTGTCACCTTAAAATTCTATGGTCAGACAATTCCATTAGATACCCTTATTTATATTTAGCTGAAATGTACCTCTTTGGAGTTTCCATTTTGATCATTACTTTCCTGTCATCACTTTTTTCTTCCAAAGCATTCTCTAAGATTCTTTATAGCTTTTCCTCTTTGTTTATATATTATCTCTGATGTTTTCAGATAATCTATAATTTTAATTTTTATATGTAGATAATCATTCTTAACTTGTATCTTCAATCCTGACCTCATTTTCACTATCTAGTTCCATGATTTCAACTACCTTCAACATAAAAGTCAATGTTAAGACTTGTTAGTCTCAACACCTGCATCTTCTGCTACCATCTCAAATTCAAGACAACACCAAAAGAAATCACACACACACACACACACACACACACACACCCTCTTTCCCTTTATCCTTTCCCTATTTCTAATTCAATATTCAAGCACCTGTTATATGCTGGACATATACTATTTTAGGTAATAAAAAATATGCCACTGACTAAAACAGAATAAGTCTCTGCTTATATAAAGAATAAAATCTAGGAGACAAAGTAGAAAAACCAAAAACCTGATGAATATATATAATGTCAGGTAAGGATAAGTACTATGGAAAAAATAAAAAGAAAAGAGGTAAGGTAGAGTAACTGGAGGAAAGGTAAGTTTTATCAGATGGTCAACAAAAGCTACTCTAATGGCATGAGGTATGAAATATAAGCAAATATGGTTTCATAGCTATTTGTCAATGACTTAGACTGAAAACTTTGAAATTTTTCTTCATTTTCTGTAAACATACAGTTAATTGTGTGCCAGTTTTGTTAAAGTATCTACTGAAATGTTACCACTGACTTATACTCCCTGCTGACCATTGGGAAAGAATGAGGGGGTTTTCACTTTTTTGTTTTGTTTTTTCATAGAGGCACAATTTTTTAGTCTCTTAAAGATTAATTGCAACGTGGACTTGGAAACCATGTCAATGAACTCTACCTACTCTTTTAAATTAAAATCCACTTGTCTATCTTGCACTTTGAATGGGTCTTACATCTGTGCTTTGTTAACGTGCTTTTGTCATTTTGAAAATATCAGATCGATGATTTACTCAGATCTTCCAAACAGCTGACACATTTCATTGTACATATCAAAAGATCATATTTGTTGGTGTCATCATCAAGCCCATCAAAAAATCTTCAAGTATTGGGAAGCTAACAAGTTCATGAGGTAACAACAATTTCTCCAAAATTTTAATTTTGACTTAAAAGTTCAAAATTTATCATTGATAGCAAATACTGTCTGTTGTTTGCCTTAACATGGCAAGTTCAGATAAGTTCACTTCCTTCATCTTTGAGAAAATGGTCTGTCAAATCCCTAGGCACAGTATTCAGTTTCTAACCACTTTTTCAAGTTAAAAAATAGTATTTCTCAAAAAAAAAAAAAAAAAAAAAAACCCAAGCCAGTTCAGCTTGCAACTCAAAGACACCAGTGATTTTCCTTGAAAGAAATATATTACAGCCTGCAGCTGAGTATTTTGGGCAGACTTCCCATTTTGACACACAGAATACTAAAATATATTTACATAGGGTCCAAATTTAATAAAATTAATCATTGTTAGTGCTTCATCAAAGATTAAGAACATTCTGAAATAAAAGTGACATTGTTTTTACTGTAAGATATTTACTGTTTCATGAAGGATCAAAGACATTCATAAATAAAAACCGAAATATTTTTACTGCAAGATACGGCAGTAAAACTATAGTAACTCCTAGCACAGTTTGGTGCCAGCCCCTTCATTTGTGCTAAAGCACCAGAAGCTTTACCCACCATTGTTTTTTCGACATCAGGGCAAGGGTTGACACAATGAAAAAGGCAAATTTCTTATGATTATGAAAGCAGTTCTGACCTTGTGATTTCCGTGAAAGGATCCTGCTAGAGTAATACTACTCAAGCGTAATATTTTTGTGTCGCCTCTTACTAAAAAGATTCCAATGGTCAAATTTTTCAGCTGGAAATTGAAACTTTATATTATCTTACATTATTTGTCACTTCATATGCTTCTTCATGCAAACTGGCTGTAGACAAATGAAGCTGTTCCCATTGCTGTTAAAAAACTTGGGAGTTTTCAGTTTCTTTCAAATGATTTTGCTGCTTCTTTTACCTGAAGTGCTTCACCTTCTTTTGCTTACTTTATATGCAGGTCCTGCCTTGTTTTCAAGGTCCAGCTCAAATGAAGCTTAGGTAGATATCACAGAACCCTGCCCTAAATGTCCATAGCACTTTCTGCCTCACCCATGCCACTTACACTTTACTTGGCAATAATCTCTCACGTTCCTTGAAGCCTAGCAGGACGTGTTACATATAGTTAGTGCTCAATAAATAACTTTTTGAAAAAACAAGCATTTGGTTGTACTGAGACATTTATTTACGTGTTTTGGTGTAGCTACCATATGAGATTGTTGACTAAAGTTAGGGTTAGTGTCTGCTCCCTGAATAAATTAGTTTTCATTGGGAAGCTTATTGTGATATAAGGTAATTCAGCTCACAATCTTGATCCCATCAGCCAGGCTGTTCTCTTTAACATTCTCAGACTTTTAAAAAGATCTACCAACCAAAAGCATAAAGATGTTAAAACATTTTGAATTGTGTAAAAGAGTATTGATTTTTAAAAATTATATTTGAGAGTTTATTGAGACAATATTACCACTTAATTATTATCCTTAAACAACCAGTATATTACTCAGAATAAAGAAGTTTCCCCTAACTGTGGCCTCTTACTGTTTTCCTTCTGCTTTCAAACTTAGTATTTTTTGAAACATGATGAAGTAGTATAGTATGATTATGAAATACACATACCTAAACTAATGTTGATGACTGCTTGAAGCAAGAGCAAGTTACATATACCATCTATAAACTGCATTAGCAACTAAATAAAGCTTGTCTCTGAAGGAATTTCATAAAGCTAGTTTCTTTTCCCAGAATGTCTTGAGAAAAATTTTGAATATAAAAAAGAAATGAAGTATTAGGTCATTTTTCTATTCATCTGTCTAAATTGGAACTCAATCTCATATATTTTGTCTTCAGTGATTATAGGTACCGAAGACTGAGAAACATGTTTTATCTGGCAGTAGATAGAATCGGTGCCTATTTTACTATCCTTCAATCATTGAGAAATGTATGTCTTTCTCTCTTGGTAAAATGGTATTTATAATGGACATATTAAAGGACTTATGAATAAAAGTGAAAGCTTTCTATTATTACCAATCAAATCATCATTAATTGCAGGGTTCAATGAAATATATTCTAGTATAAGGAAGTATCAAGTCCCTGCTGTGCTAAATCCAACAGCCAGGGGACAGTTCTTCAGGTTCCCACATCTGTTCTGGAATATAAATTCACATGGAGACGCACAGCTCCTTCCATTTCAATGACTTCACAAACTCTACCAAATAGTGCTTGCTCCATAATGAGCCATCACGCTGATGATACTTCGGCTAAAAACTTCAGCAACAGAATCCCACGAAGTCTAGAGAGATCTGGTCACTGATGCCCCTGCTATTACCATCTCCACTGCCTATGCAGTGGATGTTGGGAGGTCAACTGCGGTAGAGCATCTGGCTCCAGTCACTACCATCTTAGCTGGATCAGATTTCACTCTATCTGAAAGAGTTTTTCTCAGGCTTTGGGGAGGGTGGAGGGTGATCAGTTCCTTTCCTTACTCAATGTTCTATTCAGCTTAATCTGCTCCATGCCAGTTGTTTCCAGGCATTCACACAGCCTCTTCCCTACAATATAAACTTGTTTCCAGGAGAATTTGTTTGGGGCAAGCTCTTTCGCCCAGGCTGGAGTGCAACAGTCCCATCTTGGCACACTGCAACCTCCGCTTCCTGGGTTCAAGTGATTCTCCTACCTCAATCTCCCGAGTAGCTGGGATTACAGGTGCACGCCACCACACCTGGCTAATTTTTACATTTTTTAGTAGAGACGGAGATGGGGTTTCATCATGTTGGTCAGGCTGGTCTCGAACTCCTGACCTCACGTGATCAGCCCACCTCGGCCTTCCAAAATGCTGTGATTACAAGCATGGGCCATTGTGCCCAGCCGCTTTTAACAAACTCATCATTTGACTTGGTTCAGAGGCCACACCATGTCTCCTCTCTCTTTCTACCTCCATGGTGGTTCTTCATCAAGAGACTCATTGATCAAAGTAACAACAATTCTGCCTCACAGGTCCCATTCACCTGCGACTCTTTTGCTGTCACAGCCTTTAAGCATACATTCAATAGCTTCTCACTCAGAGGGAAGAAAAAGATAAAATTCTGCTGTTCTTAGATACCTGCCTTATAGAATTATGAAATTTTAGTTTACTAAAGGATGCTGACCTATTAAAAAATCCGTTAATCAATCCTATCCCGAATTCACGGATATTATGTGCTTGAGTTTCCACCTCCACAAACTATCCAGTTTAATGATTAAATCAAGGAAGATGTGGTAGTACTTTTCCCCCACAGATGTTAAAGTTTAAGTCATTTTTTTTACCCCAAGTTGTTATTTATTTTCACGAGGGGGGGAAAAGAATCCTTTATGACGGTGAAAATATACTTTTAAAAAATACAATAGCTTCCAGCAACATGCTGTTGCTGCTGTTATAAAGAGAAAATAAAATACATGCATTCTATAATGTTTTCATTTGTCTATTCAAGAAATTCCAAATAAAATACTTCGATTCTATTAAATATTACAGCTTGAGGAGTTGAAATTTTTTCATGATAAAAATGTAATTTGTGTGGTCCAAACCTTGACTATTTATAAAGGATGGAGTTTTTAAAAGCTTGTATATATCAATAATGAATGCTCCCCTATCTTTGAATTAAACACTTAATTCAAATAAATGTAAAAAATTGGTGAATAAATTAATAATGAAATATGTATCAAAATCTTTATGAAAAAATAAATTTCTATTTCTTTTCCATTTTTATCTTGTAGATTTTCTAAATGGGTTTAAGTCCACAAAAATAAGTACTATCTACCTGTAACTCTGAAGAGATTCAAAACACAACAGTTAACATGCCTAAATCCTTGAGCAATCGGTATACAATTAAGAGATTCCTGACATTTATTCTTAAGCTAAGTTTAAGTCATTTTCTAAACAGTGTCAGTTTCAGTTTTTGTTGAGAGAGTCCTGAATAGTTTGAAAGAAAGTGAGAAGAAACTGGATGGAATGAAACCAAAATGAACATTACAAAACTAATCCAGTAGCTAGCCGTCCCAAGGAAAGAATGTATATACCTGTCCCTTCAAGTTTCTACATGCCATGATATACTTTTAATGAGCCCACCTTGTTTTCTTACATTATTTTGTGGGAGTTCCACATGAATAGACTTCAATAGACATTTATGAAATGGAATCTGGCAATGAGTAGCTTCACCAATAGAGTTACTGTAAGATGGCACTGTTTGGTCTTTTCATCCTACGTGATGATACAAGTAATTTGTATTTCTTTTCTTTGAATGTGCTTTTTAGACTATTAACATTTTATTATGTTTTGCCTAGTTGGGTACACAATGAATGATCTCATTTTTGAATGGCAAGATGAGGCACCCGTACAAGTGGCAGAAGGACTCACTTTGCCCCAGTTTCTGTTGAAAGAAGAAAAAGATTTACGATACTGCACTAAACATTACAATACAGGTAGGGGTTAAGTAGTGTTCTTTACACTTACTACTTGTGGTTTGATGATATCCAGATGTTTCTTCATTATAATGCTGTGCTAACTATTCATAGATCAATGTTTTTCATAGGCAGATAGCAGAAAATGGATGCATTTGAAACTTCTGAATACTTTGATTCATTGCATATTGTTAAAAAAGTCATCTGTATGAGACCAAAATCATGCTTGGTCTTTATTTTTATTAAAAATAAAAATCATATTTAAATAATTTTTTATGAAACACTCATAAGTACATAGCAATAATGTTTCCAAAACCATTCCTTTAATTTCTGTGAGCAATGAAATGTGTTTTTAACCCTTCTTGAGCAGTAAACACTGTGTTAAGAAAAATTTTTTAATTGCTTTTTTTTAAAAAAGAAGCTTCATTTGGCTAACTTTTCCCTTTGTCATGTTTTCGTGCATTTCAGCATATTTTTACCAAAGTGCCTATTATGCATACTAAGACACTTGACGTAAACATCAGATATAGTTATCAACACTAAGAATTGGGAGACTCAATGTGACATTCGTATATGACAAATTCTGTTCAATTGCTTTAACTAACATGGGCTATTCCATAAGATATAATCTAACTATACAGTCTATTTATCTGAATTCCATTAAATGCCCCATGATTGAGACATCACTCCATTGTGGTGTGTATATGCCCTCCTACAAGCATCAGCTGCTGTTCTTATCATTTCACTATAGTAACTGCGATTCATTGTGGACTCAGCATTTTCCAGAACTGTGCTCTGACCTTTCACTATACAAAGTCCCTAGTCTCTTATCTCCTTAGCAAATTCACAATATCTGATCAAAAAGTCACTGCCATTTTCCTTTTAACTCAGAGACAAAGCTCATATCTAACTTATTAGGGAGCTCAAGTTTAACATGTCAACACAAAGATAAAGGGCAGGCAAGTCAATAGCAGTGTCCTTGCCCAGTTCCCTTAGAGAGATGCTAAAAATCCCCTAGAGTTGTCTTAGGGAGGTACATTAGTTTCCTGGGGCTGCCATAATAACCTATCACAAACCGTGACTTAAAACAACAGAAATGTGTTCTCTCCACAGTTCAGAATCAGGTGTCAGCAGGAACATACTTTTCCTCAAGGCTATAGGGAAGAGTTTTCCCCTGTTTCTTCCTGACTACCTATTTCTGGAAAACCTTGTTCTCAGCTTGCAGTTCTATCATTTCAGTCTCTGAAATTTCAGAGTCACATGGGATTTCCCTGTGTGTGTGTTTTTCTGTGTCCAAATCTCCCTCTTTCTATAAGGACATCAGTAATGTTGGATTTGGGACCCCCTCTTATCCAGTACAATTTCATTTTTAACTTAATTGTATCTGCAAATACCTTATTTTCAAGTCAGGTTACATTCACAAGTTCTGGGTGGACATGAATTTTAGGGAGATATCATTTAACGCAGAGCAGGAGGTGAAGTTGTAAACATCAATTAGGGATGAATTTTTATGGTAGAGAGTCTCAAGACACTTCCTTAAAGTAAGTTTGCCTACTCCCTTGAGTTATTAAATGAGCGATTACAGCATAAAGGAAAAGAACTTACATTATGAATGCCTACTCTAAGCAAGGAATGGGACAGATGATCTCTTTCTTGGATGATATCACAGAGATGTCACAACTTTACATTCTAGAAGCACTGTACTGTCCAGAAGCAGAATAATGTGCCCAAAATATATAGAGAATAAAAGCATCTAATAGAGTCCTCATTCAAGTACGTGGTTAATTTGCTTCAGGTCCCAGCCTCCATTTCAATTTGCTTTTACAATGCACAAGAATATCCTCTTTTAATTGTTTTCCAAAAATGGGCCCAGATACCACATATGTCTCTTATGTTACTTGTGCAAATATAGCAAACAAATAACAATAGTAGTTTACCTAAGAACCACATTTATAAATACCCTTTCCTCCCATAAATGAAGTATACTTAAGTTAAAAATGTGTTCATACACAATTTAATTTCACCAAATTAGAGGATTTCTTCAGTTTTATATTCACTATCGCAAAGTAAGTATTTGTTATATGCTACAGCACCCTATAATCTGTTTCCTGCTAATAATTTCTCCAAAATCTTTTACCCGTCTTCCCCTTGCTCCATAATCCCTTCCACAGTGACTTGCTTGCTCATATTCACCAAGCTCATCTCTGTCTCGGCCTTTGCCCTTGCTCTTCCTTCTGCATATAAAGCTCTTCCCCAGATTGTTCCAAGCCTAATGCTCCCACATCCTTCAGGGTTACTCAAATGCCGACTCTTGAAACATCCATGTTTGTTAAACACCCAAATCCTGCTTTCACTTTCTGAAATTATATCATTCAATTTTAAATTTACTTATTTATTGCCTGTTTCCTTCGTTGTTCTAAGTTTGTATTATATTTATTCTATTGATTACTATGTTTCTGGGGTCCGCCGCTATGCAAAAGTGACAGATATTTGTCCATGTTTTTCTTTTTTCTCTTCAGATCCATATATACTGACTATATTTATTTATATTCAGACAATAGTGTATATTTGTGTTCATGTGTATATGCCCTAATTTTCTTTCCCAGAAATATTATAAAGCTTTTTAATTTGTATGGATACATAATAGCTGTACATATTTCTGGAGGTACATGTGAAATGTTGATACAAACATAAAATCTGAAATGATCAAACCTGGGTCATTGAGATATCTATCACCCCATATATTTATCAGTTTTTCGTGTTGGGAATATTCCAAATCTTTTCTTCTTTCTATTTTGAAATGTACAATAAATTGTTAGCTATAGTTCACCCCATTGTGCCACTGGACACGAGAACTTACTCATTCTGTCTCAGTGTACTTTAGGACCCACTCACCAACCGCTTCACCTGCCTTCTTCTCAACCTCTCGAAACCACTGTTCTCTTCACTACAACCATGAAGTCAATTATTTTGGGTCCCACATGTGATATTGTCTTTCTATGCCTGGCTTATTTCATCTAGTTCCATCCATGTTGCTGCAAATGATAGAACTTTATTCTTTTTTGTTTGAATAATATTTCATTGTGTATATACACTACAATTTCTTTATCCATTCTTCCACTGAGGGATACTTACTTAGGTAGGCTCCTTATCTTAGCTATTTTGAATAGGACTTCAACAAACATGCAATTAACAGGTATCTCTTTAATACACTGGTTTTCTTTCTTTTGGATATATACCCAGTAGTGGGATTGCTGGATCACATGGTAGCTTTATTTTTAGTTTTTAGAGAACTTCTATATTATTTTCTCCGGTAGCTGTACTAATCTATATTCCCACAAACGGTGTATGGGTGTTCCAATTTATCTGCTTCCTTATCAGCATTTGTTATTTTCTGTCTTTTGGCAATGGTTATTTTATTGGGGTGAGATAATATCTTATTGTGGTTTTGATTTGCATTTTTCTGATGATTAGTGATTTTGAGCTTTGAAAAACACTCTTTTTAAATAAAAACACAATGGAGCTTATCTTTTTACCTTGAGTATCACCTAAAATTTAGAGAACTTATACAAAGTATCTGAATGGTTAGTATTTGTCACTAATCATGCTATAAGATTACTTAGTGAGTTATTTACCTGACACTATAAATATGTTTCAGTTATTCTTGTTTTATTCCATTTCATTATTTTTCATAGAAAAACTTAAAACTTCATATTTAATAGCACTTTAAAATAGAAGTATTTTCATATATTTCAGGAATCTTTAGGCATTTTGTACATATTTGATAAATTGACAGAAGGATCATTTATGGTTTACACAAACGTTTCTGATTCCTATTCACTTAAGATTGGAATCCACTTCCCTGGAGTTTATGAACTTTTTTTGAGATTTAAACTCTGGAATCACATGCATGGATTCACCCAGATATAGCACCCTTGCGTCATCTATGCAACCTCACACAGCCCAAGTCACATTAATAGAAGTTTGCCCTGAGCCCTACCTAGCAATAGGATAGCATTTGCTCTGTAGCATCTTTCTTCCATGGTAAGTAACATAATGTTACTTAAAGAGCAGAATGTTAACTTTATTACCTCATACTTCTTAAAATAATTAGAATAAAAACAATTAAACCAAGAACTGAATGATTTAGAAAAAAATTTTTATAAAGGAGAGATAACATAGAGTAGTGTAAATCAATATCAGTAGAGTAGGAAGTAGAATCAGGACACACGCACAAATATAAACTTAATGTTGAATTAAACCATAACTTACTCCTCTATTTATTGCTTACTATAATAGAGGTAAATAATAGAGATACAAAAGCATAAGTATATAGTACAAATGGATCCCACTTGTTTTTAGTAAGTGTGATTTTAAGTTATTTTCAAAATTATTAATGGAAAATCACACATTTTCCTAATTGTTTGCATTATTATTCAGAGAACCATTCATCTTCAACTATATTTATCCTCTAGCACTTATTTTAAAGAAAATGGAAAGGCTTCTGGAACAAACAGCACCTGGCTCTAAAGAACCACTGAAAGCACCAGAAACAGCCAATGAGCAAAGAAGATCTTTATAAGTATCTATTTCCCCTGTCTGCCTCAGAAGCAACTGTCAGAATCAAGTGAAATAATAGATCTTCACTTGAAAGTGAAGCACTTTTCAAATGGGAAGTAATAAAATTTCCTTCTATTTCCTAAAAGAGTATACTCTCTTACTACATTGCTTCTAGATGCTAACAGGGAAAAAGTATTTTTCAGGAATTAATGTGAGTCTTTTTTCATTGTCGTGGAAAGTTTTATGACAGCATCTTTATCAAAATGAATTGTGAAGCTGGGAGCAGTGGCTCACGCCTGTAACCCTAGAACTTTGGGAGGCTGAGGTGGGCAGATTATCTGAGGTCAGGAGTTCAACACGAGCCTGGTCAACATGGTGAAACCATGTCTCTTAAAAAAAAAAAAAATTAGCCGGGCTTGGTGGCACATGCCTGTAGTCCCAGCTACTCAGGAGGCTGAGGCAGGATAGCCTTTTGAACCCCGGAGGCACAGGCTGCAATGAGCTGAGATCACAACACTTCACTCCAGCCTGGGCGACAGAGTCTAAAAAAAAAAGAAAGAAAGAAAAGGAAAAGAAAAAAACAAATTGTGATATTTGATGCCATAACAAAGCCCTATTTTTACTAATTGCTATTTACCTTATCACCAATTAGGAAAGTTTACGTGTATAGAAGTGCGATTCCATCTGGAGCGACAAATGGGATACTATCTGATCCAGATGTACATTCCCAGTCTTCTGATTGTTATTCTATCCTGGGTTTCATTCTGGATCAACATGGATGCAGCCCCAGCCAGGGTAGCTCTGGGAATAACTACTGTGCTGACGATGACGACGCAGAGTTCAGGATCACGGGCTTCCTTGCCAAAGGTAAGTGTGCTGAATGAGCACGCACATCTTTGCACCCACACATGTAAATCTTGCAAAGATATCATTGTCAGCTTTGTTCAGATATTTTTCAATGGCATTTCAATAGCGTTACTGATTTTTAGAGTAATAAATAACTAAAGCAGAAAATCTGTAAAACAGAAATAAATGAAAAAATTCTAAAAACCAGTGATATCCACTATTCACATTTTGTTATGATTTCCAATTATTTAATAATCAACAATATTCATACACTATGGATGTCTTTGAATCAATAGGTTTTGAACACATGGACATAGGGAGGAGAGCATCACACACTGGGGTCTGTTGTGGGGGCTAGAGGAGGAACAGTGGGCAGTAGGGAGGTTGAGGAGGGATAACATGGGGAGAAATGCCAGATATAGGTGATGGGGGATGGAGGCAGCAAACCACCTTGCCAGGTATGTACCTATGCAACGATCCTGCATGACCTGCACATGTACCCCAGAACCTAAAGTGCAATAAAAAAATTAGAAATATATTAAATATTTAAGTTGAATCTACATGATAATTTTAAATGGTGGCACAGTACTTCATTGTATGGATATGCCATAATTTATTTAGTCACTCTTAGGACTGATACTATAATAAATATTTATATAATAAATGTCACATATATGAGTATATGTGTATATATACATATGTGTGCCTATGTCTTTACATATCACACATGTCACCTATATACATATATATTTATATATGTATACTTTATGTAAATGCACCTATGTAGACACGAACACCAAACACACACACACATATATAGCTTTGCACATATCTTGTGTTATGCTCTTAGCATACATTCTTATAAACAGAATTGCTGCACTGATAGCTGTATGCATTGATATATATTGCCAACATTTTTTCAGAAACAATATACCAATTATATTACAAGTATTGTATCAGAATACCCACAGTGCTGCACCCTGAGCCAAATATGGTATACATCAGTTTTGTGGGGATTTTTTTCTCCCCTTTGCTTTTAAGTAGCCATAAGTCAATGGGAGGGAGGCCTTATCTAATTCCATGATTTTCATCTATGCTGAGCTGCCAGGATTAAAATAGAATTGTTTCTTCTTTGAGTCCTGTAAAAGACCCAATATTGCTTTGCATAAGATATCTTGAAATAAAACTCTTTTCATTTATTTAGCTGCTTAGAAATAGAAAATTATTTTCTTCCCCTAAAATGACATGAGAGACATTTCTATCATCGAAATTAAGTAATTCTGTGGAAGCTTTACAATTATTTTCATTGAATGATGTACCTCGATGTAATAAAATCATATTAGCTTTCTTCATGCGTTGGATGCTATCTTCGTGCCACAGCAAGTAAATTATAACCTATTGTCATGGCTCCCTTAGTCATTTCTACTAATTCAGTCTATGATTCAATTTATTAGATTAAGATGCCTGTATAAATAAAAATTGAAAATAGAAATTTGATCATTAAAAATATTTAATATAGGAGGAACTTGAGATTAACATGCACTGCCTTACTAAAATTTAACGGTTATCTTTCAAAATAATGTCTATTTATATTAACAATTTATTGTATTTTCAAAATGGTTCGTATCAGCTAGTGTTTTCTAAAATATTGTTCATGCGAAAATTATAAACCTGTTTATAAATTCAAACTAATAAGTCTCAATGCTTATTTACATAAGGATAAATGTCATGAGAGCTCTGTGTAATAGTGGAAATTTCTTGTTAATTTGTAAAAGAAATCGTCATGGTGTATATATGCCACATTCCTCTCATGGACACAGGGAGGGGAACATCACATCCTGGGACCTGTTGTGGGGTGAGAGAGCTAGGGGAGGGATAGCAGCGGGCGGGGGATTGGGGAGGGATAACATCAGGAGACATATCTAATGTAGATGACAGGAGGATGGATGTGGCAAACCACCATGGCACGTGTATACCTGTGTAACAATCCTGCGCCATCTGCACATGTGCCCCAGAACTTAAAGTATAATTAAAAAAAAAAGAAAATAAATCACCAGTTTACTCAATGATCATCATGAGCTAAACAGAAATGAAAGCTCATTTGTCTATATGCTGAAAGTCAGAAAAAGGACAATCTATGACTTCTACCGGGCACAGTAGAAAGGCATTTAGATACAGAGAGTAACAAAGAATTCGGGTTGCATGGAAGTGCGAGCGGAGGAAGCAGAGACAAAATGAGCAGTAAATTAAAAACAGAATGGGGGCACAACTTAACAAACAGGAACGTCTAGAACTGCTTCATACTTTTTTCTCAAGAAATAGGAGACATTTTAAAAAGGCGTTAGAAGTGTCTGTTCATATTCTCCACCCACTTTTTGATGGGATTGTTTGTTTTTTTTCTTGTCATATTGTTTAAGTTCTTTGTAGGTTCTGTATATCAGCCCTTTGTCGGGTAGATTGCAAAAACTTTTCCCATTCTGTTGGTTGCCATTCACTTTAATGATAGTTTCCTTTACTGTGCAGAAGCTCTTTAGTTTAATTAGATCCCATCTGCCTATTTTGGCTTTTGCTGCCATTGCTTTTGGTGTTTTAGTCATGAAGTCCTTGCCCATGCTTATGTCCTGAATGGTATTGCCTAGTTTTTAATTTATGCAGCCAACAAACATATGAAAAATAAGCTCATTATCACTGGCTATTAGAAAAATACAAATCAAAACCACGTTAAGATACCATCTCATACCAGTTAGAATGGCGATCATTAAAAAATAAGGAGACAACAGATGCTGGAGAAGATGTGGAGAAATAGGAACACTTTTACACTGTTCGTGAAAGTGTAAATTAGTTTAACCATTGTGGAAGAGAGTGTGGTGATTCCTCGAGGATCTAGAACCAGAAATACCATTTGACCTAGTAACCCCATTATGAGGTACATGTCAAAAGGATTATAAAATATTCTATTATACACATGCACATGTATGTTTATTGCTATTGCGGCACTGTTCACAATAGCAAAGACTTGGAACCAACCCAAATGCCCATTAATGATAGACTGGATAAAAAAAGGTGGCACATATGCAATGTAGCCACAAAAAAAGGATGAGTTCATGACCCTTGCAGGGACACGGATAAGGCTAGAAACGATCATTCTCAGCAAACTGACACAATAACAGAAAATCAAACACCACATGTTCTCACTCGCAAGTGAGTGTTGAAAAATGAGAACACACGGACACAGGGAGGGAAACATCACACACCGAGGCCTGTTGTGGAGTGGGGGGCTAGGGGAGGGATAACAGGTAGTGGGGTGATAGGGAAGGGATAGCATTAGAAGAAATATGTAATGTAGATAATGGGGTGGTGGATGTAGCAAACCACCATGGCACATGTGTATCTATGTAACAAACCTGCACGTTCTGCGCATGTACCCTGGAACTACTTCAAGTTCTGCAGTATATGTGCAGAACATGCAGGTTTGTTATGTTTGTATATATATATATATATATATATATATATATATATATATGGCTTTAATTTCCACAAGACCTTAGAGGAAAAATAGGTTTTCAGTGGTGAGTTCAACTATACACATACATGTGTATAAAGCCTCTCCATCTCTCATCACAGAGACAATGACATCTAAAATGTGAAGACAGGTGTGACTCTGACCCACAAAAAGGTTGATTGACAAAGTGATGCCTTAAAAGAGGTTGACTGTATCATCTCAGAATTCAGGATAGGTCAGGAATAGGGAGATTAAGCATATTTAATTACACGCATTCAATTTTAGGAGGGCAGACCCTGAAGACCCAAGATAAACAACAAGAATTAATCTATTGGATAAGACCATTCAAAAGAGAAGAAAATCTCTTTAAACATTCAATTCTGATTCTGTGACTTTGGGTCCAGAGAGACAGGAGGTAAGGGCTTTATAACTTGCATTTAGGAACAGATATATGAGACCATGCACTTTAAGATCTGCTCTTCTCAACCTCACAAAGAACCCCCCGATGCCTGAAAGTCTTGCCACTGAAGCACCCACAATTCACATACTGACAGCTTCTAAAAAGCAGGAAAACAAAGTTACATTCAGGAAAATTGCTTAGCAAACATAGGAGGATGAAACAATAAATCATCAGTTTGTGGTCTTTGCCTAGTGTTTTGTCTAGGCTCTGTGTCAATGCATCTCTTGCAGGATAAGAACGAACTTAGAAATCAGTAAAGTAAGACTCAGAGAATGAAATCTCAAAGAATGGACTTTAGCCAGCTTCTTGAGAACCACATAGCTGAGATTCCTCTCTGATATTTTCTACTGCATTGGGTTCTACAATATCATGATAAATCAAGCATGCAGTCACTCAAGGCAAGAACACTCCTGTGATTCATTCCTTGATGCTTGGGACTCTTTTGCATTTTTGCAGTGTCTGTATCGGGTGGCCATAAGAAGGTGACATATGCATTCTATTTCCAGAAAATTTTCAGGGTTGTGTAACTTTAGGAGCACTTCCTTACACCATGTGCTTGGGGCAGAGTGAGAAAAATGGCAATGATCATGGTCTCATCAAGGAAGACTTCATAGACCTTGGTAATGATTTGCTTTAGTTTGGGTGCAGCAATGGACCACTGATGAATTTTAATAAGGGGAGTGATTACACTGACTTCTGTTTGAAGACCAGGTAGAAGAGTCAGAGTAGGAGCTAGGAGTCTACCAAGCAAGCTGTTATAGTCCACAGCAGATGATGGTCTGACAGAATTGGTAGCAACAGAGTTAGAGAGTAGCAGATGGTTTTAGAAATAAGTAAATGTTTTCAAAAAATATATATTTGGAGGTAAAAACAGAAAGGATTTGCTTATGACTTGAACATGGAAGATTCAGGGAAATGCAGGAGCCAATGGTGGCATTCGGGTAAGTAACTAGGCAAGTGGAGATGATCGTTATTAATAGGGAAGGTTGAGGGAAAGGTTAATTGTGGGGGTTCTTTTCTAAAACACGTTAACTCTGAGACATTTATAAGACAACCGCATGGAATTGTCAAAAACTGGGAACTTCCAAAGTTCTGACCAAAGACACCCAGGCCTCAGACTTTAGGGAGGAAACTAGAAATGAATAGGGAAGTGGACTAGAGCAGATTTTTCTAATAATAGAAAGCCCAGAAAGAGAGGAAAAAAAGACGCATTTGTGTTTGGCCCTCTTCCCCCAGCTGAAAATCTCTCTCCTTTCTTCCCCCTGGGTTATCCCTACAATACACAGAATATATTAGACAGTTTGGTTAAAGGCAAGATCCACTCGCCCCAAAACTTTACTCCCAAACTCTTTGAGATCTCAGCATTCTGTGATCTTTTTTTAGATATGGAAAACTAATCCTTTTTAGGAGGATTCATTTCACCAAGGGTGAAAGATGGGATAGTAATAATAATTTGATTATTTTTTAGTATACATTTAATTTAAATGCCTAGTTAAGACCTTGGCACTGAAGGAATTAAGTGTGGGGATGAATAAGAATAGAGAAAATCAGTAGAAGAGACAAAACAGAATTTTAATTTGGAAACTCTGAGTACTAGAAGGAATCCACATTAGGGAACTCTGGAGAAATCTTGGCTCTGCAGCAATATTACATACGCCTTGCCCTTTCTTTTATGATTTCAACAATTAATTCCTATTAGAGACCTACCCTCCTCATTTTTTTAATTCTGTTTCATAGAGATTGGCTAAGAATTAATTCTGCCACATGTTTTAGGTTTCATATCATCCCAGAAGTACACAAGTGTCACTCTGCATTCTACATACCTTATTTTAGTCTTTTAAACTTATTATCATATCAGTGTCCTTGAACATAGCATATCAGAGAGATGCATGCACACACATACACACACTATGCACCATGCACACATTCACATACACAGATAGAAACTTGGCAGGGTGGGGGAATCTCTAGATTCAAGTTCATCCAAACCCCAGCTCTTAACATAATATATTAATGTTATGAGATTCTTGGCACTTGGGGCTGTTAATCCAGTTACATGGCAATCATTCTGCATAACAACTCCTGAATCTCAATGGTTTACAACATTTCCTCTTGCTCACAGGACTGCGAGGTGCCTGAGTCTCTTCTGGGCTTGCCCTGAGACGGGCTGCTAGAGTGGGCTTGAATCTAGGCTGTGGAGTGGGCTTCAGATCTGCTCCCTGTGTCTCCTCATTTTGGGGATGCGGGGACCTGTAACGCATTCTTTCAATGGCAAGAAGGCAAGAAAAAACATGCAAGGCTTTTTCTCAGAATTGGCACACGGTGACTTCTGTTCTCATTCCACAAATTATACCAAGTCTCGTGGCCAAACTGAAAGTCAGTGGGGCGGAAGAGTGCGCTCCACCCACAGGGAGGCCTTGGAGAGGAGGAGAGGAAAAGAGTTGTAAATAATCTTATCTACCTTGGGGCAATGATTTGTTTAAGTTTTCAGCCTCCTTTCTTAGACCGCACTCTGGCTTGCCAGTAAATGCTCAGAAAAACGAGAGGGGAGGAAGGGATAGAAAGGAAACAGGGAAGAATCCCAGGGAGAGTCTATGTGGATTTCTCTGTTCTCATCACTATGGCCATCTAACTGAAAACAGAGCTACTAAACATTAAAAAATAAGGAGCACTTGAAATTCCAAATGTGGCTTATTGAGTAAATATTTTACAGAAGCTCACAAGCTGGTAGCCTACGGAGATTACAAATTCTGCCCCAAAACGGTTTATCATCAACAATTACTTAGAACTTTTTACTTCACTCAATTCTTCTCATTTTCCCCCACTCAATTTCTCTGTGAAATGGTCCTCATTTTCAGAGGACAAACTATCTTTTACATATTTCTATTCTCAGACCTTAAATGGATACACAATACATGTTTATTGAGTATCATACAGATATCTGATGACAATGTGAGTTGTTAAAACATTAACTTAGTACTTAGTCTTAATGACATTTTCTCCATCTTTCTCTCTAGAGTGTGAAAACTCAATGGAATTACGATATACTTGTGCGGAACCATATTTTCCCCCCGAGAACCAACAAATTAATGAAAAAGATTTAAAATAATGCATTTATCTACCTTACAGTATACTGAAAATATTGGTTCTCACAAAATATAATGAAGATAGTGGCTGGGTGCAGTGGCACATGCCTGTAATCCCAGCAGTTTGGGAGGCTGAGGTGGGTGGGTCACTTGAGGCCAGGAGTTTGAGATCAGCCTGGCCAACACAGCGAAACCCCATTTCTACTAAAAAATACAAAAATTAGCCAGGTGTGGTGGTGTGTGACTGTAGTCCCAGCTATTCAGGAAGCCAGGGCACCAAAATCACTTGAACCCAGAAGGCTGAGGTTGCAGTGGACCAAGAGTGCACCACTGCATGCCAGCCTGAGCAACAGAGCGAGACTCCATCTCAAAAAAATAAAATAAAAAATTTAAAAATACTGACAATAGCTTTTATATTGTTTTTATTCTTCACAAAGACACCAAATTTTAAAGTGACTGTACCTATTAGAAAATGTAAATTGAACTGATATTTTTTTTAAACTCCACAATTGTGTTGGCACACAGATATCTATGTGAGGTTGATTATAATAAAAAGATAGGAAATGGGAAGAAAAATGAAGGCTTTATATTCATTGTTGTGTTCATTGCTAGTTAGCAAATATACATTCTTATTCTTCTAAAAAAATACCCTCAAATTTTAAAGGAGAGTAAATTGTGTTAGTGGTAATGTAATGGGGTCAGGAAAGCCACACAGTAATCAGATTTTCCTATTAATATAGTAAATGAATAGTTATTATTGTCAGTAACGTTTTGGTCCAAACCATTTAAATATAACCGTTTAATATTTACTCAAAATGTAGTTAATCAGTGTCATGTCAATCAAGTTCAGTATAAACATAATCTAAATTTATTACTGTGACAAAATTTGTAATAAATAAGTTTAACTTTATGATACAATGTTTGATATGAGCAATATAGTCAATTAAATTTTTTAAATGTTAATGGATCATACTAACTAATATGATTTCATATACACACATTTAGGAAAAAGGGAAAAAAGAAAAAAGGCCTAGAAAATGAAATAATTGTTTAGTCGTACCCTTATCACAAGATATAATGCATATGAATACCATCCAATTTTATTACTGATGCAAAAATTATCTCATTTGTAAATAAATAAGTCTTAAATGTCAGTGGGTCCTATGATAAGAAGGATAGAAATTGATGGATATCTCAAGTTCTACATTTCATCTTAGAATCTACTTTACTAGACTTACTAGATTCCATTAAGCTGAAAACTTAAAGATTATCAAGCATTTTCTCTGTACTTGAGAAGGAGACAGGGTTGCTGCATAAATTCTTAAATCTGATAGAACAATTAGGGAAAAGTATATGGCCGATCACAACTTTAAAACTGTTTTAAAATGGCGTAATACCACAGCATTCATATATATCCTAGAATCATACTATGAGCCCCCAAAGATAAAAGTGAATGTCAAACTACCACCTTGCCAGTGAAAGAAAGAACTTTGTCCCCAAACCAGTGTAAAACAAACATCTTTATAGGCTTTATCTGTCTTTGGGTTATAATTTAGCTAGTCACATCTAATATATCTTTACCTGTTAATATATTGTTATCTATAGGCCATAACAGGAATTTATTGGTCACAGGAAAATCCTTTTGACTACTTCTATGTGGACTGAGGTAAAGCCATGTATCTTGGCAGGCTTTTCAACCACAGCATATACTGCCATAGTTATAATACAGCTCACTCAATGTATTTGTCAAGGAATACGATCTAAAATTTTTGCTGTTTCAATCACCTTATCAAAAGTTCGCACAAAAGTAAACTTATTTATGAAGGATTACCTGAGATAGATGCAATCCATCTATTCTTCTGGACTTGTTTTAGTCCATTTTCACATTGCTATAAAGAACTACCTGAGACTGGGTAATTTATAAAGAAAAGAGGATTAATTGGCTTATGATTCCACAGGCTATACAGGCTTCTGCTTCTGGGGAGGCTGCAGGAAACTTACAATCACAGTGAAAGGTGAAGGGGAATCAAGCACTTCTTACATGGCTGGAGCAAGAAGAAGATCAAAAGGGAATGTGCCACACACTTTTAAACAACCAGATCACATGAATGAGAACTCTATCACAAGACAGCAGTAGAGGGATGGCGCTAAGCCATTAGAAACCACTGCCATGATTGAATCACCTCCCACCAGGCCCCATCTCCAATACAAGGGATTACAATTCAACACGAAATCTGGGTGAGGATACAGAGCCAAACCATCTCAGCATCAGAGAGCACAAAGTCAAATGACTTCAGGGGTCAGATGCCCACATAAATGAACAAAGGGGTCAGGTATAATGAAGGAGGGGAGGAGGGATGAATAGCAGTATGCTTAACTGATGATGTGCATTCCATGCTTAGAAGCATGTTCTTTTTCTTTTCTCATACATAAATTTGACTTGCAGACTGCCTGTCTTTACTCTCTGCATCTAGAAAATGGATTATCTGTCATAGATTAAGTTAGTGCTTCAGAGCACTACCTGAACTCTACTTTTTTTGTACCTCCTTACAATTCATATTACTAAATTGGGACCTGACACTATTGTTTTAGGAAATTTTTGGCTGAAAATCAGGGGACATTGCTTATTCTTTGTCATACCCTAATTAACCAACAGCTTCTTTTTTGCAAAGCAGTGAGTTTTTCTCTTTAAAAAAGCTGCCTTTATGTGCTATTAAATATATCATAGTGATCAAATCATAATCCACATGTTCCTCAGTCCTGAGCTTATGAGGATTCTTATTTCAGAAGGACAAATAGAAAGCACCCCCACCTGACCTTCTCTGGAGTTATCATAAAGCTCTGTGCCACAACGACTGCTTTCCCCTCTAGGCATGTGGTAGGATTACATTTCCTTTTGGTGCTCTTTTGGTCAGGGTTGACTGTGAGTAGTTCTGGCTAATAAAGTTCGAGTAGAAGCAACATGTGCTACTACTAGCCTGGAACATTTACGACCAAACGTGAGAACCACCAGCAACTTGGTTTTTTCTCTGCTGCTGTGTTACGAGAGAGAATAGGAATGACAACACCACTCCAGGGTCAGCATTTGACTCAAAGTAGACACGGAGTATGAGAGTAAAATAAACCTTTGTTGCATCAAGCCAGTGAAATTTTGGGATTGTCTGCTAACTACATTGCATCCTAGCTTGAATCCTCCCTCTGCCAAACTCCTCATGTCATTGGAGGGGGTAGATAGAGAGAAATTTATCGTTAGGCAAGCTCCCTGAACATGACTGCTTCTCAGAAGGATTTTCCTGTGACCAATAAATTCCCTGTTACAGACTATAGTGACTTGATTCCATGTTTAATAACCAAGACGACTGACAACAATAAAAGCCAGTTTTACATGTATATAGTTCTTTTCTTATTTGGGATACAAGCCAGGCTTTCTCTATTCCTAATGATAATCTTATGAAGAACAACCGCATAATTTCTTGGGGGGAAAAGTATGATGTAAGAAATCCACAGAACATATGGTGCCTATATTCCTTTTCCTAAATTATAAAACTTTATTTGAAAGAATGAAAAAGACTAGGCCTTGCAATAACCTAGCTTGTGTACTCAACTGATCATTTAGCAAACTGATGTCTTCCTGGATTATTACATGGCAAGTAAACAATAGTCTCTTGGCTCCTGGCTCATAAACAACTTGACTATATTTAACACTGTTGGGGGACACACATGGTATTTCAAAGGATAAAATGCTTCTCTTATCTTAAAAGATTTGCTTCAACTGAGCAACTAGTTTGTTTTTATCTAGTAAATATAACGACCATTTCTTTTTATACATTGTCTACTAGGAAGTTGACTGTCAGATTTTAGCGTCAAAGCTAGCAAATACAGAGGATCTCACAGCATCTATTTTGTGCACTGACATTACTCTTAAATATCAGATGAAATTTAAAGAGCATGGAATTTTAAGATACAGAGAGGAATTCCGATTTACAGTGCTTATAGTTGTTGATTTGCAGTGGTATCTTAAATGGAAGCAGCCTCATAACTAGGTGATATTATGGTTCCAGAGCCCATGAACTTAACTACTTTTGTAAGTAGTTAGAAAACTACTCCTTTTCTAAGTAGTTAAGTTCATGGGCTCTGGAACCATATGAGTTATATTCAAATCCTAGTTTTGCAACTTGGTAGCCACATGGCCTTAAGCAAGTTATTTCACTGCATCTGCTTCCTCGTCTCTAAAATAGGGATGATTGCCTCTATTGTTGTAAGGATTAAGTGTTAACATAGGAACACTATTAAGAACATTTCCTGGTATATTAGTTAATATAATTATTTCTCTAATAATAAATGGCCAGTGATTGCAAGTCAATACACAAGTCAACCTAACTGAGACTTTTACCTTAAAGAACACTGTGCTACATCCTAGAGATACAAAAATGAATAAGGTCTGGCCTTTGCCTTAGCTCGTGAAATGTAATAGCCTAAAAGCACAAGATTCATAAATGGACAATATCAGTACAGTGGGACAAAATGTAATACAATGAGTTATTTGCTACTTGCTATCAATACATATTTTGTTAACATATTAGCATAGACATTTCATCTTCAAATCTTCCTGGACATACTAATTTTTGCATCCTTCTAACCAAAGTTTTTGTAAAACAGAAAGCACTTAAAAATTGCAGGATATAGGAATTAACCGAAGGTAAGGCATTCAAGTGGTGCTAGCCAGCAGACATCTTACAGGCTCTCCCACAAAAAAATAAACATAAGTATAGTAGTAATGAGTGATCTATGAAAAAAGTGAAAGTGGGATGCTGAGAAGCTATCCTGGCCTGGGCATTTGAGGATGGTTTCCCTGAGGGAGACCTGGAGGAAGAACAGCAGTTGTCCTAAAGAAGGAGGACTCCAGTCAAAAGTAATAGCAAAAAATAAATAAATAAATACAAACCAGCTGAGGCGTGGTGGAGCTTGTCAATTGCTTTCAGGTTCCAAAAACTAAAAGAAGGGAAATATAGCTAGTACGTAATAAGCAAGAAGGAAATTGGCATAAGGTGGTAATTATTGCTTCCACAGGGTGGTCTTCCCTGGCCACTATCATCTCACATAGCCCCTGTTCCCAGTCCTTCATATCATTACCCTCCTGCATTTTCTTTACAACACTTCTCTTAAATCATGTCATGCATGGGTTTGCTTTTTTGTATTTTTTTTTTTTTAACTTGAGTGTAAGCTCCATTAATCATGGATCTTGTCTGTCTTTCTCATCTCTACCTACAACACTTAAGAACAAAACTTGGGTTCATCATTGCCATTCAGTAAATGTTGAATAAAAAATAAGAATGAAAGCTAGACTTTACGTGAAGGGTTAATGTGAATTATCATGAAGGGCTAATTATGAAGGGCTTTATAACCTGTAAAACATTTTGAACATTAACAGAAAGGAAATGATGAATTTTAAGTCGAAAGCAATGCAATCAGATTTGCATTTAAAAATCACTAGCTGTTGTGTCAAGGGTAGAGCTGAGGGCCTAGGACACACTGTGGCTTAGATCACTGTGATGGCAATATCAGGAAGGACAGAAATTGATAAACTTGAGAAATGAAAAGAAAGCAAAATAGCAAAATTAACAGGGCTGAATCTTTAATAAGAGAGAGAAGACTCCTAGATTTGGGGATAAACAGTGGAGTCTCTTCATGAGAAGAGAGGGGAGCTGTGCATGTTTGCTGTTGGTTTTTGTGGGGGAGGGGCACTCTGGTAGAGATTTTAACTCCTATTTAGTCAATTTCAGTGAGATGTGGGAGACAGTGAGAGTGCTGTGAAGGAAGAACCTGGATAAAGGGGGCTCTAGTCAGGAAATAGAGGTTTAGGGATCATGAGCACAGAAGAGGGATTGAATCTATAGGGAAAGATAAGGTGAATTAGTGTCCTAGTGAGAACAGAAGAGGGCCCAGGCCATCTCCCTAAGGAGCTCAGAAAGTGAAAAACGAATCCACAAAGCCAACAGGGTGGAGTGTAAGGAGGGAAACCCAGAGAACGCAGGTCACAGAAGCCATGGAAAGGGCATGCTCTTGGAAGAAGGAAGTCTTCTGCAGGATGGCTTGAGACTGGTTTCTGTGACACAGGTCCCCTGACCAGGGCATCTAATTAGTAAACCTTTAGGTTTTATTTCAACTGACAATTGTATTCAGAGAGTTATACCAAGGAGAGATTCTTCCTGAAAATAGAACTAGGGTTCCATTGGACAATGGGTCTTTTGGCAAGGTGGTCCAGATTGGAATGATACTGCCCAAAAGGCCGGCATGCAGGAAGGGGAGGAAAGAAGGCAATGATTCTGAATCCATGGGGGGTGTGCTGTCTGTCATGAGTGTGTAGTGAATGGGTTGAAGTAACCTGCTGTCTTTATTTTAAAGTTACTAGCCCCAAAGTTCCAAACTTCCCACGTCCTGTGTTTGCTGTGCTTGGCGGAGAAGCTAGAATGGAGGAGGAGAAACAGACTCAAAATTGGTGAAGGGGGTCAGAATAAATGATAAAGAAAGGCCTTTAAGTCTCAATGCTCAAAAGTTGTCCACAATTAGCAGAACCCTGGCAGGCACAAATGATGTTTCCGTATATCTGTTGTCACTGAAAATGCTCATTGAATTAATTTGGAAATTATATTTCTGATGTAATTTCTGGGGTTCATGTCATTATGAATTCAAGATGCTAAAAAATACACAAATACTTTATGAGTCATATTCCTTCAGGAATAATGTGGCTTGAGACAGCATCTTTTTTACTTCTTCTAGGACTATATATACTTGGATGCAGCCAGAAATTTTTGGCTGGGTTACAGAATTTATGTGATTTAAATCTATACTTGCAAACAGATGAACATTTAACACAGCATTGGAATAAAATGAGATGCACTGCTCTTTGCCCAGAGGAGATGATTCTGACCAGCAGAAGTCACACTTAAGATGCAGGAGGAGATACAGGGTGCTTCCTTGCTGAAATGCCATTCTGGGTGTCAAGAAATAAACTCTTTTAAAAAGAAAATCAACCCAATTGAAGGTAGTAAAAGAATATTGCTTCAAAAAGTGAATCTCCTATGTCATCTATGACTCAGTTTCTCCCCCATGCCTATATTTTACCACTTAATATCTTCATTTATCTGTCCATTCACTCAACAAATATGTACATGTAACAAGCACTGATGTTTTGGTGACCAAAACAGAAATATCATCTACCCTCAAAGAGTTCACAGTCCAAAAAGGAAAAAAAAAAAAAAGGAATAAGCAATTCCAATGCAACATATAAAAGTAACACAGCAAGTAGCACACGTACCATGGAATTCTGAACCACACTTGAGCAGTCTAGCCTGAGAACTGAAGGGCCTGCAGGGAAAGAGCTTTTTTCCTTACTTTATTTACCGTTCCTGCCACCCTACCTTTCCCCTAAATGTTGAGCCACCCACCCTTTAAAACTACAATCTAAAACTGTTCAAAATTCTCACAGGCTAACATTTCATAAAAATAACTACACTAAATATTGAAGATGAAGGGGGAGAGAATACAGAAGATATAAAAAGCACAAAGACGGTGAAGTTCTCAAAATGTAGGGTGTTGATCCTTAAGATAATTATATACTGGGTCCAAAGAAGTAGTGCAAATTGGCTTGAACCCAGCCTGTCATTCTGTTCTCCTAGATTCACATTTCTTGGAAGTAGGGATATTTATTTTTATGGCAGGAAAACAGATTTCTAGCTAATTGTCCACTTCCAAGGAAAATTGGAAAAACATCTTACCTATTATAAATATAAGTATCGCTTATGTTTATTTCTTATACTTGGCAAATGACAGCATTTTACGCATCTAATTGGCTATATTAAAGTATGCAACAAATGAATGATTTCATGCACACTCCACAAATGGTAACTTTTTCACTGACACTGCTTGCAAAATATGCTTCCTGAACTCTGGAATATATGCACAGGGCTACAAAAAGAGGGGAAACTAATACTCAAGCAAATTTTCAACCTTGAGCAATGAACATATGCAAAGAGATGAGTTCAGCTACAACCTCAAATCACTGCCCAGTTAACCTGAGAGGAGTATGAAAACAGTTGCTTAAAGGTTACTGAATTACCCTCTTTAAGGGACTTAGGTCTATATGAGTCTATTTCTAGAAAATACGGACCTAGCTTTTCTTTTTACTCTTCTCTTCCTGTGTTTTCCCTTTGTGTTCCTTTTCGAAAACGTTGTCTGTTTTTTCTATGCTTTCTCTTTTCCTTCTCTTCCCTTCTGTAACTTTGAGGTGACAAGACACAGCGAGACCTATGGGGACGTAGCTGAGGAGGTGTCAGAATCAAGGAGGCTGGCCTGGGCTGGAGGAACCAGGGTCAAGGACGCTGCCAGATTGCCAGAGCCTATGTAGCAGGATAAATAGATAGTTATGACCAAGGCCCGTGGGGCCATTGGGGATGGGACCAGGAGCCAGGAGCCAAATGGGGCTAATGGTGGCCAAATAGAAGCTTCCAACCATAATCCTCCCAATAGGAATGCCAAATGGAACAACTATGTACACAAAAAATGCACCTTCATAAGAACCGAAAATCAGGTGAATGATCATAATACCTGGTTTTACCATTACGTTAAGGGACTGAGGCTGAGGAGATGCTTGGCGGAATTGAGATGATAGTTACTTACACAGTGAATGATCAAGCACATGTTAAGCATAATGGGAGTCAAGTTTCCCACTTTTAGAGAAAAACATTTCCTATATAGAAAGGGTATAGGCTGGAGGAAACTCTGTGGTGTTGAGTTAGATTTAGAGATACTAAGGTGAGCTCATGGTTGATGGATAGATGGATAGATAGATGGAGAGCTAGAAAGAGAGATGATAGAGAAATTGATACACGTGCTACATTGTGTGTGTGTGTGTGCGTGTGTGTGTGTGTGTATGTGTGTGTGTGTGTGTGTGTGTGATTGCCAGCTCTGTCCACTGTGAGGGCCTAGAAACGATACCACTCAGGGAGATGTGAGTACACCCAGTGCCCAGATCTTAGTTTCTAAAAGCCAATCTTCAGACTAACTCAAAGACTAGAACAGGAGAAATACAAGATGAATATGGAGTATCTTGTGACAGAAAGTGAGGAAATGCTCAAATAATGAGGGAGACTTGCCAAAAGGATATATGTGCTAACATCTAGGGGCTCCAAATAGCTTAATTTGGGATAATGTGAGCATCAAAATAAATAATGATGTTAATGTATTACATCACTTGGAAGAAAATAGTTATCCATAAGTTTATACTCATAAATAAACAAATGAATAAACAGATAAATTTAGATGACAGGGACTTTTCTTACAGTAGAATGCTGGCTGATAAATGTAGATCAATAAGGAAATTAGAAAATCACCACTGAGTAAACATCATTGCTTGTTTCAGGTGAAAATCATCAGCAAAGGCTAAATCTAGTGTGTGAGGGTTTAAATAGTGATAGAATACTTATATAGTTTTAAAATATTCCATATATGGGAAGATTAGCAATTTTATAATAGAGCAACCTAGCAGACATCAACTTCATCAACTGATCCAAATTGTGTTCCTCCTGATAGGGTGCCCTGTGAAGAACAGGGCATTCCTGCTGAGGAGTTCCTATTAAAAATCCATCATCTGAATGTAAACGAGGAAACAGGCAAACTTTAATTATAGAAACGAGGAAAAATCAGGCAAACTTTAGAAAATAACTGGACTGTACTCATCGAAAGTACCAATGCCACTTTTGTGGCAAGAAGAGACAGATAATATCGCACCCTGAAAACGAAAGAGATATGACAACAAAATGCAGCACATGATCTTGGATTGAATCCTGGGCTGGAAAAAAATAATTTAAAAAGTCTGTGTTTTCAATAAAAAAGGGCATCCTTGAGACAATTGGTCAATGAGAGGAATTTAAGGATTACGTGGTGGGATTTTTATTAATGTTTTAAATGTGAAATTTCATTGAGTGTATAGTGTTATGTCTACAAATTGCACTCAAATATTTTGGAGGAATATGTATATGTGTATACACACACACACACACACACACACACACAAAACAATACATGCAGTTAAATATTAACAGCTGAAGAAACCGATAGTCCTTTACTCATTTTTACTATTCTTTTCTTTTTTTTTTTTTTTTTTGAGTTTTGCTCTACTGCCCCAGCTGGAGTGAAGTGGTGCGATCTTGGCTCACTGCAACCTCCGCCTCCTGGGTTCAAGTGATTCTTTTCCCTCAGCCTCTCAAGTAGCTGGGATTATAGGTGCCTGACACCACTCCCAGTTAATTATTGTATTTTTAATACAGACAGGGTTTCACCATGTTGGCTAGGGTGATCTCGACCAAGCCTCTTGACCTCAGGTGATCCTCCTGCCTCAGCCTCCCAAAGCACAAGGCATACAGGCATGAGCCACCACCCCTGGCCTCTTTTCAGTATTCTTATAGCATGTCTTTATAAAAGTTAAAAATATTTCAAAATAAATAGCAAGTAACCATATATTATTTATAAATGCAATGAAAGAAAAATATCTTAACAGAATTAAGATTTTAAAATTTAAAAAATTGAACATAAAAATATTAATGAAAATTTGGAACTAAAAAGTCAACAGCATTACCCATAGTTTAATGATCCTTCGTACGTTTCAAGCACTGTACTGTTCTGAAGGTGAAATTATATTTCATCTTATTTTTCCTTTCATTGCGTTTGGGCTATTGCCTAAATTTGAAAAAAAAAAAAAACCTAATACATAAAATTTGCAAAAATTACTATCTGAAAAATTCTAGAAAAGATTTGTCCTTTTCTTTAATTTTTTTAAACTTAGATGATATAATTCAGAATCAGGAAAACTCAGTTTGTTCTCAAAGGAAGTGACGATATGAGTGAACGTGCTTGCTCTCTCTCTCTCTCTCGGCTAGGTCTCATATGTCAAAGCTATTGATATTTGGATGGCAGTGTGCCTCCTTTTTGTGTTTGCAGCACTTCTGGAGTATGCAGCTGTAAATTTTGTATCAAGACAACACAAAGAACTGCTGAGATTTCGACGAAAGAGAAAGAATAAGGTAAGTGAATAAATGTATTGGGTTTGGCAGCATCCAATTTTCACTGGAAAGTGAATTTGTTGTATTTAATGGAGATGAAAAGAGAGGCAGTTGGGACTGGGGATGAAATAATATAAAATTTCTTTCGTTTTTTCCAATCCAAACTGAACAGGTCAAAAATAGCATCAGGGAGAAAACGATGACACCTAGCTCTACTTTAAACAGCATATCTGATTACATGAGACCTATATCAACTTCTTTTTAATGTACTTCCTGGAGGGACACATTTTTATTTTAATTAATGAAATATATTATTTCTTAATTGCAATGTTAGAGCATTTCTAATGGTTTCACTTCATCTAAGTCATCAAATGTAATTAGTAGAGTGTCTTTGTCAGAGGTAATTTATTTTAATCAAATATTACTTATTTACTAATACCATAATGACAAATACATGCAAAACTATGTGGTCTCTTTTTGATACATATTTTCATCAGCTAAAAACGTTTCTTTTGAAACCCCATAAGAATACAATAAAGTGCTATTGTTACGTGGCTATTATCTGATAAATAATGAAACCAGGAGAAAACTTGGAACATCATGAAGAGACCGTAGTAAGTTGCAGAAGTAAGCTCCTAACTGAATTTTGATGCCCTAAATGAAGTGTTTCCTCCATGCAGAACTGTAATGGCATCTCCCTTGACATGCACGTGGTTTTGACCAATCTCCTTTCTTTTTCTATAAGAGAAAGCCTCTATCGACAGCGGATCTACACATTTACTTCTAACGTGAATGTGTCAACTGATATTCTGAAAGTAAATGAACTTTTAAAGAATGGAGAATAATGTCAAAGTTTTGTGTAATTGTGGCAAGGATCCAATATCCTGGTATATTTAAGTCAAAAGATAAACCTCTATGAAGTTCATCTAGTGTGCATTTTTAAGTATTTTTAAAGTTGCAATTTTTTAAGGATTCTTTGTGGTTTATAAATTATGCTGCAATTTATATATTTATTAAACTTCTTTAAAAAGCACTAAGCTTTTTTTTTTTTTTTTTTTTTTGAGATGGAGTTTCGCTCTTGTTACCCAGGCTGGAGTGCGATGGCGCGATCTCGGCTGACCGCAACCGCAACCTCCTGGGTTCAGGCAATTCTCCTGCCTCAGCCTCCTGAGTAGCTGGGATTACAGGCACGCACCACCATGCCCAGCTAATTTTTTTTTTTTTTTTTGGTAGAGACGGGGTTTCACCATGTTGACCAGGATGGTCTCGATCTGTTGACCTCGTGATCCACCCGCCTCGGCCTCCCAAAGTGCTGGGATTACAGGTGTGAGCCACTGCGCCCAGCCAAAAGCACTAAGCTTTGACCTCTCAGTGCTTGAGTCTATTTAGTATTAAACATATTCTAAAGCAGTAACTTACTTATCATTTCTTACTGGCCCTCCAAAGGGCGTCACTTCTTCAATAAACACACAATTAGCACGGAAAGAATATCAGCATTCAGCATTGGGAGAGTCAGTAATGTATGAACGAAAACCAGTGCTAAGAGTTGCATTTAATTAAATTTTATGAAAACCAAAGCACATCTTTTTGTACACTGAAACATATTGTGATGGGGAGATTATCTTCTTCCCTCACCTCACCCTGGTCTACTGGTCTGTTACATTTTCTCATACCTCCTCATTCTCCCTTTATCTCTTTTTCTTCCTGTTCTCTCTCCCTCTCTACCTCCTACTTGCTCCTCTTTTTTTTCATAATACCTGGCACTGGTGGAACAACAATGACAGTACAAATGCTTATCACAGGGGTGATGCTCTGGTCTTTCTTTTTTATCAGTGACTGATAAAGACCACTTTCCCCCTTCTAGTATCAATAATTAGAAGTAAAGCAATACTCAGGTTCCCTATGATTATGATTTGCTTTTTGTCATTTTGATTTTCCATTTCTTTACCTTTTTTCCTCTCCTTACACAATTTTGAATGTATCAAGCATGTACTCTAAATACTGGAAAAGAGAAGTATTGCACATCCGGTGTCCAAATGAGGAAAGTGTGAAAGCTCAGACATACCCTACATCCACCACACATCCAATAAACACCGTTTCTAGTAGAAAAAGTATTAGACTACACGTCTAGATACTCAATTCTGGGTCCTTCTTTTAAAAAATTATTATTACCTAAGTACCTCTTTACTCTTTACTCAGTTTTACCACATGTAAAAGTAAATAAAACTATTTGATGTTCCTTCCTCTTTAGCTCATAGAAAGATGGAAATATTCATTTTTGCTAGTTATTGGTACTCTAGGAAAATGCAAGAATAGTCATATCTTACTATTTTCTGATAACTACTTGATATATTCAGGGATCAAATGTAATTAAAAGTAATTATGATTTAATGAAGAAAAGAGTTTTTTTAAGTTCAATTTATACATTGAGGTAGATACTTTGCATATGTGAAAATCTATTAATTGCTACAAATGTCTGTTCAAATGATATATGCGATTACAACCAATTGTGTAATTATATTTAATCATATATGAATTGATGCTCTGGTTTCTCAATCCTTCTTGGTCCACTTTACCTTCCCACAGACAGAAGCTTTTGCATTGGAGAAGTTTTACCGTTTCTCAGATATGGTAAATTGACTTTCTTGACTCTAAATAGAGGAATGTGCTCATCAGTAAAAAGCAGACAGCATATTCTGCACTACCAAGGCAGTGTTTGGTGGGGAAACACAGCCCCTTTTGTTTTGAAAGCTGAGCAAACACCATCCCCCTTTAGCTAAGAAGGGTATTTTCTTTTTCTAAAAACTTTATTCTTGTCTTGTCTCACCCAGTAAAAGGATATTTAAATATTATCCTTCATTTTATTAACAGAGCTATTTGATCGGTCAAAATGATTTAAAAATATATGTTAAAGAGAAATATCACATATATCTTGTAGTAATCATCATAGGTTTTTTGTACAGTAAACTCATATACCTGTACAAAATTAGTTGAAAATAAATGGAAATTTTATTTATACAAATTCCAAAAGCAGCTGCACAAGAGACCTCAAAATAAGGCAACAAAATGATTTATGCCTTCCTTGTATCTTTAGAATCAATTCTAAACATTAAAATATGTTTAGATTACTTATAGTAAGTGAACAATTTATTTTGATTGGCAGCATCCTTTGAAATTTTCTAATAAAAAGAGATCACAAATATACATGTCCAGGTATAATGATTAAATATTAGGAAAGCAATCTAAAATAGATCATTTTGGTCTCTCCATGGTTTGACTTGGGTCCCATAATCTACTATGCAAATAATTAAATAGAAATCCACTGAAGCCAGGAACTTAGCCTGGGAAATCACATACAAATAGTTCTGTCTACTGAACTAAATTTCTGGGTTAAACTATGTTTAAAACTAGCTCCCCAGATGATTCTACTGTACACTGCAGGTAAGAATCCCCTCAAAAGACATGCTGAACAATTCTTGCAGTAATCTCCACCTCATAACAGATTATCTAGACCTGGCATCATCTTAAAGTACTTGGCATGTTGTCTTATAATATACAATCACTCAGCTATTTTCCTTTGCTACTAAAATTACATCTTATTTCCCAGCATCCCACTTCTCTCTTTGTTTTTCATCCCTGAAAAATAATTTCACTTGATCTACCTTCTTTTACTCAATTATCTTAATTGTAAATTTTTCATTGCATGACATTTACATAATCAGGTATAGTGTTTGCAATATATATTTATAGATGCAAGTAGGTATTAGACTATATAGCAGATATATATATATATATATACTTTCAAAGAAACTATAATATTTCTTTGAAAGACCAACATAATTATATCCCCAGCAGCTAAACAGTTAATGTTTATAGAAACCATAGAATGAAAGTCATTTAATTAAATAGTACTTTATGAAAACTCTGATGTAAAAACAGGCTTACCTCATGGACAGTCAATAAATTCTTATTTTTAGACAAGAAACAATATAATAACGCAGATATATTCATAACAAAGTATATACATCACATTTGTTTTTAAAATAGTTCAAGCATTGGGCAAATTTGGGGGTAGTTGGCTTTTTGAAAACTATTTCCCCAAACTAACAATGCTCTGGGCTAATCAAATTTGTCATTTAAAACTATGTATTTGCTTAGAAACAGTCTGAGCAATCTAAATTTTGAAATAAACATATTCAAAATGAGTGTTAATGTTGGTACTATGCCTTTTATTGACATGATTACTGGTTTACACGAATTTTCTTCAGTACTCTAATTTGGTAGAACAGGCAAAGTAAATAAAATAGTCTCACTGTAGAAAGTTCGCCACAACAGGGGTCCTTACATTAACGGAAATATGATTCCTAGGAAAGTTTTAACTAGGCTCAGCATTGGCTTCAGCATTGCATACAGTCTTTCAGACTTACTTTTTCCTCTGTGAAGGTACCAGAGAATCTAGCATCTATTGTGAAGAAACACAAGTTTGCTCTTACATCCTAATTTCCCCACCCCACACTGCCCCAGCCTGCTGTGTGCTGATTACGCACTGCACCATGTCATGGATGCTATCTCTAGTGCTATGTGTGTGTGCGTGTGTGTTTCTGTATGCATGATATGGGGAGTATTTTGGTTAGAGTCGCTATTCCCATGTATGATAGCATTACTTTAGTCCTGGAGCCTTAAAAAGACATGCCAAGGTAATTGCGAACACGTTATTTGTTGAGCGATGTGGATGAAATGGGATTGCTTTAGTGCATTTCATGTAGCTTCCTCCACAATGCAATGTAATAGTGTAATGGTTTGCTGCAAGAAAACATGCACCAGTATTCTAGTTTCTGTTTCCCTACTGATTATTATTTATATATGCAAATGAATAGGAATGGACCATTAGTTCTAGATTTAAGAAATCTTGACCAAGTTTATGTTTTGTTAGGAACAATGATTATCTTTTGAAAAATAAAGATATCATTGACTGCATTTTGACCATCTGTACACAAACTTTATTTTATTTACTTATGTTTTTATATGTTGTCTTACTTTAAAAATAATTCAAGGTATCTTCTTAGAATATTAAATAATTGATTTTCTGTCCTGTGGATTTGTCAAGCCTAAAGTCTAAGGATAAATGCAATTTTATATATATATACTATTTTGATGAAAATGAGGAGGAATCATGGTTGAAAACAATATGGCATCCATATACACTAATTATTCAATAATCTTTCCATTCCAGGTCAGCTTATGCTATTCCAGAGCTAAGGTATTCTTTAAAAAGTTAAAATAGTTCCTACAATTGTCTTTCATACATAAGAAAAGTTATTTCCCAATAACTTAGATTCAAAGAAAATTCTGTTTGAATGACTCTAATATCAGGAGTTGAAATTGCGTCCTCTCAAGATAAAAATTGTAAGACTTTATTCCCTATGAACAAATATTTAGATATTTAGTTTATGTTAAATGTAACTATTTCTTATAGCTATATTCTCCCTGAAAATCTGTTCAGGACAATAATATTTGATAAGGTGATATAATTTTTGTTTAATCTAAATTTACATGCATTTTGGTGACTTCCATTTCAGTGTTAACTAAAATAAAAATGCTGTTTTTTAACATATAATATCTATTGCTATACCCTGTGACACTCCATAATTATGAGTTGGCAATCAATGAATCTAATATATTATGCTAGAAATAGATATATGGATTTTTAAATAAATAATTCCATTGATTTCTTATATATCCTCTATAATATTTCATCTAGGGCTGGGCGCGGTGGCTCACGCCTATAATCCCAGCACTTTGGGAGGCCGAGGCGGGTGGATCACGTGGTCAAGAGATCGAGATCATCCTGGTCAACATGGTGAAACCCCGTCTCTACTAAAAATACAAAAATTAGCTGGGCATGGTGGCGCACGCCTGTAGCCCCAGCTACTCAGGAGTCTGAGGCAGGAGGATTGCTTGAACCCAGGAGGCGGAGGTTGCGGTAGCCGAGATCGCGCCATTACACTCCAGCCTGGGTAACAAGAGTGAAACTCCGTCTCAAAAAAAAAAAATATATATATATATATATATATATATAGTATTTCATCTTTTTGAATTTACATTTTAACATTTATTAATCTCCAAACCATTTCTGAATCTAGGCTTAATATGCCAAGTATACTCTTGGCTAATTAATAGCTAATTCTAATGCCATCTATAATAAATGCAAGATTCTCCTGGAGTGAAATTTCAAACGATTTTATATTAACAATTTACTTGCAACAACAAAGTATGTTTTAACCTCATCTATAATTGCACCATTTTAGACCTTTCATTTATAAATGACTTAAAAATGTGTGTAGATGTATGACACGGAATATTTTATTTTAGACTGATATTTTAGAAAAACAATTTTAATTCATTCACTTTTTCATCTGATCTTGATATTCTCAAAGGGCAATGATTTTTCCCAAAAAAAATAAGTCATTGCCATGTTTATTAGTAATTTAAAATAATCCACACATTTTGAATCCATATAAATAGAAATTAGTAATAATTCAATTTTCCTTCCTTTGTCACATTCCCAATTGGTAATAAAGTTACAGAAAATTATCTAATAAAAAGACATTTGGAATAATCTGTTTAATTCTTTAATTGCATAAACATTGCCCCAACGGTGCCTACTGATGGAGAAACATTAAGATGAAAATAATGTCTTTAATGCTGTTATATTTTACAGCAATTCACATAATCAATACTTCATGCTATTCTAGATGCTTAATGTTTTATTCACACTCAGTGACAATCTTCATGCCTTTGTCACTCTCACATCCACTTGTTTTCTTTTTTCTGTTCATTTTTGAGGACTAAGAAAATACAAAATGAGCCCTTGCCTCACACATGTGTTAATATGCAGTATTGTGTTTGATCACACAAATGAAGCAATTCTATTCAGTGACAATACGCAACCTCCTATTTTCTGTTGGTCTCTAATATTTCTAGTTTCAGCTTGCATTTTATATGAATCAGTGTTTGGCATAATAATTTAAAAAAAATGAAAAGGGACACGCAAAGTTTCACAATATGGTATTGAAACATAATGACTGAAATGTTTTTATTGTCAGTTTTACATTTACAAAAAAAAAGGATCTTCCTGAAAAAAAAAATTGTGCTACATACAAATGTGTCTCCATTTTTCATTGCCTACCATTCTAACTTGCTTGAAGCATAGTAAGAAGGTTTACTTGTGGGTAAACTAAACTATTTATTTAATTTCACTTTTTGGTCAGCGGTTTTGCCCACTTTTTAGTTCATTCTATTTAATCTTTATTATTACCTAATTTTATGTTGTCAGGGGCCTTAATTTTATACCTAATAAATATTGGCTAACACATAATGCCTCTGAATCAAAAGTTCTACATATTTTTTTATTCCTTCCTTTTTTTACACGTAATCCATTAGAATTTAAACTGAAGCTATTTCCCAAAATTTAATTATCTCAAAAAAGTATTTGAGTGCTAATTACAATAAGGAATATCACTGTACATGTAAGCATACATAAACACAGGATATTTATGACTGTGTAATGCAAAGTACAGAAATAAGCAATAAAATAATTCAATGCTGCTTCTAATTTAGTAAGCTAATAATAATAATAATAAGCTGATAGAAAAGCTTTAGCTGCACTTAAAATTACTGTTTAGGAGCAACCTTTCAAAAAAGTCCCAAGAAGCCAGTCATTAAAAAAAAAAAAAAATCACTTGATGTTTTTAAGGTCCAGGGGCTCATGGTCTCTGTCATCCACTGTCTTACTACAAGCGCAGACGGACCCCGTACAGGAGTCTGGTCCTTTCCTTCCCACAGAGCTGAATTTCTGTTTCTGAAAGGGTCCTAGTATGACTCCACGATGCCTCATCTCATGTGCATACTTAAAATGATTTGTGCTGTTTCATGGAACACATTTCAAATGCGAAGACTCTTTGGTTGCATAAATTAGATTTGCAAGGAATTCTAGCAGTCATGTGGCAAAACCCATGTATTGCAACAACTGAAACAGTGAGGTCTGGAGGGGTGAATGATCTTTTTACTTTTATGCTGTTGGTTAACCCTTTAGTGTAACAGTGCGCAGATGCAAGGCACCCCGGAGAACAGGTGACTGGGTAGACAATTTTACATAGCATTTTAGTGCTAGTTTGGTTACTCTGAGTTTAAAGCATCTAATAGTAAAACGATTCAAGTCATTAGTATTATTTCCTACTGTGCTTTGTGCAATTTCTAGAATAATGTAATATTACACTCAAAATATTAATAATATAATGGCAATTTGAGTGTTTTGTCAGGTGTTTTATGTATCTTCTCTAACCCAGAAACACTGATAGGTAGTATAGCAAATATTTTCCTGCCATGAGAAAACATGTATCGGAGAGTTAAGTAGCTAAATTAAGGCTATGCAGACTTTGCATGTCCTTACAGTCATCACATCTCTAATAATTAAATGCATTAATTGCCCATTCCATTATCTGTTTAAGCCTTTGCTCTCTGGGAAGATGGGATATGGGATGCTCTTCCTGTGCTGTGCTCTTGGGCCATGTTGTGCGTTTTGGGCTAAAATGTGTTCCTTTGTTCTTCTCAAATAAGATCTATTTGAGAAGCCCAAGTTAATATAAAAATGCCTTGTTCCAAGCCCTTAATAGTACCTTCAGCTGTGGCTTTTGTTACAATGTAAAGGAAATCCAAGATGGAATATCTGTCAATTTCAAGCAATAGCCACTGAACCCTCCAGAAGCCATGGGCAAGAACCCTAGGTATTTCATCTACAGCTATGTGTTAGCACTTGTCCTTGGAAAAGTCAAGCCAAAAGCAATTTTCACACAGGTTTTCTCTTGTTGATACTAAGGACAAGCTCTCACCACATAAATGGCTTCACTGGGTGACAGGGCATATGTCACAATTCTGCCTATTGCAGCATGGCCTGAACACCACCATGGCTACATCCAAAGCCAATACAAGGCACCTGCCATGGCATTCTAGTACCCTACTGAGCCAGCAACTCAGCAGGCACCAGTAGGACGCAAATGAATTCTCACCTGTAATTTCTATAAGGAATTGCATCTTCTCCCACCATGGGATGTTCTTAACTGCCTATTTAACCAAGGCCCATTTGCCTGACCACAAGGCAAGACAACTAGCTAGGGCCAAGAAATCTTTGAATATCCAGATATTGCTCTGACGGTAAGAACCAAATTTTGATCCTGCCAGTGTTCATAAGTCAGCTCATGTGTAGACTTACCTTTGCTTTCTTCTCCTGATCCATTCCATGGAGTGAGTAGTGCCAGGTGGGTATGGAGTCCTGACCTTCCATATGGGACTTTCCATTGGTGAACTAGGTGGTCTGCATTGCCTCTGTTGGAAGAAAGCCATGAGGTTCAGACCATCGTGGGTAGCTCAACTGGAGGTCCATCACTGGCCCATTGTCACACAGGATTTTGTTACACGGACACAATGCATTCCACCAGAGTTACTCACTTTCAGTTGCTCTTGAATGTACTATTTTAATTTTATCAGGGCACTTAGACTGGAATGTCTTTTTGATATCACCCATGATGTGGCAGGTATCTCAGGCCTAAATATAGACTGATGCCCTTCAGATTCCTTTGGTCTTGGGGGCTATTTCTAACCAGAACTCAAGAGAATGCCAGCTTCTGTCATTCAAATAGATTATACCTGCTGACAGTGTCAGATAATTTTCTAGTCTAGAATCTTAGCAGCTGCCTTAGAGTGCCACTATTGAACTTTTTCCAGAAACTCCAGTCTATGTGTGTTTTACTTGCATAGTCAGTGAATTTTAAGACCTCAGAGGGACAGCTTGGCTACTGCATGCCTTAGATCTCTCACAGTCTGCTTTAGTTTCCCTTTGAAATTCAATCTGTTTTCTAGTTACTTTCTAATGTGGGGCCAACAGAAATCCAAAATGTACCTGCCAAATATCAACAGTGCTGTAAGCTTTTTTTACGTAGTAGAATGTAGAAGAAATAGCAGTTTGTCCTTTCATGTTTGTGACTTGTAGCTAGTATTCTCAGACCAGGTTATTTCTTGTAAGTGGGTTCGTGAGCTGGACCTTGCCTCTCATCTTGATTAACTAACTGCCCTTACCTAGTCACACGTGCCACTACAGTTTCCAACGTCCCTGACTTTCTGCTTGGTGAGGGAAACTACCATTTATTAAACAACGTACTTCTGAAGACAATCTGGACCAAACTGTTTCTTATCCAGTTGTGACAACATATTGGAGAATTTAGGTTTCCTTAGGGATGTATGATAAGGCTATCATTGTCTCCACCTCACATGAAGACATACTATGTTTGACGTTTTTTTAACCATTGAGACTAAAAACATCAGTCAAGTCTCCCAAATCCAACCAGCCTCCTGTCCTGAACTCATGAATAGAGTTTTGTGTCCAAAACTCTTGACTAGTTTTCACCACATCCAACCAAATGGTGGAGGCTGATGGGAAACTTCTTTACTGAACTCAATAGTCAGCAGTCAGTCTGTAGGATCCATTTAGCTTTATCATAGGCCAGACAGGCTATTCTAGAGAGAATTAATGAAAACCAGCACCCCTGCACCATTCCATTAATCAGAGCTGAGAGTTCCTGTAATCTTCCTACATAGGAGGATTTAGGCAATTCTGAGGGCTCTTATTTTATTATATCCAATTAAAACTGGGCTAAGGAATGACTTGCCCAGGACTAGGCTCAAGCCAGCAATGGCAAGATCCTTCATTTATGTATCACATCCTTTACATTTACACATTTGGTTAAAGGCAATGCCACCCATTGAGTATACATTACTCTTTTTTTCCTACCCTCAGTTTTTAGTGTGACCATAATACCTACTGCTATAGCTGATCCTTTGTCTCCTTCCCTGCTCAGGCATCTTCTCGTTCACTCTCTACATTGCTTTCCTGTTCCCCAGCAATATTACCACATATTTCACCTTGGCATTAGGTAATTGCAAGAAGCTGTGTTCACTACTCTCATGACAATTCATCTTTAAACACTGCACAGCCTTAGAGCCCCATGAAGAATCGGGCAAGGAAATCCTGGCCTTCAGGTCAGTCTGTTTTGTTTCAGCTGCCTTAACTGATGGAGTAAATTTAGAAACCTGTGTCAATGCCTTTTGTCTCCATTCCCCATTGGCACCGTGGGATTTAACTTCTGAGCTGAAAGGAACAGATCTAACAGGGTTCCTTAGGGGAGTCTGCTGCCAAAACTGGAACAGATTTCCATCCTCCCGGCAGGCAATAACATGTCAGGAAATCTTTCACAGAAATCCTGTCAATCTTTTCGGTGTTCTTTTCGTGTCTTAACAGCCACCTAAAGAGAGTTTATAGCTGTACCTCTGGCCATGATCTTTCTTCTGAACAGCCTAGATTTTTTTTTCCCATCATTAAAACCCAGTAGAGCAGTTCAAGAGTTAATGTACCCATGAATCTAAATACCCTCCTGCCTTCCCAGAATAAGGGCCACATGCCTAAGGACTCCCCTAACCCAGTGCCTACCTGAGTTTTGGCCAGGGCATATGGTTTGAGTAGGCTCCTTTCTGATTATTATATGGCCAGCCCAGATTTTCTGCTGTACTTAACATATCTTCTCTTCTGCAGAGGTGTTACAGTTCACAGCAGTGACAGCATCAGTCGGTTTCCCTTCTCAGCATACATTGATTTATTGATTTATTTGGAGATGAGTTTTCACTCTTGTCGCCCAGGCTGGAGTGCAATGGTGCGATCTCAACTCATTACAACCTCCGTCTCCCAGGTTCAATTGATTCTCCTGTCTCAGCTTCCTGAATAGCTGGGATTATAGGTGCCCAGCACCACTCCCAGCTAATTTTTTGTGATTTTAGTAGAGACAGGGTTTCACCATGTTGGTCAGGCTGGTCTCAAACTCCTGACCTCAAGTGATCTGCCCGCCTCGGCCTCCCAAAGTTCTGGGATTACAGGTGTAAGCCACCGTGCCTGGCCAACATTTTTTCTCTTTGTTTCGTACTGAATCTGATGGTTAGGAGTATTTTGGTTTCGACTTTTAGGTTTTTTCCTCTTCATTATTAATTTATTTGAGTGTAAATGATAACACACTCCTGGATTCAAGTGATTCTCCTGCCTCAGCCTCCCGAGTAGCTGGGATTACAGGCATGCATCACCACACCCAGCTAATTTTTGTGTGTGTGTATTTTCAGTAGAGACAGGGTTTCACCATGTTGGCCAGGCTGGTCTTAAATCCTTACCTCAGGTGATCCGCTGCCTGAGCCTCCCAAAATGCAAGGATTACAGGCATGAGCCACCATGACCAACGCTCATCAGATTTATACCACCCCAGGCTTCACCTACTCCAAAAGGGTCACTGACGTTATACCTGCCAGTAATTCCTGAATGATAGCACTGCAGCAGAATTGGGGTTAGCATGCACAGCAAACATTACATTTTCACACTGAAGCACCCAAGAATACGTTATTAGCTCCTAAGTCAGTTACACTAAAGATATAGGAAAGCATGGATTCCCTAGAGACCTACTAGCACTTCTTAGCAAACTGAGCAGCTCCTTTATGCTGTAATTGCTTTGTCCAGTTTGGTAGCTACTAACTGCATGTGGTTATCGAGCACTAGAAATTTAGTCTGAATTGAGATGTGCTGTGAATGTAAAACACAAACCAGATTTCAAGGACTTCCTATGAGATAAAGAATGAAAAGTATCTCAATTTTTACTTTAATAAATGTTGAAAAGATATTGTGAACATACTGGGTTAATTCGTTTTAAGTTAAAATTATTTTGACCTGTTTCCTTTAACTTGTTAAAATGTAGTTAATATGAAATTTAAAATTACACACATGGCTTTTATTTGTGGATTACACTGTATTTTTACAGAACAGAGCTGCCCTATATTCACTAGTTTGCAGTGTCACTTGCCTGGGGTTACAGAAGGGAAGATTAAAATTAAGTGTGGTGTCCTTCCAAGTACCATCTGGGCTTCTGTTTTCATCTTGAGCTCAGGTCATGAAGCTGCTTGCTTGTGCTTGCTTTACTGGCTGTTTCTCTTTCCCTTGAGTGGTTTGTTTCATGATAATTTTTTTCTTTTTTTTTTTGAGACAGGATCTCTCACTCCGTCACCCAGGTTGGAGTGCAGTGGGAACCAACCTCCTGGTTTAAGCAATCCTCCCCCCTCAGCCCGCAGAGTAGCTGGGCCCACAGGCACCCTCCGCCACACCTGGCTGATTTTTTGTAATTTTGGCAGAGACTGGGTTTCACCATGTTGGCCAGGCTGCTCCCGAACTCCTGAGCTCAGGCAGTCCACCTGCCTCAGCCTCCCAAAGTACTGGGAGTACAGGCATGACCTTCCACCCCAGCCCTCAAAATCACTGATTAATAGAAAACAAGGAATCAACTGTCTCTTGGGCCACTTTCCCCTCAGTTTTATCTCACCAATCATCCATCTTCCAATTCAACAGGGGAAAAACCTGTGCCATTCATATTCCAATTGTAATATTCAGCATGTTCTTTTCTTCAGAGTCTTTGCTATCTTAAAACCAGGTTGGATCAGCATCAGATTCTCCTCAGAACTTCCTCCTGGAACATTTGGCCATGTTAAGTCTCAAAGGATCTGAAAGCCTGGTCAGCTTCTGTCCACTGCTGCTGAGATTTGGGGTTCAAGTTGTCATACAGACTCTCAGGACACCCATGGGCTTTAACCTAACATTATGTTCACTCAGCCTCCTAGGAGGATGTGAGGCAGGAAACCCATCAGGCCTCTAGCATCTGCCTCACACAGGAGACTCAGCAGGTTCTCAAGAGCACAGCTTCTTTTGCCCCTCATCACACAGAACACATAGGTACAGCTGCCCTGGACGAAAGTCAGGGTGTATATGATCATCTTCACACAGAGAATCACAGCCTTTGCTCCAAACCACACTTGTATACAATCTAGCACATGGGCCAAAGGTCTTCAGGCCAATGCACAGCTCCCCAATGCAGGTGCAGCCCCTCACAGTCAATGAGGCGGACTCCAATTCCCCATATAGCCTACCTCTATTGTTTTCAGTGGAATGATGCTCAGGAAATCAGTGGTCATTGTCCGCACTTCTGTAACAGCCAAGGCTGAATGTTAACTCTTTACTCGCACTCAGCTATATGGAGACATACAAATGAGAAAAATTCAGTTGCTCACAAATGTTACTTTTAAATAGATCATCTCTGTTTTGAGATGAGCAGCTAGGGTCTCTAAAGTCTTAAAATAAGTTATTGGCAGGACACAGTGGCTCACACCTGTAATCTTAGCACTTTGGGAGGTCAAGGCAGGTGGATCACCTGAGGTCAGGAGTTCAAGACCAGCCTGACCAATATGGAGAAACCCCAACTCTACTAAAAATACAAAATTAGCCAGGCATGGTGGCACATGCCTGCAATCCCAGCTACTCAGGAGACTGAGGCAGGAGAATCGCTTGAACCTAGGAGGTGGAGGTTGCCATGAGTAGAGATTGCACCATTGCACTCCAGCCTGGGCAACAAGAGCGAAACTCCATCTTAAAAATAAATAAATAAATGTATTTACAAGTTATTCAGAACAGATCATTAGAAAGGTAGTCAATGAATTCTGCTTTACTAGCACATCAGAGAGAATCCTGAAATCTGAGCATTTGACAATGAATTTCTCAAGTTCTTCAACTAACATGTCAACACCTCATTGTAAATACTCAATAAGAAGTTACCGTTTGTCTTAATTTGAGATAGATTTTTTTAACACATAGTTTGATATAATTTCAGAGCCTATTTTATACTTCAACATTCAGCTGATTTGTACACAAAATAGTGTGAATTACCTGGGTAACCTACATTTTCCTTTAGAAATGCAAAAGCCAGCATGATTTTCGAAGTTATAAAGATGCTATTTTAGCACTTACATAACAACAATTTAATCCCAATTTGTAAGATATAGAAAACTTTAAGGCAAATAATAAATCTGCCTTAAAAGTTTCGTGGAAGCCAAAGCAATGGTAGTCTAAGTGAACATGCTTATTACAGAATACTGGAAAATCAATTTTCAATTTTTGCAAGATTATAACAGTAGTCTCAGGTAGGTTGGGTTGACAGTTTTTCTTTCAAACTTGTGTCCTCAAAATTCAATTGTTTATATATCTTACAATGGAAATATTTTCCAATAATAATATACTTTTGTTTTTCAGGTGGAATTACGTTACTTTCATAATTCCCAAAAAACTATTTTATACCTTACTGCATCAACTGTGGTCATCTTCTCATTTCATAATTCATAATAACTTGTATATTTTCACTTTCATATTTTATAATATATTATTCATAGAGCAGCTACTTTCACAGAACCAACATAATTTTCTTGTCTACTTCTTCTTCTTTTTTTTTTTTTTTGAGACAGAGTCTGGCTCTGTGGCTCAGGCTGTAGTGCAGTGGCATGATCTTGGCTCACTGCAACCTCCACCTCCTGGGTTCTCTGCTTCAGTCTCCTGAGTAGCTGGGATTACACATGTGTGCCACCACACCCAGCTAATTTTTGTATGTTTAGTAGAGATGTGGTTTCACCCTGTTGGCCAAGATGGTCTCCATCTCCTGACTTCGTGATCCACCCACCTCCACCTCCCAAAGTGCTGGTATTACAGGCATGAGTCACCATGCCCAGCCCATAATTTTCAAGACTTCAAGTCAATTATTTTATCTCTTATATTATTATGGAAAGGTGTTATTATAGGAGAGATATAACAACTTTATTAAATATCTTCTCATTATTTAGACCTTCACTTTTAGTACCTTAATTATTGGTAACCAACTACCATTACATTCTAAATAAATGTATTAAAGTAAATTATTCTTAATAATTTACATTACATTATTAAATATTATATTTCTCTCATAAGCATATTGCATTTATCATATATTATTAAATAATTTTCCTTTAAATCTTTTCATTTACAAATGTGGAAAATTGTCTTCAATTTGCCACATTTAAAAGAAATGATACTTTTTAGAAGAACATAGTAATAATAAATTTATGAAAAGTTTATGTCCTTAACAATAAATAAACTTCTGCCAAATTTTATTGGCAATTTTAACCAAACTGATGTGCCTGAAAAGTAGTTGTATATAAACTAGAATACATGACTATCTTCTAGGTTTTCCAAAATGGTTAGTGTAAAACAGAAAAATAGCATAAAGGGAGGGTAACATAAGCCAGGCAGTGTTATTGAACTAGACTGTATTTTCTGAGGAAGTGACTTCAAATTGAAAGAAAAAATTTTTTAAGGTTTGTCTCCATGAGAGAGAAAAATTCAGTCAATAATCCTGGTATGTTCCCCTTTGCCACCACACATTTATTCATTTAAACAAATAATGCAAAAAAATCTAGTTTGTGAACATATATAACACAATATCCCAATAGATTTTTTCCTGTTTTTTTTAAATTTATATATTCAAGCAATATGTAGACAACATGAGAATTTAGTTTTCCCATTAAAACGTATCTTTTGAGATTTCACATTCATTAATGGGCACATCCATATAATACAGTAGCATAAATAAATAAAACTTCAGTGGGGGACAAAAGCAACTTATTTTTATATGCTTCTGTTATCCTTTCCTTATATTAATGTAAACATTAACCATGATAAAATTGGTTATGATTCTGAGATGCCTGTTATGTGTGCTCTATTCTATTATTAAAGGGCCTGCTCAAATTTTTCTTTGACAGGATGATGAGGTAAGGGAAAGTCGATTCAGCTTCACAGCCTATGGAATGGGACCATGTCTACAAGCAAAAGATGGCATGACTCCAAAGGGCCCCAACCACCCCGTCCAGGTAATGCCAAAAAGCCCTGATGAAATGAGGAAGGTCTTTATCGACCGGGCCAAGAAGATTGACACCATCTCCCGAGCCTGCTTCCCATTAGCTTTTTTGATTTTTAATATTTTCTACTGGGTTATCTATAAAATTCTTAGGCACGAGGATATTCATCAGCAGCAAGATTAAGTTTCTGAGGGCAAGCAAGTGGAAATGGTCAATTCAGAAGAAAGCGTCTCTGCCATAGGTGTGTATGTTGTATGTGTGTGTGTGGTGTACAATTGATGACCCTTGTATTAAGACGACATATGGAAAAGGTTTGTATTTTGGGTAGCTATGCAAAGTCATGAGACAGATAAGATTATTTTAATAAACATAAAATATTCATTAGGGGATTTTATTTCATATTAATTCCAGATTATTTGTTTTTTCACAGTAAACCATGTAAGTAGAAGCTTTACTGCCAATGTGTTTATATGTTACATAATATCTCATAATAATAGACATGAAAACTACTTTGAAATTTCTTAATTTGTAATTTAATGCTATTTTATCTTACAAAAGCAAACTTCACACAGTAAACTTTATGACAGGAAAAGAGGGAAATTATAAAGATAATAAAAACTAATAGTTTGAGATTTAAAACTATTTTCTTATAGTATAGTTACAAAGTAATCAGTAACAGTGGGAAATTAACTCATATTAATGGAGGATTTATCCAACATATGTACAAATAGTACTTAACCAACGTATGTAATTTTGAGAATTTTCAAATAAGAGTATTAAAAGACTTTAATGGTTTGGAATACTAAATTTAATTGTTTAGAATATTAAATTTTCCTCTGTGCAAATTGTAAACAAGTATTATAAGAGATCATGCTACAGTCATGATCTACTTTTCTTAAACTTTCTATCTCTCAGAACGAAGGTGGAAATACAGAAAACAACTATGTTTTTAAATAAGTGTTATAGCTATGTATTTTAAGTTACTGCCAAATATTGAACAATTCAAGCCAGTACCCTTGTTCTGGTTAGATTTTTAATAGCTGCTTACCTAGATGTGATTGTGTTTAATATTTTGATATAATTGAACAGAATTCAGTGAGATTTTTATGTTTTAGTTTAGAATATGACTTTAAAATTCAATGGGATTAAAGTATTTACATTTTGATAAAAATGAATACAATGAAAATGAAAATGAATTCATGAAAGTTTTTTTAATAAAAACAATTTTCCCATCAGTGTGATATGGCTCCCAATTCCTATCTCCAAATATAAGAAGGGAAAGTTTTAATTTTAAATGATATAAGTAAGTCATTTCTATAAAGTGAGGACTGTTTTTCTATTTCTGAATTAATGATTTCAAAGCCATTCACAAGATTCGAATAAGTTTAAATGAAATTTTTATGTAAAATTTATCAATGACCCTATGGACTACTTCAACAACAACAGAGCATTAGTAACTTGTTTTTTGTAGGGTAATTGGTTGCAAATATATGACAGAGGCCTTGGTAAATAGAACCAGACTCTTACTCTTTTTCAGTTTTGCTATTTTTTTTTAACTATTTTTACCATCAGTGTATTTGGGAAAGCTTTGGAATAATGCTTTTTAGGTATTTTCATTATTGATCAGATGCACAAACTCAATCTACCAGATTATTTGCAGAGAAAACTTTAAACATTAAGAAAACAAATAACTCAGATGTAAGATAGAAAAGCCAATTCTTAAACCGGATGCTATTTTTTACCCTTCGACCACTCTCAAATTAAAAGCAAAAACTACCACTTAAAACTAAAAACTTTACAATGTTAGTGTACATTAGCTTATCCAATTGTAATTTTTTAATGACATTTTAAAACATAATAAATGTTAAGCAGTTTTTTCTATTAAAAGACCAAGTTCCTTTCCTTAATAAGTAATTTAAAACAACACTATAAGGAAATAATACCATGTTTGGCATTATGTGCAGATGCCACAAGCAAAAGACTTTGTTACTCTGTACATACCTACGTTGAGGACTGTGTGCCTGGAAGTTAAACACATGCTTCTTCATATGATGTGTATTTAACAAAACCATGGAAACATATTTTTGTATTAAAGATTAGAGCAAGATATGTCATTTGTATTCCTTGAGAATTAGCAGGAAAGTTCGAAGTGTAAATTACATCATCTCGATGTGTCTCTGAAACACCTGAATATGTTTTTCTATACTTTACACATCTTATTTCAAAAGTTTCCCAACATTGGTTAAGTGAATTCTGCCAGGAACAAACAGAAAAATACCTGGAGAGCCCATCCAACTCTCAGTAACTATATTAGGGAATCAACTAGGCTGCTCCTCTTATTCTAGAATAAATTCTTATTCTGTTGATGTATTCTAATAACTTTTATCTTAATTTGGAATTATAAGTGCTTATATATTTATGTATCCCTAAGACTTGAATACATGTATTAGATTATGAATACCCTGGATCTCATGGAAAGTAAGGGAAATTTAAAAAAAGAAAGAAAGAATCCAAATGTTTAACAGAAGAGAGCAAGCTGTTCTGTTAGTACTCAGTGCAATTTAAGTAGTTATAATAATTGAAACAAATTTAGATGTATCTTCCATGCTATACATCCCTTTTTCTAAACATTTTTTATTCCACTTTTTAAAATATGCTTTTCTATTTCTCTCAATACAACATACTTCAACGTGCTGGTTACTTGGGAGGACTGAATATGATATTGGCAGCTAATATCCTTTCATCTGCAAAGTACACATTCCATGAAATGGACATGAGAGAATACGAGAAACCTGCCAAAATTGAAATAGAAATACTTGCAGTATTTTGTAAATGGAAAAGAGGGAAACTGAAAACACTGGGATTCACAGCTGTCCCCTAAAAATTTAGAACACTCTAAGATCAAAATTCTGAGAACAAAAATGTGTCTAATGATCCTGAGACAGATACCCTTAACAATCTTTGAGGTCATATCTCCTACTCCAAAAGCAATTCCACACACTTCGCAACACAGATAATAGCATTAACTCTCAAAATGTATCAGTACACACCACCTGTATTTTTCATCTAGTTAATATTGAATTACCAAAAATAGTAAGCCATTCCAAATTTAAGACAATCTGGTGTTCATTAATACAATATATTAGAAGACATAGTGTATATGGTCACACAGATTCCCTCTTGCAAATAAAATACTCATAATACCCATTGCATTTTGTTCCTGTGTAAGAGACATCTTCCTCAGCAGATACATTGGTTTTTATTTTCTTATTTGTGTACTACAGTGGTAAATAGAGCCATTGCATTTTTATTGTTATGTAAACCTTGCATGAATAAAAAAGCAGTGTACACTGTAAATTGCATTAATTTAATCAACTTTAAAATTAAACTTTTATCTCAGCCCCCACTTCTCTTTAAAAACAGACTGATATTAAAATGTGAACTTCCAAAGGGAGACACCTGGTACTCCAATTACTAAAAAAGTACAGGATGCATATTCTTCCACAACAAAGATACTTATAGGCCATGTGTAAAATATAACTCTCTACAATTGAAAAGTAACTAGGGCAGAGAAAAATATCCTGGGGAAGCTTCTCCCAGATATGAGGCCAAGAGATATAATCCCAAGTTAGTAGCTAGGACCCACTTACCTGTTTTTTGGGGTTTTTTTTGGTCTACATTTTACATCTTAGTAATGCCTTCATCTCTTCCTTTTTCCTCTCTTACACACACACACACACACACACGTTTACATGTTGGTAATGAGATGAATTCCTTCGAATTAAAAATACAAAGGCAGTCAATTTTCCTGGACAAAGGTCCCTAATCCTGTGATATATTTTGCAATATTAAGTGATTACTGGTGGAAAATATGAACCATGTGGTCATTCGATTTGGCCGTCTCTTAATTATGCAACAATTTTTTGCCTCAAAAACACATAAACAAAGCTAACTGAATCAAGTCTTTAACCCTTAACAAGTGAATTCTAAAACATTATTTCCACCGTTTTCAAAGAACAGCAAAATAATTGTCAAAAACCTTTTTCAAATGACAGCTAGTAAAATTGGATGACTTTGTAGTGTCTGAATAGGTAGTTTTGCAGTACTTTTTAGAGTTAACACATAAACAGGAGAATTTTAAGGTGATGGAGTATTATTTTTCAAAAGTGATTCTGAATTCTGGCTATGTATTGGAATTCCTTACACATTTTAAAAATATATACATATGCTTGGTGTCCAACATAGAAGATTACGATTTAATCATGGAGTAAGCAAATATTCACTGAGTACCTCACATGTGCTTGGCACTGTCCCAAGTGCTAAATTTAGTATCTTTAGAGTATGATATGAAATTCTGGATGACTGAAAAAATTCCAGAAGTGAGAGAGTTGATGTGAACTTACACAAGCTTATTCTCTTAATAAGGATCAATTTTATACTTTTTAAGTTTTACAATTATTTTCTTTCAAGCAATTCATTTTAGTTGTCTCTCATTTATATTCTTAGAATTAAAAATAGGCCTGGCCCAGTGGCTTACACCTGTAATCACACTTTGGGAGGCTGAGGTGGTTGAATCACGTGAGGTCAGGAATTAGAGACCAGCCTGGCCAACACGGTAAAACCCTGTCTCTACTAAAAATACAAAAATTAGCCAGGCATGGTAGAGGGCACCTGTACTCCCAGCTACTCAAGGAAGGCTGATGTGAAAGAATTGCCTGAGCCCAGGAGACAGAGGTCGCACCACTGCACTCCAGACTCGGTGACAAAGTGAAACTCTGTCTCAAAAACAGACAAGCAAAAACAGAATTTAAAATTAACCTTAAATGTGTTTCAGTTCAGCTTTCCTCCCAATGTCAGCATCTTCACTGTGGGTAATATTATCCACACTCTGAGCACCCGAATAGCAACAGGTAGCTCATTACTCTAAGGGCAGTCTTCTGTTTCATTGTGACATTACTCTAGATAATAAAAATGTTCATCTTCATCAAGAAATAACTTTTACTTCCTAAAATACTAAATAAGTTTATTCCCCTCTCATAAGAAAACCCCTGTGTATTTTCATATTTCTGCCATCTGTATTTAAGTTCAATCAACCCCTTATCACTCGATTTATTCTTATTTAAGCCACTCATGAGAGCATTGTGTTAATAATGAGATATTTTCAGGCATATAAAATAATGAAATATGAAATTAGTTATCTACATAAATAGAAATTGATGAAAATTCTATGTAAATTATTTTCAGACTTTTAATGTCTTCCTGTAACTTAGCAATAAATTTAAATATTTTTAAATTTATATCAGATATCAAGATATTATATAAAACTCTACAGAGTAATATGAATTTAAAAAAACTAGCAGTCAACTATATTAAATATATGATGTATTTTTAGAGTAAAGCTACAATAAAAGTACAATGAATTAAGTTGTTTTATTTTAATAGCTGCTTTTTCCCTGGGGTGGTTTTAACAAAGGTGTCTTTGGGCAACCTCCGCTCACATACATATTATCCAGCCTAACTGATTAATGGTAGGGAGCTGTGACTTAAATGCCAGGAAAGGATTCAGATGTAAAGTTGTACTTGAATATGCTTGAATAATTTTGCACTCCTTCACTTTTTTCTCTATGAATTATTCAATGGTTATTCCTTAAGTCTGTATTTTAATGTATAATAAACGATAAAATTGGGGGAAAAATAGAGTGAAGTACCCTGACATTCTATGGATATAATACGATATGCTATAAAAAACAAAACAAAAAGAAAATGTGCCATATATTTTCCATGTACCAGCTTTCTATGATATACAGTGACTTCGTTATTAGTGAGCCAAGTTATTTAAAGGACTACCAAAAAACATATTGCTATTTCATGGTTTTTATGGTGTAAATTATTTTTCTGTCTTCTTGAGTCTTATGTCTAAGTCTGTCTTCCTTGTCCAAATGCTGTCATATTTTTCCAGGAAATTATACTGAAAATATGTTTTAAAATGTATGCACGACTTTATCAACTTGTTTTTCATTATATTATCTTTAGTTCAATTTTGCAACTGACAAACTCTCTATCAGAGTCATTAACCTGTGAACAGTATAAAGTATTTATCATGGAACTGTAGATAATTTGATCACAAACAATAAAAATGAACACTTTTCAAGAATATGGATACCTCTTTCGTCTAATTTTTTTAAAGGCCATATTTTATTATAGAATTAGGCTGTTTTCCTGACAAAGGTCTCACTACCTTTTAGTTCTCATGGAAACTATTACATCTAGGATTACAAAGTCAGTGAGATATCATTCAGAGAAGTCTTAATATATGCATTTCGTTATAGAAAAAGCACAATGAGAAGGATGGTAAATGGAACTTTTCTACTAAATATAGAACAAGAGATGTGTTACTAACTAGAAAAACGACTTGGCATTATTGTATTTGTAGTTTTTGTTTGTTGGTTGGTTTGAAAGACTTCCCAAATCTCTTTATTGAATAAACCCCCTTCACTTACCCATATAGACTATTTCAAAATGAAATCCTAATCATTTTTTTGAGATGGAGTCTTTCTCTGTTGCCCAGGCTGGAGTGCAATGGTGCTGTCTCAGCTCACTGCAACCTCCGCCTCCCAGGTTTCAGTGATTCTCCTGCCTCAGCCTCCTGAGTCACTGGGAATATAGGTGCACACCACCATACCCAGGTAATGTCTGTATTTTTAGTAAAGATGGGGTTTCACCATGTTGGTCAGGCTGGTTTCAAACTCCTGACCTCGTGATCCTACCGCCTCCCAAAGGGCTCCCAAAGTGCTGGGATTACAGGCATGAGCCACCACACCCAGCCTAATCTTTTTTCTTTTTTAATCTGTCTTTCTTTTTTCCTCCACACTGTTACACTGGAGTTTAGTGATAGAATACTAGAAAAAAAAATAAGAAAAAATACAGTATATAAGAAATTTACAAAAATATTACAATTTGGTATATGATAACTAATCTGTCATTTTTAAAGTACCTATAATTTATATGTAACAGTCTTTGACACTTTTGTATGTTGATTGGCACAAAGTTCTGGAAAATAAATTCCTTGCTAAATCAGCATGATTATTTTCTTCAATGAGTTGACCTTCACTAATTGCTTACATGGTTCATATATGACATCAGCAGAAACTCGAGACTGAAATGCTGCCGTAGAATCAGGCCAGGTCATCTGTAAGTACAGTGCTAGAGGCATCTATAGGTAATAGACCCCTAAACAAAATGTGTAGGAATAAATGTAATGTGACTACACTAAGAATGGAGAGAAGCTTATTTGTAAACTATGATTTATTAAGTTAATTTGCACTACTATGGTTTAAAATATTTTCATTACTCTCATGATATTCATCATTTTCCATATCACTACATTGGTTGTACATATTTTATTTCAGTTTACTCTTGCTGACAGTTGCTTTCTGCCTTGATAAACTGATTATTTAAATATATTGCTTCTTTGTAATTTTGTATAATTTGCATTGTTAATTACACACTCATTGGAATTCTAAATCAAATGAGGCCATATTTACTGAGCTATACTATAAATATTTAAACATTTTGTTTTTATGTTTCCTTATATTTGTATATTTGACCCCATGTGTTGTCTTAACATGTTATCTCTGTTGATGCTCTTTATCCAACATTGTACTGCTCTGACAGTATCTAAAAATTCACTTGGGCCAGCTGTTAACTGGAAGCTGGGTTGTGAATAGAAGCTGGCACTATGACAGAAAATCAGACCTGGATATAAGTTAAGGCAGTGAAGGCAAATTTTATTCATGCTCTCGTGCAGTGGGGACAGAGAGATCTCAGTATAGAACTGGGCTGCATTCTAAACACCAGGACAAGTGGGGATTTCTGGGCAAGTGGGGGTCAGTGGATGGAAAATTACTAAAGAGGAAGCCTCACAGCGACTCTGGCTAAACTGACTTTGCAAAATTCTTGCTGAATGCAGGGAGGGCGATAACATACTGAAGGTGGAGGAATAAGAAATTTGAGCGATATCAAGGATAAGGGATTTTCATTAAAATGAACCAGCAGAATTCTTGCCTAATTGAACTAAATAGACTGAGAACAGAATCCAAGTTGGGGCCTAATCCAAAAGGGAGCTCAGAAGAGTATGACCAGAGTGTGGTCCAGGAGAGAATCTTGCCATCATCTGTAGTCTATTCTGTGACATGAGGAATGAATTGTCCGAAAACTTGTTCTTCAAATAATTAATGAATACTAGTTAAAAATCAAATGACATTCACTTGCAGTTCTGTAACCTAGTGGCTCTTGATCTTTCAAAGTGGTCTCTGTTCTTAAGCCATTAAAAAATCATTATTTTGATGTCCGATTCCTTTTGTTTCTGGGATAAAAGATAACTCTTCTAAATGATCTGTTACAGAAATAATTATGTTTATAGAGTCTTATTGAAATAATTTCTCCCTCCTCAAAAAGCAATTTCCTACAGATTGACCTTGCTTGAAATATTATTCTGTGGAAGATTGAGCTTATGGGTATAGCATTAAATTTTTTAAGTTACTAATCAAAGAAAATGAGAATTAAACATAAATAGAAAACAATAAGTTCATTGAAATTGTCAAATTATTTGACAGATAATAGAAAATCCAAGAGCACTAGTTTATATTTTAATTGCTAGAAAGTTACTTAAGGAAGACGGATAATAAATTATTAAATGCTTGTATTTGATAAATACCAAAATTGAAGCTAGAAACCTACCTAGTAATAACCTTGGTCCTTCCTTTGTTCTCTCTATTATCAGCAAATTTTTTGAATCTCCACTTTATTAGGCCAACAGAAAAGCTTCCTCCACTTTCATTAGCAAAGCAAAAATGGAAATAATCTGCAGAAACCATATGTCATAGACAAGAGGTTTCCTTTATTTTCATTTTAAGTTAGTACTTTTCCTAGGTAATCAATAATCCCTAAGCAATACTCAATGCTTCCTAAAGTGACGGAACTTATAATGATGCATTGCCTGTAGTAAATTAAAATATCTTTCCAACTTAGGTGACTAATTTGTGTTTTTTCCTTCTTGAATGAAAAAGAATACAAGAAACAAGTAGACATAGTATATTATTTGCATTTTACTTCAAATCAAATATATCAGAATCCATTTGATGTTGTGAATTGGTTATATTTGAAATATCATTTTTATATTATCCGTAAAAATGTACTAATGAAAATACTGGGGAAAATAAAAAAGGTGTTATTTAGAATCATCAAAAATACAACTAGGGAAATTATGTTCATATGACTTATTCACCTAATGGACAATATAATTTCATTTCTAAAAAGAAACTTTAAAAGCATATTAGTGTGATAGTGTAAGTCATGAGTTGCTTAACAACAGAAATATGTTCTAAGAAATGTATCATTAGACGATTTGTCACACAAACACCATAGGGTGTACTTATATCTATCAACATGGGATATACTACTCCCCCTACGCTATATTGTATAGTGTACTTCTGTGCTACAAACCTGTACAGCATGTTAGTAAACTGAATACTGCAGATAACTGTAATATAATGGTAAGTATTTATGTTTCTAAACATATATAAGCATAGAAAAGGTACAATAAAATATAGAATAAAAGGTAAAAAGTAGTACATCTGTATAGGGCGTTTAACTGGAAAGGACCCTGCCAGACTGGAAGTCGCCCTGGGTAAGTCAGTGAGTGGTGAGTGAATGTGAATTCCTAGGATATTAGACTACTGTTGACTTTATTTTTATGAGATGGAGTCTTGCTTTGTAGCCCAGGCTAGAGTGTGGTGGTGTGACCTTGGATCACTGCAACCTCCACCTCCCAGGTTCAAGCAATTCTCCCTGCCTCAGCTCCTGAGAAGCTGAGCTTACAGGTGCCCAGGACCATTCCCAGCTAATTTTTGCATTTTTTAGTAGAGATGGGTTTTCACCATGTTTGCCAGGCTGGTCTTGAACTCCTGACCTTAGGTGATCCTCCTGCCTTGGCCTCCCAAAGTGCTGCGATTAGAGGTGTGAGCCACAATGCTCAGCCACACTACTGTAGACTTTCTAAATGCTGTACACTTAGGCTACGCTAAGTTTAATTTTTAAAATTTCTTCAGTAATAAGTTAATCTTGGTGTCATAAATGTTTTTACTTAATTATTTTTAACTTTAAGAATTTTTTGTAACAACTCTTAGCTTAAAACACAAATACATTGTACAATGGTACAAAAATAATTTCTTTCTTTATATCTTTATTGTATAAGCTTTTGTCTGTTTAAAATCTTTATTTAATTCTAAAAGATAAACTTTCTAAACTTGTTAAACTCTTTTGTTAAGCACTAAGACACAGACACACACATTAGCTTAGGCCTGCACAGGTCAAGATCATCAGTATCACTGTCTTCATCCCCATCTTGTCCTCCTAGAAGATCTTCAGGGGCAACAACACACACAGAGCTGTCAGCCCTTACGATAAAAAGATCTTCTTCTGGAATATCTCCTAAAGCACCTGCCTGAATAGGTTTTCCAGTTAACATTTTTTTTTTTTTTGCATAAGTATAATGCACTCTAACATAATGATTAGAAGTCTAATAAATACTAAACAATAGGAATTTTTTAGCTCCATATAATCTTAAGGGACTACTGCTGTATATGTGGTCCATGGTTGACTGAAAGGTCATTATGCAGCACATTACTGTATTTAATATTGTTAGCATATGTTATTAACTGTTTCATGGGTATTACTTATGCTAAACATGCTCACCTTTTAATATCTGTTACACATTGTATTCTTAAGCAACAAAATATGACAAGTTCGTCTGGTGTTACAAGCATGGTAAATCCCTAAGTGATCAAAATGTTTGATGCCGATAATTGAGAAATACAATTAAAGAGTGTATTATTAATACCCATTTTTTTTAGAATAAAGCAACATTTCCCTTCTCTCTCCCTCTTTTTCTTCCTCTTTCTTCCTCTCCTTCACTCCTTTTTTTTCTTTCCTTCTCTCAAAAAAAGAAACGAAATCAACTTGTAGACCTCTAGAGCCAGGTCGGCAATGTCTCTCTCATTGCTCGATTTCCTTCCTTCCCTTCTCTCCCTCCCTCCCTCCTTCCCTCCCTTCCTCCCTTCCTGCCTTCCTCCCTTCCTCCCAAAAAAAAAAAAAAAAAAAAAATTAAAGAGTGTAAAAGGTATTTAACATGTAAAAGGTGTTTAATATGCATTTTAATGTCATTATTTTCTCCTCTGCCTCCTAAGTGAGGTGACCTGAACCACTCTGATGTCTTTAGGGATCTTTATTACTACTAGCCAATGTTTTCACTGAATAAGAATGTAATTACAGACAGCAACATACTATGTGCTGCATGCTTTTAATTTCAAAAATTCCCCTGAATTGTTCAAAGAACAATTATACATATCCAAAATTGAAATTTATAAATTTCCTATAAATTTGAATTTTAGATCATATTGAGAAGGTATTTAAAGTTGTTACATTTTTCAGAGACTATACATTCTTATGTCTTATACATGTAGACAGAACATAAGCCACTCTATGCCTAAACCACAAGAGGGCTCCCTCTCATTGGTTTGGGAATTGTAAATGTCATTCAAAAAAAACCATGAGGCTAATTTAATTAATGATTGGGGGCAAGATTTTGGCATAAAAGGGTGTATTTTTTTAAAGCAACAAGTCAATATAAACTTTGTACTTTAAAAGCTTCATTAAACAATTTTATGAGAGAACCTTCTTGAAACCCTATTTTACAAGCAATGAAATGGAGCCTCAGGATATAAGGCAATTTTGCTCAGCACTACTAATACTTGTAACTGTTGAAGCTAGAACTACACTCTCCAGCAGTATCTGTTCTTGATCTTCAAATTGTAGTAAGAGGATTTAAAAACCATGAGATAAATATTAATATCTTCTTATGGAGACAATTTTACTATGAAGTTTGAAAGAAATACATTACAAAAATGTAAAATTAGAAAGCATATAAAATATAAAACAGAACCAGAAAAAAATGTCAGTGTTACAGAGAAAAATCTGCCATAGATACCTGTTTTGTCTTCCAATGACTTTCCAATTAGACTGAGGGTTCTTGGTGGAAATGCTTAACCATCACTGGGAACCATGCTGCTCTCTTGAGCTAATTTTAGAAATAGAAAAACAGTGTACTGCTGAGTATATGTTTATTAACTGTGAAGTCAAAAAAAATGTGCAAGGGTCTCATCAGCATTTAGATTTCTAACATGAGGTTTCTGTTCCATGTCTCTGTGTTTCATTTTAAGTCAATGTAGTCTTCCACACAGTTGACTGAATGCCAAAAGGTTGGATATGCTAAATGTAGACACAACTTTCCATGCAAAAAGAAAATGAAGAGACAAAGAGAACTCTTGCTTAGTTCTCCATTATTCCAGCATATAAGAAGCCATCACCTTAAAATACTGAAACAAATGGTTTAATTATTGGATTGAGTTAACTGGCCACTAATAGTGTAGAAGATTTAGCACCATTATATCACATATGTAAGAGAAATAATCTACAGAATATCAAAATATGTTGCCAAGATGGCCAAGTTTTAGTTCCAATTATATGTCATGTTGTTTGCCTTATTTCAATGTATGACTTAAAATCTATACCTTCAAAGTAACAATAGCATCTTAATTGCATTGTTTAGACCACAAAGCAAATATGTATTCATTTAGATGTGTTCTCTGACTGTTACTCTCTGGCTTTCAACATATGGCTAAATTTCATCCTTAATATCAAATTCTACTTTAAATTGGAAATAGAAATATTTCAATTAGACATTAAAAACTTTAATCTCATGCATGAAACTAATATTGAAAAGCATTTGGATAAGATTCCTTGATTCATCTCTCCTTTCTGACTTTCTGAAGAAAAATAAAATATACTGTTAATTAACATTTTATGCACATAGTAAAATTATAATTTAGGAAGACAAAATATAAATAATATGTGCCTCCAATTTCCAAATAATCTAAAAACATAGGAATTGGCATTCCTAAAAACCATGCTAAGTCTTCTAGAATTGTAGTGCAGAAAAACATTTTTTGGAAAAAGAAAGGAAACATAAAATTACTTGAACTAGACTAGTCTTTAAAAGTTAATTTGGCCAGCACAGTGGCTCATGCCTGTTATCCTAACACTTTGCAAGGCTGAGGCAGGCAGATAGAGTGAGCCTTGGGAGTTCAAGAGCAGCTTAGGCAATATGGCAAAACCCCATCTCTACTTAAATAAATATCATATATAAATAAATACATAAAAATTTTTAAAAACTTAATTTGGGTGCCTACTGTCACTTCATTATTCCCCTTTGTCTTTTCCTAAGTACATATTTAATGTTTAATACATTTAGGATATTTTTATCGCTTACTTGAGGTTCAGTATAAAGGCTGAAACCATGAGTTTACTTTCAATTGTGTATTCATTAATAATAAAATTTACTTAAAATGCTGCAGCTTATAAACTCTTCAGCAGTCATTGTCAAAACCTGAAAAACAAACACATAAATCAAATGATTGTCATGGTTGAAATAAATCAGAAGAGTTTTCAATAAATAAAATAATTTTTGTGTGACACTTTCTGACAAGTTAGAAACTATTACAATAGGCCAGGCAAGGTGGCTCACACCCTGTAATCCCAGCACTTTGGGAAGCAGAGGCAGGCGGATCACTTGTGGTCAGAACTTTAAGACTGCCTGGCCAACATGGTGAAATCCCATCTCTACAAAAAATACAAAAATTATCTGGGTGTGGTGGCACGGCCCTGTAGCCCCAGCAACACAGGAGGCTAAGGCACAAGAATCATTTGAACCCTTGAACTCAGGAGGCAGAGGTTGCAGTGAGCAGAGATTGAGCCACCACACTCCAGCCTGGATGAAGTGAGACTGTCTCAAAAACCCAAATAAACACATAAAAATAAACTATTACAATAAAGTCAACAAGTCAAAAGTTTAATTGAAATGTCCCAAGACAAATATGCTCTCTTTGCTTCTTCCATATGTATGCTTGCCCTATGTTATCACAGATTTATAAGTTAAAATTTAGGAGATTAATTAGGTTCAAGGTCTCTGCTCAGTATGTTCAGGAGAACCAGAAGAACCCACGCTAGGGGAAGAACAATTCACATTAAATAACACTGAGAAGCATTCTAAACCTTGGGGGTAGCTTAATAGTAGTCCAGTTACCTAGAAGCCAGGTTAGTTTTCTGTAGTCATCTCTAGTGAGGAGTAAACGAAAACAAAAAAACAGAAGTGAAAAAAGAGAGCTTGAGGCCAAAATTGTGTGGGTTTTCCTTTCTTAGAAATGCTGGAAGCCATAGCCTCTTACCTAATTGTGACGAGTATCATGTCTGGGTCACCACCTGAGACCTCAACCACATCGGGGTCACCGATGTCAGATGACACCTTGATCCCGTCGGGGCTCAGTCCAATCTTCTCACACAGGGTACCAGCTGTGGCATTGATCACATCAAGCCCTTGTCGGGACACCAGCTGTGAGGAGTTTCACATCGGTGTCATCACCTGAGGCACTGATCACCACCTGCAGAGATCTGTCCTGCAGACCCTGACTTAATGACCAGACGAGTGAATGCACTCTCACACACTAGAATACAGTGAATCTGAGTGGGCTAGGGATAGTCGTCAGCTACCTTCAGAGGGCAATTGCAGCTAACTGACCATGACTCCCTGTACCTCTTTACATTTATTCAGTATGGATTTAATAACAGAGGTTCTAAGTCAACATGCTTATGGATAATAACATGGTTAAAAGAGTGGTTTTGGCCAGGCGCAGTGGCTCACGCCTGTAATCCCAGCACCTTGGGAGGCCAAGGCGAGTGGATCACAAGGTCAAGAGATCCAGACCATCCTGGTCAACATGGTGAAACCCCATCTCTACTAAAAATACAAAAAATTAGCTGGGCATGGTGGCGCGTGCCTGTAATCCCAGCTACTTGGGAGGCTGAGGCAGGAGAATTGCCTGAATCCAGGAGGCAGAGGTTGCAGTGAGCCGAGATCACGCCATGGCACTTCAGCTTGGGTAACAAGGGGAAACTCCGTCTGAAAAAAAAAAAAAGAGTGGTTTTACGAATGATAAAAGCTTTTGGTTCTGGGGCCCAGAGTAAGCACCATTAATGGGAAATTCCTCTTTGACCTTCCCCTGAGAGGGACATCCAGCACAAAGTTTACATGAGTAATCAGAGTAGGAACAAAGGAATATCGGGTAAACAGACTTAACCGGGGAAGCTTTTATTGTCCCTATATTTTGCCCTGTGGCTTAAAGTTATAATGTAATGAAATGGCTGCCTTCAGCTCATTCCATTAAAACCTTTCAGCCTTCCAAAAGGTTTGAGGCTACAATCTTCTAACTTTCCCTAATATTTCCCTCATATTTTGCCAGCTACCCTGAGTGAATCCCACCACGTAATATTAGCCTGGTTTAGTCACCGAGACCTTTACCCAATCCTAGTGAATGTGATTCTATGCTTGAAACCATGAGTCAGCTGTTCCTCATACACCAAGATGAATAGTTCTTATAGTCTTTCCATTCATGTAGTGAGTTGAAGTTTAGTAATGAGGATCAAGATCAACAGAAAACATGAAGGCTATAATTCATATCTCTAATGCCACATGACGGTCATTGCTCTGTATGCATGCCACCACTAAAACTACCATCCTTAGAGTAACAACCATTTATGATTTATTTTTGAAACCTCAAGCACTTATATAGTAAGTAATCAGTAGTATGTGGTTGTTTAATAAATGAATCAGGCCGGGCGCTGTGGCTCAAGCCTGTAATCCCAGCACTTTGGGAGGCCAAGGCGGGTGGATCACGAGGTCAACAGATCGAGACCATCTTGGTCAACATGGTGAAACCCCGTCTCTACTAAAATTACAAAAAATTAGCTGGGCACGGTGGTGCGTGCCTGTAATCCCAGCTGCTCGGGAGGCTGAGGCAGGAGAATTGCCTGAATCCAGGAGGCGGAGATTGCGGTGAGCCGAGATCGCGCCATTGCACTCCAGCCTGGGTAACAAGAGCGAAACTCCGTCTCAAAAAATAAATAAATAAATAAATAAATAAATAAATAAATGAAATATAGCCAGTTATCAAATGTGGGTTATAGTGGAAATGGAGACATATAGTGGATTGTCAGGGTGAGTATAGCCTAGCTTACTTAATCATTTCCTTAAGAAAATTAAATATAAATATTCTGACTGCATCTAAATATCAATTATTTTTGTGGCTTATTACTTTGTCTTATGCCTGTGTCATTCCATATTAAAGGGAGTCATATTACCTTTTCAAAACAAATAAAATAATGCATTTCAGTGCACCATACATCTTTCACATTCAGAATTTATGGACCTACGCATGCCTTGAAGTTGGGAAGTTGAGAGTAAAAAAGAATCTGAATGCCACTATAACCACAAATTTTTATAGTAAACATGTCATGTGGTTAAAATGATTATTTAAAAATACAAAATGATCTTTCATTTGTCCCAGAAAATGTTATTATTGTAAGGCAAATTTTAACTCCGATCTCTAATACGTTAATCACATGTTCCCAAAATTATCACCACTCCAATTTGCAATTATCCAGATGATTTATTATGATTTAGTCTACATGTTATTATCATGACAATTGCTGACCTTGTTTTACTGTTTGGTGTTCCCCCAAATTCCCTCCAACTCCATCACGCCAGATTTTTTAAGCTGGCAAAACTATTTCTAATCAATGTGATCCTCTGATGTTTTGCTTTCTCACTCAAAAGAAAACCAGAAGAATTTTCTCCAAGCAATTCTGCCTAGTTTTTTCGTGAGGCTTGGATGTATTTATAAACATAGCAGGAATGGAAGCTGCCAGCAGCACTGTGCTAAATGGGCTCAGCATACACATAAACCATGGGGACATGTAAAAAGCAAGACAGTGAGAGATTTACTAACATTTGCAATACGTTTCCTTGGTAACTGGTTCACACTTCAGGGGATAAATTTGAAAGCCACCTGCAACATTTTGAACATTTTAATCCTTTTACACTAGTGAATTTCCAGTAGACTATGTCCAACTTTGAATTTTAACAATCATTGCCCCAGAGGGGCTAGTGGGTAAATATCAAAAACATCTGAGATAGACTCTGGGATCTTGGCAAATTATATCAAAATTCAATTATTGAAACAAAAATGAGAAGATAAATCATAATCAAAATGTTTGTCAGTAATGAGTGTGAATATAATACTTTGAATTTGGTGTTTATCACACTGTTATACATTGAGGAGACAGAATAAGGTAACCAAATATTGCATATGGGTTTCAAGTATCTACATATTTTTGATCTTTTCACACAATTTCACATAGTAAAACCTGAAGAACTGAAAAAAAGTGTATCCAAACCAATAGAGACTCACACATAGCAAAGGTGAGAATGATGTCAAAAATTTCTCAATGATATTATATAACAGTGTAAGTCATCTTTCAGAAGAATTACTGTAGTACCGGAGGCCAGCTGTGTTGTCAGTTCACTCCTATGATTCAGAACTTAGAGTATATAGAAGATACGTTAACATGCACATATCGCTTTGAGAATCACTGTGATTCACCATGATGTCACTGTATATGATAGCATGTGCTTCTACAGTGATTGATGGTTCTGGAAAGATTTCAAAGAACAATTAGTACCTGCTGATGTAAAGGGTGACAAGGTAACCAATAATATTATCACCTAATCTTCCTGTAATACTTGTAGCTGTAGACAGCTGTGATGATAAATATTAAAGACCGAATTGGATACCTATCCTCAGGAAAATTGAAATTAGGAGTTAAAAGATGAGTACTGGATTATAAAATCATATCCAGAAAAATTTAGTTACTGAGGACACGGAGGGAATTCCACCACAATTGTTTTAAAAAGCAGCATAGAAAAGTGATTAAGAATGTGATTGTTGAAGCCTAATTAATTACCTAAATTTAAAAGTTGGTTGTGCCATCTACTAGTAATAGGTAGTACTATTAGCAGCATCTACTCTGGGCAATTTTTAAACCTCCTTTTCTCTTTTTGCCTTCATTTCCCCTTATTAAGTTGTAGATGCTTTTAAAAATCGTCATGAAAATTCAGTGAATCAATATTTGTAAAACACACACACACACACAAGAATGCCTGTTGAAATGAATAAATCACATTTTTATTTGTTAAACTCAGACTACAAGGAACTAATGCTCACTTGGAGTAATTAATGCAGGTTAATTATCAATATCAAAGAAAATTATAAAAATAATCTTGGCCATTGGGAAATAAACTCTAGGAAGGTGACTGCACTACTGTTCATTAATGTATCCTGATTTGGAATATGCACTTGGCCTATAGGCACTTGATAAGTAATAATAGTGTAAATAGATACTTGTATAAATAATAGCGATTGAAGCATGGGAAAACCAGTATTTCTACATATTGAAAAGTTGTTTGAAATATACACCGAGACACTAACAATAATTAACTACCTGATTAGCCCCCCATCAGAGCAAGTATACACTACTTCCTACTCTGCAACTAGGGAGAAGAGTAGAAGAAAATCTTCTCCTTGACTTGTGGTTTCTCTACAGTCTCTTTCAGCTTCTGCTCCCAACACAAACTACTAACCTCCTCAGTAGACACCCTAGACCCTCCAAAAACAAGAATTTAATTGCTTTGGCCACATTCCAATATTGCCTGCCTTTATTGGGCAGAGTCTTGTATCTAGGCTACCTCTCAATCTTTTAGCCACTTTATAAATTTACTTAGTCTGGTTTAGATAACCACTGCTGGTTTCATTAGCTGTGGCCAAGATAAGAGAAATCTCATTCAGAAATAGTATGGAGACAGCATGCAATCTGTGTGTAAGAAAATTTAACAAGACTGTTGGAAACTTCTTAGAAAGGAACTGTATAAATTAGCAAAAAGTTTATTTCTCCTATCTAATAAAAATTGGTTTAAAAATGGGTTTATTTGGGTAAAGGGGAAAATCCTAAAGTCCAGTAAATAATAACATAATTATTAATAGTAAGATGCAACCACTTTCATGTAAAGGAATACTTTATAAATGGTTCAATCATCAGGGTAGCTGTGAGAGTAATGAAATGACCATTTAGGAGGACTTTATTTATCAGTGTGTCACCAAATTAAATGGCATTGGGCTAAAATTTGTGGAACTAGCACCAAATGTCACGAGTTGCCCATGTCTCTGTGCTGATCTGTTCTTGTAACTATGAGTATTCTCCAACGGATTCAGTTGCAGAGTGCAAAGTTGGTTTTCCTGAAGACATGAAGCACAAATTAAATGCAGCTATGGTATACATTGGCCTATTAAAACCCTTGGTAGGTTGAGAAAATTTTAGCAATCTGTCCATCTGACAGAGGGCTAATATCCAGAATCTACAAGGAAGTTAAACAAATTTGCAAGAAAAAAAACAAACAACCCTATCAAAAAGTGGGTGAAGGATATGAACAGACACTTTTCATAAGAAGACATTTATGTGACCAACAAACATATGAAAAAAAAAAAGCTCATCATCACTGGTCATTAGAGAAATGCAAATCAAAACCATAATGAGATACCATCTCACACCAGTTAGAATGGTGATCATTAAATAGTCAGGAAACAACAGATGCTGGAGAGGATAGGGAGAAATAGGATCACTTTTATACCATTGGTAGGGGTGTAAATTAGTTCAACCATTGTGGAAGACAGTGGGGTGATTTTTCAAGGATCTAAAACCAGAAAAACCATTTGACCCAGCAATCCCATTACTGGATATATACCCAAAGAATATAAATCATTCTACTACAATGATACGTGTGTGTGTGTGTGTGTGTGTGTGTTTATTACAGCACTGTTCACAATAGCAAAGACTTGGAACCAACCCAAATGCCTATTATCAATGATAGACGGGATAAAGAAAATGTGCCACATATACACCATGGAATTCTATGCAACCTTAAAAGGATGGATTCATGTCCTTTGTAGGGACATGGATGAAGCTGGAAACCATCATTCTCAGCCAACTAACACAGGAACAGAAAACCAAACACCACATGTTCATGGTGTATATATGCAGGTAAAATACTCATGGAAGTAGTGAGTACTCTCTAATACTTTGATAGTAATATTGCATTTCCTTTCTTTCTTTGCTCAATTTAGTGTTTTATTTTTGTGGTTGGCTTTCTTGTTTTTTTTGTTGTTGTTGTTGTTGTTTTGTTTTGTTTTTGTCTCTTTTTATGGTAGCAACACTCAAGCCTTTACTGGTTTTGAAGCTTACCCTGCTAAAATTCCACCTGTATTTCCCTGTTAACTTCCCTCTCTATTCTCAGAAGATCAAGATTCTGGGGCATTTATTTGTTCCTTCCAGCATCTTAGCATTACCAGTGTATGATGGTAATAGTCATAGAACAGCACAAATATACTTTCTCACTTTTGTATTTCCCTTTACCAGCTTCATCTGTATTCCATGGAAGTCAGTCTTTTGCCCCAAGGGGGTTTCATATTGCTAGTAAAGAATGTGAATGTAAATAGAGTGAATATTCAGGCTTGAAATACAGGAGATTTTCAAGACTACAATAAGATTATAGACTTAAATAAAAAGCTTTGTCAGAAAAAAATGTTCTAAATGCTTTAAGAGCCTAATAATATAACAAGGCCAGATATGGCTAAATTGTTAGGATTCCAATAAGCCAGGAATATTTAGAAACCAATGAAGGGTGGCTGAATATGCTTTCCCTACCCCCAATATGCAACTTTGACATAAGAATTATTTTGAGATAAAGGCACTTGAAGAACAGCAGAAGCAAAAGGGCATTCTAATCCTCTCTTTTCTTCCTAAAAACAGGAGATTTTAAAACCCTATGTGAAAGATTTCCTCTCTGTACCAGGAGAAAAAAAAATCATTTGATGGGGAATCATAGCCAAGAGAATTCTGTACAGATTTTGTTACAATAATTCTTATCTTTCATTAGCCTCTTCACATAATTTAGTTACTTTTCCAGAATTGCTTCTTTTTGTTAAACCTGATAATGTGGTTTAGATATTTTGTTCACACCACATCTCACGATGTAATTTGATCCTCAATGTGGGAGGTGGGGTTTGGTGGGAGGTGTTTGGGTCATGTGGTGGATCCCTCATGAATGGTGATATGGGTTGGCTGTGTCTCCACCCAAATATTATCTTGAGTTGTAGCTCCCATATTTCCTTTGTGTTGTGAATGGGACCCAGTGGGAGATAACTGAAACATGGGGCCAGTTTTTCCCATACTGTTCTCTTGGTAGTAAATAAGTCTCTCACAAGATCTGATAATTTTATAAGGGGAAACTCCTTTACCTTAGCACTCATTCTCTTCTGCTGTCTGCTGCCATGTGACATGTGACTTTCACCTTCTGCCATGTTAGTGAGGCCTCACCAGCCATGTGGAACTGTAAGTCTGTTAAACTTTTTTCTTTTGTGAATTGCCCAGTCTTGGGTATCTCTTTATAAGCAGTGTGAAAACGGACTAATACAGTAATGTACTGCTACCAAAAGAGTGGGGAACTGCCAGAATGATATCCAAAAATGTGGAAATGACCTTCAAACTTGGTAATAGGAAAGGGTTGAAACAGTTTGGGAGAAACATAAAAAGACAGGAAAATGTGGGAAAGTTTGGAATTTTCTAGAGACATGTTGAATAGCTTTGCCCAAAATGTTGATAGTGACATGGGAAATAAAGACCAGAGTGAGTTGGCCTCAGATGGAAATGAGAAACCTGTTGGGAACTGAAGCAAAAGTGACTCTTGTTATGTTTTAGCAAAGATACTGGCAGCATCTTGCCCATGCCCTAGAGATTTGTGGAACTCTGAACTTGAGAGAGATGATTTAGGGTAACTGGGAGAAAAAATGTCTGAGCAGCAAATAATTTAAGAAGTGCCTTGGGTGCTGTTAAAGGCATTCTCTTTTAAAAGGGAAGCAGAGCATAAAAGTTCAGAAAAATTGCAGCCTGACAATGTGATAGAAAAGAAAAACCCATTTTCTGTGGAGAAATTCAAGCCAGCTGCAGAAATTTTCACAAGTAATGAGGAATAGAAGGTCAATCTCCATGACAATGGGGAAAATGTCTTCAGGGCCTGTCGGAGGTATTCCTGGCAGCACCCCCCCCATCCCTGGCCCTGAGGCCCAAGAAAACTTGGGGCTCCTGGGCCTATCAGAAATGGCATTCTTTACTTATCACAAGTCAGAAACCCTGTACACAGGACTGTGTAGACAAGGTATGAAGCCAGTTATTCCAACAGGATTTTATTGACTCTCTAAGTCCAGTTTGATTCCTTAAAGGAAAGCACACCATTCCCGTCAAAACCTTGGTAAAATAACGAGTTTCTCTAATTGTGTCCTGTTACAATTGAAAACAGATTCTTCTTTCACTTACCCAAATAACTACTATATTGCCATAAATTAAGAATACTCACAAATATGTACCAAATTCTAGATAAATCAGGTAGAGAGAAACAAATATGCTTCAAATTTTGTTGACAGGAGTATACTAACTTGTTAAAAGCTGTCAGGCCAGGCATGGTGGCTTAAGCCTGTAATTCCAGCACTTTGGGAGGCCAAGGCGGGTGGATCACGAGGTCAAGAGATTGAGACCATCCTGGTCAACATGGTGAAACCCCGTCTCTACTAATAATACAAAAACTTAGCTGGGCATGGTGGCATGTGCCTGTAATCCCAGCTACTCAGGAGGCTGAGGCAGGAGAATTGCCTGAACCGAGGAGGCAGAGGTTGCTCAGGAGGCTGAGGCAGGAGAATTACCTGAACCCAGGAGGCAGAGGTTGCGGTGAGCCAAGATCACACCATTGCACTCCAGCCTAGATAACAAGAACGAAACTCCATCTCAAAAACAAAAAAGCTATCAATCGCTCAAAAAAAATTTTTTTCCCTTGGCTCTGAAAAGCAAAACAAAGGATCAGCAATATTTTAAGAAAAAAGTCAAAAAAATTAATTTAGTCTTCTGTTTGCTCAGTTCATGCAGGTAATCCCTGTTCTGCATGATATTTATCAACATTTTAGCTCTGTATGAGTCCTGAAAGTTTTTCCTCTTTTCTGATGTCACAATCTCTAAAATTATTAGAAACCTGCATTCAAGAGACCCCATTAAGATCACCTGAGGTCAGGTGTTTGAGACCAGCCTGGCCTACATGGTGACACCCCATCTCTACAAAAAAATGCAAAAATTAACTGGACATAGTGACAGGTGCCTGTAATCCCAGCTACTCAGGAGCAGAATTGCTTAAAACCCAAAATGTGGAGGTTGCAGTGAGTCAAGATTACACCATTGCCCTCTAGCCTTGGGCAATAAGAGCAAAACTCCATCTCAAAAAAAAAAGAAAAAAGACAATTGTCCATTTTGATGGTTAATTGAGTGTCAACTTGATTAGACTGAAGAATAACAAAGTATTGATACTGGGAATGTCTGTGAGGGTGTTGCCAAAGGATGTTAACATTTGAGTCAGTGCGATGGGAAAGTCAGATCCACCCTTAATCTCAGTGGGCACAATCTAATCGGTTGCTAGTGTGGCTAGAATATAAACAGGCAGAAAAATGTGAAAAGAGAGACTGGCCTAGCCTCCCAGCCTACATCTTTTCCCCATACTGCATACTTCTTGCCCTCAAGCATCAGACTCCAAGTTCTTCCATTTTGGAACTGGGACTGGCTCTCCTTGCTTCTAGGCCTATAGATGGCCTATTTTGGGACCTTGTGATCTTGTGAGTTAATAATTAGCTTCCATGTATATATATGTGTGTATATGATAATACAATATACATATTGTATACATATATATATACACACATATATATACTTCCATATATATAATAAACTTCCATATGTATATACGCACACACATATACAGTATGTATATGTATATAATTAATATATGTATGTATATAACATATAGTAACATATATATGTATGCATATAATATAATGTATATAAATATAATAGGTATGTATGTATATAATTAATATATATATTTGTATATAATTAAGTTCCATATATACATATAGATATGAAAGTTAATTAACTTCCACATTACATTCCACATTATATATATATATATATATATTCCATTAGTTCTGTACTTCTAGAGAACCTTGACTAATACATCTGCTGATGACAAAATGTTTTAAGGAAACCATACTCAAAGACACAGTTGACAAGGAAATTTGTTACCTCTGTGGCATGCAATAATTTAACATAACAATTATAATTATTACTGATAATGTGCCCTAAGTCATATCAGAATTAATGGAGTTTCTCATAATTTTGGAACATATACAAATAACATATTTATACAAATAAAGCCCAAAGAAAACAAACACCATTTCATACTTTACAATATTTCCTGTATAATTTTTATACCAAATAAACCAAATACGTTATTTTTGGACTTTCAAGAACCTAATATCTTAAACAACTAATTAGGTCAGAAAAAGACATAATTTATCACTTGATTTTGGAAAGTTTGTCAAATATCAAGGGTTTAAAACACTTGATATCACAAAATAGGATCAACGTAAAATCAGTCATTCATTTAAACAAGGTGGTAATTCAAGGATTTCAAAAAATGGCAAAAACCTTCCTTCTTTGAGAGGGGAGACTTAATTTTTCAGTCAATAAGTCCCAATAAAACAGCATGACTTCAATTAAACTTGTTTTCCAAAATTTAATAAACAATCTAAAAAATTTTCATCTTGACCCATAAGATACAACTTCCATAACCCTTTTATAAACTTTATAACCTTTATTAAGGAATTGGTTAATGTGTCAAGAAAACCTCATTAATCTGACGCTGGGTTCTATATGCTGATCTTGTATTAGTGTGCCTTTGACATTAATGGTTAATTCATAGAGAAACTGAATTTATTTTGTCTCTCAAAATTGACCTTTACAATCACCTGCCCACCTCTTCCATGATAATCCCTGGGCCCTGAAGAGTTGCATAGCCTTAATTTCTGCTCCTGTGTCTCAGGAATACAGTTTGTTTTGATTGGCATCTTCTACGGGGCCTGCAGATGAGGCTTTAATTGCTGTCACTGTTTAAGATTTGGCATAACTTGGCGTCCCTTTTAGACTAAGGAGTCCAAGCTCTTTAACTCAATGTCACAAGGACTTTAAAAGCACATACAGAAAAACACATGGATATAACAGCTTTAATTTAAAAACTGTTTAATCTCTATTTCTAAGCAAACCAAAACTTAATAATAATGGCATAGGAATTATTTTGATTAAACGTAAAATCTGTTAGGCCAGTTACCAAAAGACAGAAGAGAAGACCTTCTGCAGTGCACAGAATATTATGTTGGAAGAAAACATTTCCTCTAGACCTTTTAGAAAACATTGTTAGGCTGGGCATGGTGGCTCACGCCTGTAATCCCAGCACTTTGGGAGACTGAGGCAGGCAGATCATCTGAGATCAGGAATTCCAGACCAGCCTGGCCAATATGACAAAGCCCTGTTTGTACTAAAAATATATAAATTAGCTGAGCATGGTGACAAATACCTGTAATTCCTGCTGCTGAGGCAGAATTGCTTGAACCTGAGAGGTGGAGGTTTCAGTGAACCGAGATTACACCTCTGTATTCCATCCAGCCTGGAGAACAAAGCGAGACTCAGTCTCAAAACAAAAAACAAACAAACAAACAAAAAGAAAACATTGTCAGCATCAGGCCATAACAAACAGAATTGAAGGAAAAAAAATTATATAATCTGAAAATGAATTGACAAAGAGAGTTATTATTTTGCATTCTTTAAAAGAGAAGAGAAAACAGAAAACAATGAGATGCAATGCAAGTTGAACTTTAGTTTAAAACAAATTAAAATCTTATAATTTATTAAGAGCAAATCAATCCTTGAAGAAAATTTTATTGTTTTAATCAATTCTTTTGTGTATAAATGTTTTCACCATCTAATTTAATCTCTAGAAAGACCATTATAAATCCCTTTAATTAAAGACAACTTAATCATATGAACTTTATTTGGTTGAATTTTTTTTTTTTTTTAGAAAGAATGTTTTCCTACAATACATTTTTATTGAAAAATACTCAAATAATAAAATATCTATTATTTTAATACAAATTTTGATTCTAAATTATGACAAGTTTGTCTACAAGTGTTTATCCCATTGCATTTACCTAATTATTTCATTTTAATTGTTTGCTAAGATTACTTATGAAAACTGAGATAGCTATTACTTCGTCTTGAAACTCCCCATTACAAAATTATAACTGAGACAATAAAAAAGATATGACCTAACTAATTCCATCTTGCTGCTGATCTCCAAGCTGTCCTTGTTCATTCCTGGGCAGGTCAAACTAACTTTGAAAGAAACTTGTTTATAGTTTAGCTTTGAAAAAAGATGTTAACAGTTTTTTCCCAAACAAACTTCCTTATTGCCTAAAGCCACAAAATTATAAACTGTAATTTTATTAAATAATTCAAGATGTGGCTATTTTCATGACACCAATATCAATATCTTATTTATTAAAAATTGCATAAGAAAAACCTTTTCATTTTGGGTTGCATTTATAGTTTTACAATCCCTTTGCCAAATATTGACACTTTATAATATTTGGCAGGGATAAGTATGAAATCGTTTGATCAATAAATGGAAACAAAATGTATGCTGACAAATTCTAAGAAATTTCTACTATTACTTTACTAATTATTTCAAAGTTAGCTTATTAAAGATTTTACTTCAGTCACATGAAATTTTAAAACCTTTGACTAGTCTTTCCCTTTTCTCTGATGAAGTATTTGATTTAAGGACTTTTATTTTGTTCAGCCAATTAATTAGAACTCCTTCATATCTTTTAGTAGTAAAACATTGTGTATAGAACACAAAAATGCATAGATATATTAGGCATACTGATAAAAGTACATCTTATAGATTCCCAAGACCTCCTTTTTTTCCCCTATCTTAGACTTGCAAACTCTTGATAACCTGTTTCATTATCCCGGCAGTTGTCAGGTAAACAGCCTTAAATTTGCATATTGAAGGAAACAATTCTTAGATGAAAAATCAGAGAGCAAAATTTACATCTCAAGGTACAGAGAGTAAAGGTCTAATGTTACTGGGGAAAGATTAAAGACAGATGCCAAATCAAACATAAAATTACAAGATTGTATAAGGAGACCAAGCTAATCTAGATAGGGACTATCTATCTTCTAATGGCATCTCTGAACTCTGGGCCGACCCCACACTGAATCCTGCATCTCCAGAAAAAGAAAATTATTATGAGGCTAGACCACGTGATGCTTTTACAGTGCACTTCAAAAAAATTTTTTAAACAAAAATATTTGTTTTAAACTTCATTTTCTTAAAAACCCAAGAGTAGCCTCTGTTGCAATAACTATTTTAGTCAAAAAATCAGGTAACACAATACAAAAGCAAGCAGTTTAAGAGCTGACATAAACTTGTCTGTTGTCTGTTTGGACAACCCTCTTCAAGTTCCATAAGGACAAACAGTGGTTTTTCCCCAAAAAGATGTCTGGTGCCTTTTCCATTTTCTTTAAGGAACCCCAGCCTACTATAAACTGTTTTAGGTCCCTCATGCAGCAGAAGGTGCAAGAGAAGGAAGAGACAGCAGAAGTAAATGAAGAAAACAGAATTCAGTCAACTGAGATGATGAAGACATGCTCCGAAAAGAAAAAAAACACACACAAAAAAACAAAATATATGAAGTCCTTTTAAATACAAATACACACACATGAAGACATATGCACACACACATCTTGAAGGTTAGCTTTTAATTAAGTTGAATTTTAACCATTGAGATCCTTTAAAAAAATTTGTTTTTAATCTACCATATTTCAGCTAGGTAGGGAAATATGCTGCTGTTTCAGAAGTCGCAAGTATCAAGCCAGAAAGGGCTTGATTTAGAAACCAAACTTATGCTGTCGTGGAGGAAAAAAAAGAAGGCAGAACCCTTAGCTATGGAACTGCAGCCCGGAGCCACAGCCAGTGCTCTTTCAGTTTGGCCTGGCTAGCAAAAAGGTGGCCTTACTATGTAAATAAAGCCCCTCAAGTAGGCAAAATCAAAATTTTTCCTTTCTTTTTTCTTTTTGTCCCCCCACCACACTGTCTTTTTGTTGTTGTTTTCTTGTGAGAATTTAGGCACTTCAAAGGGCTTGTTCCCCATAATTTGGATCCTTCCTTTGTATTTGATCAACTCAGAGTTGATCAAAACAAATGGGGAAAGTATGAAAACAACAAAAACAGAGACAAACAAACATGATATTTTTCCAAGCTAGTTCAAAGGACTGACCCAGGCCCTGCAGAACATCTATGTACTTGTCCGGGTCATCTGAAAATTTTCCTAAGTCCAACTTGATTTAAGTCAGAAAGTGAGAAGGGAGTATGTACTTGGTTGGGCCAAATTCCCCTCTACAACCTGTAGAGGGCAGAGTTTGGGCCTCCTAGTAGCCTGAGCAGCCAGTAGGATGTAAGTTACAAGGTTTACATAGTGAGGATTATCTCATAGAGAAAGGAAGCTTGCACATAGAGGACTTCACTCCATTTACCTTCCCTCCTACAGGAAAGGTATAATTGTAGAAAGGGGTTATAATTTATATGTCCTCAGGTGGCCAGGATTCTCCACTCCGAGGAGGGTATTGTGGCCAGGCTGTGCTCCAGAAGAAGATAAGCTCTTTCTTCTTGTGTGTCAAATTGGTCCCAGTTATCCGGGATATGCTTTGCCTTGGGAAGAGTAGCACCCGTATGAAATGAGACCCATGGATGCCCACATCCCTGGTTATTTCCAGTAATTGTCAACCCTGGGGTGTTCCCCAGTGGCACAGCACTTTATACTTTTCCTTTTGCCCTAGATGCATGATCATCTCATGGGCCTTTTCCATTTGCCTGATCATACCAGTGTAATGGGCATGTCCTCACTGTCTACTGTCCTTTTTTGGCCACCTTAAAAGACATGGGGACTGCCAGGTTTAGTGACCCTATATCGTCATGTCCTTGAGTAACTATGCCAGTAAGGCTTCGGTGATGGGTGCCATTTATATTCCCAAGCAAGGGTCCAATTAACAGAGGTCTGACCATAAAACTGCCCCAGGAGGATAAATTCCCAGAGAAGGGTCTCTAAACATAACAGTCTTAAAGAAGGTAATGGCTGGCCACAGGGCCAAGGCCAGGACAATGCCCTCTGGACCAAAGCCTTTTCTCCCGACTTTCCACATTGAGAGTATGCGCTATCTCTGTGAGCCCTCCAATTAACCATTTGAGTCTTAGACCAGGTCTGACTATAGTGCTCTAGATGGAGATGTTCTGCCATATGCAGGGCCAATCCTAAATATGAAACATGGTAGGTTGCAGGGTCCTGGCACTATTTGGTTGGATTGGGAAATTGCAGGTGACAGAAAATAAAATGCCCTGTAGTCTCCAGTACCCACTGATAGACCCTGGCTATGTTAGGACGTAGCCTAGCACTGCAGATGAAGGGAACTCATCTTGTGTATTTATACTGTAGGTGGTCCTTGTAGGTTTAGGCCTGGGGACACCACAGGCAAGGGTCCCTGGACTGCCACCCCAAGAGCAAGAAGGGTAATGGCATCAAGTGTAGGAAAAATTTTAGAGGAAAGAACCTGGAAGGAAGAAGTTTTCCTCATGGATATCTGTACCTAAGAGGTTGAGCTCTGAGAGGCTGAGCAGTGTTCGCATGGGTGGCTCTCTTGCTTTAGGGGGTCTAAGCAAGGCCATAGTTCAACCGAATCAAACCGGGAGTTCAGGACCATTACTCATCACCCTAACTGACCCTTGACTTGGCTCAGAGAAAGAATGGAGAGAGAGGGAACTGGTTCCAGGCAAACCAACACTCAGTTCTGAAGAGCTGGGGGTTGTTAGAGAGCCATTTCCCAAAAAGCCTGACACCTGTATCTTTAGTCCAACACCCACACTTGTCATTTTTAACTGGCTGACAGGTGCCAAGTAATATACCTCCTGAACAAATTTAGAAGAAGTAGGACAGATTAGCAAGTGAAAGGGGTCCAGAGTGACTCACCACACGAAAGTTCGGAGTTTCTCCTGGCTGGCTAGCCAACAGATAAACTGGATTAGATGCAACTAGATTTTCTGAAACTCAGGTTATTGGCCTCTCCAACCCCTAAGAATGGGGAAGGAGGCCTTGGTGTCACGGTGAGTGTTACAGCTTAAATATAACTCATAGACCCAAAGACTGTGCAGTAATGTGGTTTCTTAGGCAGAGCAAAAGGCAAAATGCTGTGGAAGGAGATCTGGAGAGGGTGCTGCTGCAGGCTTGGGTGGCTGGAGCTTATACCCCTGAGTTATTCACTCCTCATTCTTGTTCTTGTCCATTGAGAGGGGTTTTTGCAAACTTTCTCTGGATCAATTGATCTTTCAATACTTTTCTGGATTGGTTACTGTTTCCAAACCTTGAGTCACTGAGCCTCCACCTCCAGGGGCCAGAGGCAGAAAAAGTCCCTGCCCTTGAACAAAGCCCCTAGGAGCCAGAGGAGTAAAAAGTCCTGTACTGAAAACAAAGCCCTAGCCAGCCAGAGGCAGGAAAAAAAAAGCCCCTAGCTGGCCAGAGGCAGGAAAATTTCTGCACTTGAAACAAAGCCCCTAGACAATTGGGGAAGTTTCTCCAACAGGTCCCTCAGTACCAAGCACCAGTAGAAGATTTGTCCAAGGTCAGGGAAACCTTTACTCAGAATCCTTCATGATTACCAAAATGTGAACTCTGAACATCTGAGACAGGTGTCAGAAATTTAGAAAGTTTATTTGGTCAAGATTGAGGATGCAAGCCCATAACAGCCTTGGGAGGTCCTGACAACATGTGCCCAAGGTTATTGGGGTACATCTTGGTTTTATACATTTTAGGAGACATGAAACATCAATCAATATATGTAAGATGTAAATTGTTTCCCCCTGGAAAGATGGGACAACTCAAGCAGAGAGGAGGCTTCTATGTCATAGGAAAGTGAGAGACAAACAGTTGCATTATTTTGAATTTTTGATTTGCCTTTCCAAAGGAGACAGTCAGATATATATTTATCTCAGTAAGCAGGGAGATAACTTGAATAGAATAGGAGGCAGCTTTGCCCTAAGCAGTTCCCAGCTTGACTTTTCCCTTTAGCTTAGTGATTTGGGGGCCCCAGGATCTATTTTCCTTTCACACGATCCCAGCAATTATCCACTGGCACATCTGACCTTTAGCATAATTAAAAAAGGGAGCAGCGAGATTGTGGGCATGCACTGGGCTACAGCTGCGGTGACTAGCAAAGCCTACAATAACCGCTGGGTCATCTCACTTTCTCAGTACCACATTACTCTTTATTAATATATTTTACTGTAAGCCTGGTGGAGTGTAATACAAATGGAAATACCAAAAAGACACTGAAGAGTGCTAGCTGTGAGAAACGGCTGAAGCTCTAAATGAGCACTGAGATACCAGGCCCTGCAAGGAAAGTTGAAGGATGATAGCTTAGTTCATGTTGGGCACAGCTGATACGTTTTATGAAGAAAGAAAGTTAATATGTCTATTTTTCTGTAAGACTTATGAGTCTGGAGCTTGAGAAAACTGTAAATCGAGGATAATATTGAAGAATGATAAGTTTATACAATAATAAGCTTTATACACCATCTGTCCTCTGAAGCCACGAGAGTGGAAGAGATTCCTCAAAATCAAGATCCTTTTTACATTAAAATAACAGGGGCAGATCAGATTTTAAAATATTAATTTTATTAAGTATACAATTGTGACTTGGAAATTATTGTCAAAATAATTTCAAGAATAACAATAAGTACATCTTTATTAACTAAGATTAAATTCAGTAGTTACTAAAAAGCACCAGTAGAATAAGTGAGTGCAGATTAATATTTAGAGTAAAATCATAACTTTGGATTCCCACAAAATCATATATTTTTCTATCAGCAACTTTTAACATTTTATGGTGTGTTACTATTTTTATTTTTTAGTTTCTAGCCTACCATCTCAAGGAATGCAAGTTAGGAATTCAATTCAATAAGCATTCATTGAAATGCTAGTGTTTGCCAAATATTGGAATTCAAGATGAAATGTAGAGCAGCTGCATATGAGCCTTCTTCATTTTATCTAATATTCTGAGTGTCTGCTAGTTTCAGATATTGTCCTGGCACGGATGTAATAGTAAACAAGAGAAACCCAGCCGTCAAGTGTTCACATTCTACTAGGTTTTAGTCTCAGCTGTTGGACGTATGTTGAATCGGCACAGGAAGATGAGTGTTCTTATGTAATGGTTACTTAAGCAATCTGACAGTCTGAGTTAAGTAGCCCATCTACCTTCAAGAGCACATTGCTTAGTGATTTACATCTGTGTCCTCCAAGTACAGGAAGGAGGCTATCATTTAGTCAGTATTATATAATGCTGACTAATTCTTCGTAAACTTTTGTGTACTCCCACACAGTATGAAAACTTCTAACAATGTTGTAACTCCAATATGTATCTACAGTAGTTAATCATTTACAGCTTAGATTTCTATCTTCCCGTGAATATAGAAATACCTTTCAAATTTCAGCAGTAGCGTAATTTTCAAAGTTCTCTTAGGTGAACCTGTGCCCAGTTCATTTTATGTAAAATTGTGACATCCCAATCTAGGTAAGACTTCCTCTTTATAGTCCTGGAATTCCAATTCCAGTAGCAGAGTCTTTTCTGGCTACTCATTCAATCTTTTGACCAGATTTTCAGGGGAAAACTGACATTAATGTTAGAAAATATTTGGCACTTAGTACCAAGTCACAATGCACATATTCTTCTCCCCTTTCTTTGAAATCCAAAATGGTCAAATCTAATTATATTCCTAGAAAACAGAATGTAACAGGTATTATATTAACTTGAAACAATAGTGAATGGAATATTAGAGGTTAAGATATGCAAAGAGTCCTTAAAAGATTAAATACTAAGGACAATATTAAGACATGCTGAATAGGCCTGCCATGGTGGCTCATGCCTTTATTACAGAACTGTGGGAAGCTGAAGCAGGGAGATTCCTTGAGCCCAAGAATTTGACCAACCTGCACAACATAGTGAGACTTGCATCTCTACAAAATGACTACACAAATAAATAATTAGCCAGTCATGATGGTGCGTGCCTGTGGTCCCATTCACTCAGGGGGTCAAACTGGGAGGACCACTTGAACCTAGGAGCTTGAGACTTCAGCGAGCAATGATCATGCCATGACACTTCAGCCTGAGTGACACAGTGAGACACTATTTCTAAACGATAATAACAATAATGATAAATAAATTAATTAAAATTTAAAATGTGCTAAATAGTAAATTCCTTTAAGTCCACAAACTATATAACAAATGATCACTCTGAGAAATTACCATCATTTCTGGTTCATGAATTCTGTTTTTGAGGAGAGGATTTTCCCTATTTGAGGCATATCAGAGTTCATTTTGTAATTTTTCATATCTCTGTATTCTTTATTTTTTACCAAAACACACATGGTCTGGTCTAGGTCTCATTGCTCGCTGCACAGAAAGCCAATCACTGAGATGACAAGTATTGCCAAGGAAGAAAGTTTTAATTGGGTGCTGCAGGAGATGGGAGCTCAGTCTCATATCCATCTCCCTGACTGACTAAAACTAGGAGTTGATATAGCAAGAAAGAAATGTAACAATGTCTAAGAAGAAGGGAGGGGGCTACGAAGCAAGCATGATGAATGAGGGGCCTCACATCTCATTGTGAGGATGTGGTGATCTGGTGAGTTTCAGCTTTTTGATGCTTTTTTTTAAGAGGCCAGAAGATCCTTTCCTCAAGGAAAAGAAATGTAAGCTTCAAGCTTTAAGACCAGAAAGGTCAATTTTTATGTTTATCCAAAAGAACCATCTATGGGATTGGTGGAAATGTATGTTGGTAGGGCCATTATGGAAAACAGTATGGATGTTCCTTAAAAAATTAAAAATAGAACCACCATACAACCCAGCAGTACTTCTGGGCAAATACCCAAAGGAGCTGAGATAAGCACCTCATAAAAATGTATACACTCCCATGTTCATCACATATCATTCACAATATCCAAGATATGGAAAAAACTGAATGTCCATTGGTGGACAAATGGATAGGAAAATGTGATAGAAATAGACAATGGAATACTACTCAGACATTAAAAAGAAGGAATCTTGTCATTTGCCACAACATAGATAAACCTGGAGGATATCATGCTAAGTAAAATAAGCCAGTCACAGAAAGAAAAATATTTCATTATCTCACTTATATGTGGAATATTTTTTAAAGAGCTCAAAATACAGAAATAGAAAATGAAACAGTTGTTACCACAGGCAGGAGGAGGGAGGCAGAAAAGGCCTTCAACACAATCCAACAGCCCTTTATGCTAAAAACTCTCAATAAATTAGATATTGATAGAATGTATCTCAAAATAATAAGAGCTGTTTATGAAAAACTGGAAGCATTCCCTTTGAAAACTGGCATGAGACAAGGATGCCCTCTCTTACCACTCTGATTCAACATAGTATTGGAAGTTCTGGCCAGGGCAATAAGTCAAGAAAAAGAAATAAATGGTATTCAATTAAGAACAGAGGAAGTCAAATTGTCTCTATTTGCAGAAGACATAAGTATATGTTTAGAAGACCCCCATTGTCTGAGCCCAAAATCTCCTTAAGCTGATAAGCAACTCCAGCAAAGTCTCAGGCTACAAAATCAATGTGCAAAAATCACAAGCATTCCTATACATCAATAAAAGAAAAACAGAGAACCAAATCATGGGTGAACTCCCATTTACAACTTCTACAAAGAGAATAAAGTATCTAGGAATACAACTAACAAGAGATGTGAAAGACCTCTTCAAGGAGAACTACAAACCATTGCTCAAGAAAATAGGAGAGGACACAAACAAATGGAAAAATATTCCATGGTCATGGTTAGGGAGAATCAGTATGAAAATGGCCATACTGCCCAAAGTAATTTATAGATTCAATGCTATCTCCATCAAGCTACCATTGACTTTCTTCACAGAATTAGAAAAAAACTACTTTAAATTTTATATGGAACCAAAAAAAGTCCTCATGGACAAGACAATCCTAAACAACAACAACAACAAAACATATCTGGAGGCATCACGCTACCTGACTTCAAACTATACTACAAGGCTACAGTAATCAAAACATCATGGTACTGGTACCAAAACAGAGATAAAGACCAATGAAACAGAATAGAGGCTTCAGAAATAATGCCACACATTTACAATCATCTAATCTGACATAGACAAGCAAATAAAGAAGGATTCCATATTTAATAAATGATGTTGGGAAAACTGGCTAGCCATATGCAGAAAGCTGAAACTGGATCCCTTCCTTACACCTTATACAAAAATTAACTCGATATGGATTAAAGACTTAAATGTAAGACCTAAAACAGTAAAAACCCTAGAAGAAAACGTAGGCAATACCGTTCAGGACATAGGCATGGGAAAGGACTTCATGACTAAAACATCAAAAGCAATGGCAACAAAAGCCAAAATAGACAAATGGGATCTAATTAAACAAAAGAGCTTCTACAGAGCAAAAGACACTATCATCAGAGTAAACAGGCAACCTACAGAATGGGAGAACATTTTTGCAATCTATCTATCTGACGATGGCTAATATCCAGAATCTACAAAAATCTTAAACAAATTTACAAGAAAAAAAAAACAAACAACTCCATCACAAAGTTGGCAAAGGATATTAACAGACACGTCTCAAAAGAAGATATTTATGCAGCCAACAAACATGAAAAAAAGTTCATCATCACTAGTCATCAGAGAAATGCAAATCAAAACCACAATTAGATATAATCTCACACCAGTTACAATGGCGATCATTAAAAAATCAGGAGACAACAGATGCTGAAAGAGATGTGGAGAAACAGGAACACTTTTACACTGTTGGTGGAAGTGTAAATTAGTTCAACCATTATGGAAGACAATGTGGCGATTCCTCAAGAGTCTAGAACTGTAAATACAATTTTACCCAGCAATCCCATTACTGGGTATATACCCAAAGGATTATAAATCATTCTGTTATAAAGACACATGCATACATATGTTTATTGCAGCACTGTTCACAATAGCAAAGACTTGGAACTAATCCAAATGCCCATCAATGATAGACTGTATAAAGATAATATGGCACATATATACCATGAGATACTACACGCCTTAAAAAAAAGATGAGTTCATATCCTTTGCAGGGACATGGACGAAGCTGGAAACCATCATTCTCAGCAAACTAACACAAGAACAGAAACCAAACACTGCATGTCCTCACTCATAAGTGGGTGTTGAACAATAAGAACACATGGACACAGGGAGGGGAACATCACTCACCAGGGCCTGTCGGGGGATGGGGGGCTAGGGGAGCCATAGCATTAGGAGAAATACCTAATATAGATAACAGGATGATGGATGTAGCAATCCACCACAGCACATGTATACCTATGTAACAAACCTGCACATTCTACACATGTACCCCAGAACTTAAAGTGTAACAAAAAAGGAAGCAGAGAAGAAAAACTCATGGTTTTGACATGTTTAGTAACCTACTACATTAGTGAATTATCCAGTTATTTCAAATAGTTTTTCTGGTATTTCCTGGGTTGTTGCCCACAATTATAATTATCTCTCTTTCTCTCTCTCTTTTTTTTCCTTTGAGATGGAGCGTGGTGGTGCAATGTTAGCTCACTGCAACCTCTGCCTACCGGGTTCAAGTGATTCTCCTGCCCCAGCCTCCTGAGTAGCCGGGATTACAGGTGCCTGCCACCAGTCCTGGCTAATTTTTGAATTTTTAATAGAGATGGGGTTTTGGGATTTCATCCTTTTGGCCAGGCTGGTCTCAAACTCCTGACCTCAAGTGATCTGCTCACCTCAGCTTCCCAAAGTGCTGTGATTAGAGATGTGAACCGCCGCACCTGGCTAAATTGTTTTTTCTCTTACTTCGTGGATGTTCCATAGAGAATCTGATGGATAGAAGTATTTTGGTTGTGACTCTTAAGGTTTTGTCCTCTTCATTATTAGTTTATCTGAGTGTAAATGGTAACACTTCTTAATTTGGTAATTACACAAAGTTTTTCTTTTGCCATGCTAGCTAAGAAAACAACCAGAAAAACTGACTCAGTCTTTAATCTGATATCTACTAACTTATTAATATAGAAAAAAAATGAGAGCAAAATTTCTACTCTAATCCCTTCATCCCATCAGGACTGCATTAAAAATCAGCTCCAGTCCAACATCTGAATCATAATTCACTTAAGGTGATAACAGGCATGCATGTGTTTACTAAAAGATCAAGAGAATACTGGCCATTTTCTATTAATTGACTCCCTTTCATATTCTATTTATTTTAAGCAGAGTGCTATATTGTGGAGGTTCACAAGGCAGCTAATGACTGATGATGACAGCATCATTTAGTTGATCAAAGGTTTGTTAAAAAGGTCTGCAAGAAAATTACAAGAGAAGATTCAGAGAGGAGCAATTGCTTTACACTGGGCTTTTGGTTAACATGGCGCTGCTTTCTCATTTGTGAAAACTGCTGTGTTGTCTGAAAGCCATTATTGCTTTAGCTTTTTTCTGTCATTTATTCCTTGAAATAATTTTTATCAGAACGGAGTATACTTGGTTCCTAGAAATACAATGATAAAATAAATATTTCCTTCTCTCGAGTTGCTCAGTATAGTGAAGGAGAGAGAAAACAGAATAAAATATTAAAATTCAGAATGATAGAATAAATACTACATACTGCTATGTCAACAGATACCTGAGAGGGAAGAGAAAAGAGTTAGAAAAACCTTTTCCGGAGGAGGCTGTGCTTCAGAATGATCTGGAGCTATCCAGAAGAGAAAGAAAAAATCAACTTTACAGAAGCAGCAGTAGCAACATGCAAAGGCCCAGGAAACACAGGATAAGGGAGGATCATCAGTAAACGGACATACATACAGCCTGAAATGTCAAGACAGAGGGCTGGGATACATTGTGTGTGTGTGTGTGTGTGTGTGTGTGTGTGTGTGTGTGTGTGTGTGTATTTGAGATGGAATCTTGCTCTGTCTCCCAGGCTAGAGTGCAGTGGCACATTCTCAGCTGACTGCAACCTCAGCCTCCTAGGTTCAAGCAATTTTCCTGCCTCAGCCTCCTGAGTAGCTGCAATTACACATGCCCACCACCAGTTCGGCTAAATTTTGTATTTTTAGTAGAGACGGAGTTTCACCTGACCTCAAGTGATCTGACCTCAAGAGACCTGCCCTCCTCAGCCTCCCAAAGTGCTGGGATTACAGTTGTGAGCCACCATACCCAGCCTTCAATATTCATTTAAAAATAGCACTTTTATTAATTTATGATATGTGTTAATAATTTGTAATATATAATATAATATAAATAATATTCAGCTATCCAGTGTAGACAGAAATCTCAATGTCAACTAAGGAAAGTAGGTTCAGCTAGTGTATTTTGGTCTTTTGTCCTCATTTTGCCAGAGACTTGTCATGCAGATGGTCCCTGTGTTTCCATTCTTTTTTTCATGGACTTGCTAGTCCACAAAATACATCCGAGAATAGGGGTTCTTAGGACTGTGAGAAGTGTTATGCAAAATCCTGTACCCTAACATGACTGTAGGTCCCTAGTGTGACTTCCATTTTTCCTGTCATCAAAACAATGTTCTATGAGGGAATCTGTGGGGATTGCTCCTGTGTGAGGCCCCTGGGAAATGGGCCTTGCCATACGGTGAGCTTGAGCCCAGACACAGATCCCTGGTTGGGGGAGTCGAGCTGAGGGAAAGTAGGAACTGAGAGAGGAACTATATGTTATCCAAAATAATTAACAGACATTAGTTTATGGATACGAGGACTTGGGAAGCATTGTGTCTACTTTTGGCTCCTTATGGTTTATTGCTTGATTGTGCTCATTTTGTACCCGTGTTACCTTTATTGTAAAATATTAACTTAAATATTTACACTTGGTAACTTACTTACCGTAACTTACAGGGCGTAACTGTAACTTACTTACCATAGCTTACAGGGCGTGACTGTAATCTACTTACCTTGACCTATTGGGCGTAACCTACTTACTGGAAGTAACCTACTTACTGGGCGTAGCCTACTTACTGGGTGTAACTTACTTACTGGGTGTAACTTGCTTACTGTAACTTAAGTACGTTAATCTGGTGTAAACAACTTTAACTTCAGAAAAGTATATAATGAAACACATTGCAAAAATAAAATTGCCGCATGAGCATAGCGCATGTGGCCCTCCAGACCTCGCCTTTTCTATCTCCTTTTTTTCCGGCGCGCGCTCTCTTCCAGGTTTGGGACCCTCTCGCTGGACGAGATTCCCGGGCTCACGTTCAGTTCACAACAGTTCTATAACGATGGCATATAATAATGAATAGCACTCACCTTTATGCTCTATGCCCTGGGTACTTGTTCCTTGTTCTTTGAGTGCTCACAGCCAAATTATCTGAGGCAAAATCATCTGACAGGAAGCTGTTGCCATCCTTCCTTCAGTCAACACAAATTCTGATGATAAGCTGTTCCATCTGTACTCTTTTGCCTAGAAAGCACACTCACACTACCGCACGGTGTGCTGGGAAAATAGCTCAGACTCAACCAACATGATAACTAAATAATTCTACATATGTAAAACAGGCAGCAGGAAATGGGGCAGAAATGGATATTTCTAAGCAGTTGAAGTCTACGTCATCTATTTGATCTACTCCAAGAAACAGAACAGAGTATGAAAACTGAAACATGTAGATTTCCCTGGGTGATTGAATGCTGAGGCTGCTAATATTCCTATTGCACTGCCTTTGGTATCTGTTTCAGGAAGTGATGATCAGATGTGAAGCATTACCAGAAATTTGTGTCACCAGATACCTGAAATACAAATGCTGGATCGGGTATAAGGAGCAGAGACGACTGTCAATTGTCTCAGCCTATTTGCCCACTTAAAATGTTGGAGAGATTGGTTTAGGTCACGTAGGCCACAATGACCCATGGAATCCCTGCTTTGAAGACTGACTTCAGAATATGCAGAAAATTCACACAGAAAGAATGCTAATGGTAAATAAACACACAGGAAAAAATGTTAATTCTCACTAGCAATTGAAAGAATGTAATTCTTCAAGAACCAAATTTATGACCTATTTTGGACCATATTAAATAGACACTTTTATTTTCTCTGCAAGGGCAGATGTTTCCCCCACTTCTGTTCACTGATGTATTCTCAACTCCTAGGAGACTGCTTGGCATAAATATCTGGTGAGTGACAGCATGAATGGCAATACCCAAATATTAACCATCACGTGGTGATGCTAGAACATTGGGTCACTGCTCAAAACATAGTAAATTGAAGCAGTTCTTTTAGAAATGGATCAAATGAAACGAACTATCTTCACTAGGATCTAGCAACCCCTCTCCTGGAAATTTGTTTTAAAGAAGATGTTTGTTCATCCCAGCAGTACCCTGTAAAGCAAAATTGCATTTAAAAAACTTACAGATGAATATGTTCAAATAAATTATGTTTCACAAACTAGACAAAATATTACACACCAGGAAAATATTATAAACTCTACAGAACAAGGAAATTTCCATTCTTTGGTGGTAATTACATGTCATATTTATGCATATAAATGATTGAAAATGAACATAGAAAATGAAAATTTTAGCTAGGATACTTTGGTTTATTGATAAAATTATTTAAAATTCTTAAATAAAATTGTCTTTAACATTGTTTTTTAGGTAGATGAATACAAAATTGATACTGTGATTTCAATTTTTATGTATAGTGTTCACATTTTTCAATCTCCTTCTCTTATGTAACTGGGCAGTGGGGGTGGGCAGAAAAGGGCAGATTTCTTCTAGAAGAATTCTTGTGTGTATAAGTGGCAGGACACTACAAATAAGGAAAATCCTGAAAACATAAGAAGGAAAATGGTACCCTTTTAATCTACCAAACATAGGTCCTAAAGAGCGCCTGAGTTTTTACTAGATTTACCAACAGCCTTGTTAATCTCGAGTACCCTCTTTTATGCTAGGGCACAAAACAAAATGACCTTCTACCTGTCCAAACAAAAATGATATATGCAACCCTAAAACATTTTGTTAATAGGACAGAGTATGCATAGTTATCTTTGTCTCTGATTTGCTGCCAATGAGTCAATTTAGGCAAATATAAATTTTTAACAAGGGTCTAGTAGAAAGTGCAGCCTTTCCATTTTGCACCTGATATTCTTAATAAAGCTCACAAAGACACAGACCTCAGATTTGTGACTATGTAATCTAGTTGGACAATATGCATATAGCTGGCTTTTCAAGTGATGGCATCTTGAGAAAAGTAGTTTCAGAGCGGTAAGAGCATCTTTCCTAACAAAATGAAGCATTCAAAGAAGACAAATTAAGGAAAACTAGAAACCAGAATACTTCCACAACCTTGAACAATGATACAATAATATCTTTTTGCTCAAAGTCCGAAATAAGAATTATAGTTGGATTATAGTACAAGCACTTTAGCACAAGATTTTACAAGAATATGCCCATCTCTTTAAGGACCCGAAGTATACAAGTGGCCAATGTCATTGAATATAATAGATGATTTGGTAATCAATCTGGATGCTATTATTAATCAATACTAATATGATGATTCAGTATTACATATGGCCAACCATAAAAGGTCTTACTGTCTTTAAGAAATTTTAATACATTTTATTTTAGAGGAACTGATGTGAGAGAAAATGTCTTAATACAATTTTTCTTATGAGTAATCTGAACAATGTCACCAAACATAAATCTGTGAAATAATTATGGCTCAAATTAGGAGGAAATAATTTAAAGTGGCAGAGATAGGCAGTGAAGAGGCAGTTTGGATATTGGCCATAAAATGAGGCTTAACATTTTGCAAGTAAGAAAAAGAGACTGAAAATGCCACATATCCTCTCTGGAGAGTATTTCCCATCCTGTTAATCCACATAAATGCTTGAATTGAGAACCCATTTGTAGAATTCTTGGGACTTGCGGGTACTCTGATTTTCTCCATTTGCAGGATGGAAAGTTTGAACAATAGGATGGCAGTCAGCTAATGAATCATGTCTCAGCCAGGCTGAAAGCATAGCTCTGTGACATTAGTCATGTGCTTAAATTAAAAACTGGAAGCTAATGTTGTGGTGGCCACAGCCTCTTTATCCAGGATTATCCTGGTCATTTTGAGGCATGTCCCTGACTTAGCCCCATGCTGGGGATGAATGCCCCTGTGTGGCAAGATTCCTTTGAAAAACTAGAATAACAGATTACCAAAAACAAGCAAGTACTATTCATTATCCATTAATAATGTGTAAATGTGACAAACCAAAATCACTGAAATAATAGAGAAGATATTAATAAGTTCTTCATCTTATCACCTTACTGAAACTCTTCCTCCCTGTCCAGCTAGCACCTAAGTCTGTGTGTGTTTCTTTTTCTCACTTCAGCATAGTGAGCCTGAAAGGGGCCTAACTGCTGTGGAGTTGGAGGTACTAAAATGAGACTAAATAAATATATACACATTTTATCTCTGAGTATAAGATCTTATATATATATATTTTTTTCTTGAATTTGGTAAGGAGAAAACAAAAATAGAACAAGTTTTCTCCATGCCATTTATGGTTTGTTTGCATTTCAACGACTACCTTTTATTTGACTCTTTCTATCTCCCTGCACACTATTTTCTCTAATTATTTAACTTTACATAATTATAACATGAATCGCAAGGTTACTCAATTTCTCTGTATCGCGACTTTCTTTTGAAGCAAGTGTAATCATAACAGTATGTACTGCTGCTCTACCAACCATTTTAAATATTAATGAAGAAGCATATGTAAATTTTTGAAAACAAATCCAAGGTTCCCCACCCAAGATAAAATTCTATATTTTTCCTATGAAGTACACCAAAATGCCACTGGAGGTACATTCTTATGCCAGTGATGATGCTTTTGGTTGCCAGTAATAAAAAAAATTAGGCCTAATTAGTCAAGATAATTTATTAATTTACATAATCAAAGGCCCAGGGTGGTAAATTTTTGGTATAATGCCATCAGGGCTCACACTCTATTTCCTTGTGATTCTTTACACTCTGTAGTTCTCCATATGCCAGCTTCATTCTCAGTACCCCTTCTTACTTGGAAGATATCAGCCTTAGGTATATTTTATGTCATTCATATCAAGGACAGGTAGAGGCAAGATGGTCCTCACAATCACCATAAAAAAGTTCAAGCTCAATTCCAACTTGCTCCTTCTTCATGACATCCATCTGTGGGAGCCATGTGTGAAATGGTTTCTGCCAAGATTACTTCATGAACCAAGAAAGGTACAGTGTGGCAAAGAGACAGGGGAGTGCTCTGACTGCCTTAGAACAATCAGGGCCCACCCCTAAAGTTGAAGAGAGGATCACAACGCCTTGCTTCCATCGCAGCTATACAGTAGAAGGACAGGAGGGACATTGCAATGGCAAACATAATTTCCACTGTAACCCAGTTGCAGCTATCATTTCAAATAAGTCAAATGAGGAAAAGGAGTACTTGCAGCAGGTGTGGTGGCTCATGCCTAGGACCCTACTACTTTGGGAGACCAAGGCAGGAGGATAACTTGAGGCCAGGAGTTTGAGACCAGCCTGGGCAACATAGTGAGACACTGTCTCTACAAAAAAAAAAAAAACTTTTAAAGCAAAAAAAATTAGCCAGGCATGCCCATAGACCCAGTTAATCAGAGGCTGAGGTGTTAGAATTGCTTGAACTCACAAGTTCAAGGTTGTAATGAGCCATGATTATTATGCCACTGTACTCCAGCCACCCTGAGCGATACAGTGTAACCCAGTCTCAAATAACAAACAAACAAAAAGTGGTACTTAAATAGGACCTGCTGTAACCAGAAGTTATTCTACTAATATCAGCAGAGATGAGTGATTATGTAATATTACCCACATTCTTACTGTACGGTCCCATTAAAGGAAAAAAGTCGGGGAGTGGGTATAGGGAGAAAATCCTTCAAATTTTATTAACTGAAAGTTAAGCAATATGTTTTCCATAATTTATTTAATGATACCTGCCAGATATTTCAAATTTAGATCTCTCATATCACAATGAATGACTCAGATAGATCCCAACAAGCTCTGTAATCCGTCCTTATTGATGAAAATACTCTATTTTGGGGGAGAATCATTGAGGCTGCAAATCTCTTCACTCTCTCCAATGGGCTTCCCAAAGCCACTTCAAATAAGCATAAAATATAATGAATCTTTCAGGTAAGCAAACCTCCAAGATAAATCCTCTAGTCCCTTCCTTCAGAGACATCACTGCCCTCAACCATTCTTAGATAGAAAGCCCAGAACTGTGGACAGTTGAGGACCAGGTAGTACACTATATGCCTTCACATACATTACCATGGACACAAATCTTCAAAGAGAAGACTGAGAAGTTGGCTTAAGTCAGAGGAAGATCACAGTCCCAGAGAATGATATGGATGGACATATAGGAGAAGCCATGAATACCTAGCTAAGAAACTTGGGGGAGAAATAAAGGAATCACTCAAAGATGCATAGAAATGCCCTCCCAATTAGTCAAGAGTGTTTAGAATTTTCTCAACTAGAAAGGGGAAAAAAATCATCACCCCAAAAGGAGAGATCAGTGAGCTGTAGTCTACATCTTTATTTCTTCCTCTGGTCATACAGCTTTTACCTAATTTGGGGATTCTTGTTTTGTTTAGGTATTTACTTAATCTGAATCCAACAAAGCTCTACTAACTCATGTTGTAAAAGGGTATCTAATAATTCAAATGTCCTTAGGTTATACAAAAGCATGTGAATACACATATGGTTCAGTCACATGAATATTGAAATTTGACTAAGTATTTGCTGTCATTTGCTTTGAGATTTCAGTCCAAGTCCTCCCCAGATTTGACAAGGGGAGTTTCATAGATGCTCTCCTCCTTCCCTGAACATGCTGGTGTCTGTTACTGCAAAGTCACAGAAGGGTGGCTGGCTGCCTGCCAACATTGCCAGCCAGCATCCTTGTGGAAAATGTCATTCGGCCAAGAGTGTCACATCCAAGAACTTATAAATTAGCAAAGTCCCCATGGGCTAATGCATTCAGTCTTTCTTCAGCCAGATCTACATTGTGGAAAATTTAGTACAACTAAAAGCACAAGCTCTGGACTCAGACTGGAGGACAAATCCTTCCTTTGCCACTTATTGATTATGGTGGAGTTGGCAAACTACATAACGCTTTAAGCCTCGGTTGTCTTATCTATAAAATGCAAAGGAGGAGGAGGATTCAAGATGGTGCAGTAAGAACAACCCAGGATTGCAGCTCTCCAGTGAATGCACAGAGGGTGAATCAAAGCCGCATTTCCAGATGGATCTTTGTTGCCCACAGAATGGGGAAATTCCCAGGTATAGGAGAGACACAGGACACCAGCGCAGCTGTTTTGGCTGGTGCAGCCACTTCAGCCGGCACCACAGCGCAGCGGCACTCCGCAACACCCCGCACAAAATGCACTGGTCTGGGTGCCCTGTTAAACTGGCAATCTGAGACTTGGGAGGGCAGATTGGCAAATTCATCTGATTAAATGGGACTTGGACAGTGAGCCAGAACAGGAGATTCCTGGGAAGCAGCATTTGAGCCAGCACAGTGGGTCGCTGCATGGGAAATCACACAGATCCCAGTGCCTTAACAGTAGGCGACTGAAACACCTGGGAGAGAGTCAACCATTCAACTTAATAAAAATTAAAATTAAAAAAAATAAAGGCGCTCTGAGGCAGTGAGCCCGGTGAGCAGGTTCGGTGGGTTTCACCCCCACAGGGACAAACAAAATGGCGATTCGAAACGCTCCCGGTGGAGAGTTTCACTGAGGGCACAGCTGAACCCAGGATGGTGCAGCTCGGTGGGGGAGGGGTGTCTGCCATTACCGAGGCAATCCACCCCTACTGAGGTACACTTCGATTGCTGACACAGCCTGCCATTGCTGAGGCAACCTGCCATAACAGAGAGACTCCACCCCAGGGCAAAGCCCATGGCAGCAGGGTGGAGACCGCAGCAGCAGGGCAGAGCCTGCAGCAACATGGACCCCACGCCAGCAGGGCAGAGCCTCGGCAGGCAAATAGTGACCAGACTGCCTCCTAGCTGGACAGGACAGTGCCACGGACACTCATAAAGAAAGCCCCAACTCCTCAAGACAGAGCATCTGAGGAAAAAAAGGGGTTTTATGAGTTCTGCTGTAGCAGACTTAAACATAGCAGCCTAACAGCCCTGAATGAACAATGGAGCTCACAGCTCAGCACTTGAGCTCCTATAAAGTACAGACTGTCTCCTCAAGCAGCTCCCTGACCCCGGTATATACAAAGAGTCACCAAAAAAGGACTGATCAAACTGACATTTGGCAGGCATCATTCTGGAACAAAGATAGCAGAAGAAGAAACTGGTAGCATCCCTCACTGTTCTGCAGCTGCTATAGGTGCACCCCAGACAAGCAGGGCCTGGAGTGGACCTCAGCATTTGCACAGCAGAGGGGTTAGACAGTTAGAAGGAAAACCAAGTAACAAAAATACTTCATGATCAATAATCTGGGCATCCACCCAATCGAAAAGTCAGCAACTACTCAGACGACAGGTGGATAAATCCACAAAGATGGGAAGAAACCAGCGCAAAAAGGAGGAAAACACCCAAAACCAGAACACCTCACCTTCTACAAAGGACGAAAATTCCTCACCAGCAAAGGAACAAAGCTGGACAGAGAATGACTGTGAAAAAATGACAGAATCAGACTTCAGAAGGTGGGTAATAAGAAACTTCTGTGAGCTAAAAGAACATGTTTTAAATCAAAGCAAAGAAACTAAGAACCTTGAAAAAAGATTTGAGGAAATGATAACAAGAATGGATAACTTAGAGAGGAATATGAATGAATTGAAGGAGCTGAAAAACACAACACAAGAACTTCACGAAGCATGCACAAGTTTCAACAGCCAAATTGACCAGGCATAAGAAAGAATATCAGAAGTCGAAGATCAACTCAATGAAATAAAATGAGAAACCAAGATTAGAGAAAAAAATGCAAAAAGGAATGAACAAAGTCTCCAAGAAATGTGGGACTATGTGAACAGACCTAACCTACGTTTGATAGGTTTACCAGAATGTGACAAAGAGAATGAATCCAAGCTGGAAAATACTCTTCAGGATATTATTCAGGAAAATTTCCCCAACCTAGCAAGGCAGGCCAACACTCAAATCCAGGAAATACAGAGAACACCACAGATATTCTGCAAGAAGAGCAACCCCAAGGCACATAATAGTCAGATTCACCAGGGTTGAAATGAAGGTGAAAATACTAAGGGCAGCCAGAGAAAATGGTCGGGTCACCCACAAAGGGAAGCCCATCAGACTCACAGCGGATCTCTTGGCAGAAACTCTACAAGCCAGAAGAGAGTGGGGGCCAATATTCAACATTCTTAAAGAAAAGAACTTTCAACCTGGAATTTCATATCCAGCCAAACTGAGCTTCATAAGTAAAGGAAAAATAAAATCCTTTGCGAACAAGCAAGTACTCAGAGATTTTGTCACCACCAGGCCTGTTTTACAAGAGCTCCTGAAAAAGGCACTACATATAGAAAGGAACAACCAGTACCAGCCATTCCAAAATCACACTAAATGCTAAACAGCATCAACAAAATGAAGAATCTACATCAACTAACGGGCAAAACAGCCAGCTAGCATCAAAATGGCAGTATCAAATTCACACATAACAATATTAACCCTAAATGTAAATGGGCTAAATGCACCAATCAAAAGACAGACTGGCAAATTGGATAAAAAAACAAAACCCATCAGTGTGCTGTATCCAGGACACCCATCTCATATGCAAGGATACACAAAGGCTCAAAATAAAGGGATGGAGAAAGATTTACCAAGCAAATGGACAGCAAAAAAGCAGGAGTTGCAATTCTCATCTCTGATAAAATAGACTTTAAAGCAACAAAGATCAAGAGACAAAGAAGGTCATTACATAATGGTAAAAGGATCAGTACAACAAGAAGAGCTAATGATTCTAAATATATATGGACCCAATACAGGAGCACCCAGATACATAAGGCAAGTTCTTAATGACTTACAAAGAGACTTAGACTCCCACACAATAATAGTGGGAGACTTAACCACTCCACTGTCAATATTAGATCAACCAGACAGAAAATTAACAAGAATATCCAGGGCTTGAACTCACACCTGGAACAAGCAAACCTGATAGACATTTACAGAACTCTCCACCCCAAATCCACAGAATATACATTCTTCTCAGCACCACATCACACCTACTCTAAAATTGACCACATAATTGGAAGTAAAGCACTCCTCAGCAAATGCAAAACAACTGAAATCATAGCAAACAGTCTCTCAGACCATAGTGCAATCAAGTTAGAACTCAGAATTCAGAAACTAACCCAGAACCGCACAGCTTCATGGAAACTGAACAACTGGCTCTTGAATGTTGACTGGATAAACAATGAAATGAAGGCAGAAATAAAGAAATTCTTTGAAACCAACAAGAATGAAGATACAACATGCCAGAATCTCTGGGACACATTTAAAGCAGTCTCTAGAGGAAAATATATAGCAATAAGTGCCCATATGAGAAGAGTGGAGAGACCCAAAAGTGACACCCTATCGTCAAAATTGAAAGAGCTAGAGGAGCATGATCAAAAAAACTCAAAACCCAGCAGAAGACAAGAAATTACTAAGATCAGAGCAGAACTGAAGGAGATTGAGACATGAAAGACCCTTCAAAAAATCAATAAATCCAAGAGCTGGTTTTTTGAAAAGATCAACAAAATAGACAGACCACTAGCCAGACTGATAAAAAAGAAAAGAGAGAACAACCAAATAGATGCAATAAAAAATGATAAAGGGGAAATCACCACAGATTCCACAGAAATTCAAACCATCATCAGAGAATATTACAAACAGCTCTATCCACATAAACTAGTAAACCTGGAAGAAATGGATAAATTCCTGGACACCTGTGTCCTCCCAAAGCCTAAACCAGGAGGAAGCCAAAACTATGAATAGACAAATAACAAGGCGTGAAGTCGAGGCAGCAATTAAGAGCCTACCACACAAAAAAAGCCCAGGTCCAGATGGGTTCACAGCCAAATTCTACCAGACACACAAAGAGGAGTGGGTACCATTCCTTCTGAAACTATTCCAAATAATCCAAAAAGACGGAATCCTTCCCAAATCATTTTATGAGACCAACATCATCCTGTTACCAAAACCTGGCAGAGAACCAAAAAGAAGAGAAAACTTCAGGCCAATATCCATGATGAACATAGATGCAAAAATCTTCAGTAAAATACTGGCAAGCCAATTGCAATAGCACATCAAAAAATTTATCCACCATGATCAAGTAGGATTCACCCCAGGGATGCAAGGCTGGTTCAACATACACAAGTCTATAAACATAATTCACCACATAAACAGAACCAAAAACAAAAACCACATGATTATCTCAATTGACACATAGAAGGCATTCGACAAAATTCAACAGCCCTTTATGCTAAAAACCCTCAATAAACTCGGTATCGATGGAACGTATCTCAAAGTAATAAAAGGTATTTACGACAAACCAACAGCCAATATCATACTGAATGGGCAAAAACTGGAAGCATTCCCTTTGAAATCCGGCACTAGACAAGGATGCCCTCTCTCACCACTCCTATTCAATATAGTACTGGAAGTTCTAGCCAGGGCAATTAGGCAAGAAAAAGAAATAAAGGGTATTCAAATAGGAAAGGTGGAAGCCAAATTGTCTCTAGTTGCAGACAACATGATAGTATACCTAGAAGACCCCATCGCCTCAGCCCCCAAACTCCTGAAACTGATAAGCAACTTCAGCAAAATCTCAGGATATAAAATCAATGTGCAAAAATCACAAACATTCCTCTACACCAATAACAGACTTAAAGAGAGCCAAATCAAGAATGAACTGCCATTCACAATTGTTACAAAGAGAATAAAATACCTAGGAATACAACTCACAAGGAATGTAAGGGACCTCTTCAAGGAAAACTACAAACGACTGCTAAATGAAATAATAGAGGACACAAACAGATGGAGAAAAATTCCATGCACATGGTTAGGAAGAATAAATATCGTGAAAATGGCTATACTGCCCAAAGTAATTTACAGAATCAATGCTATCCCCATCAAGCTACCATTGACTTTCTTCACAGAACTGGAAAAAACCACCATGAACTTCATAGGGAACCAAAAGAGAGCCTGCATAGCCAAGTCAATTCTAAGCAAAAAGAACACAGCGGGGGGCATCACGTACTGGATTTCAAACTATACTACAAAGCTACAGTAATCAAAACAGCATGGTACTGGTACCAAAACAGAGATATAGACCAGTGGAACAGAGCAGAGGCATCGGTGCCAACATAACATATCTACAACCATACAATCTTTGATAAACCTGACAGAAACAAGCAATGGGGAAGGATTCCCTATTTAATAAATGGTGTTGGGAAAACTGGCTAGCCATGTGCAGAAAGTAGAAACTGGAGCCCTTCCTGACACCTTACACTAAAATTAACTCCAGATGGATTAAAGACTTAAACATAAGACCTGGCACCATAAAAACCCTGGAAGAAAATCTAGGCAAAACTATTCAGGACATAGGACTAGGCAAGGACTTCATGACCAAAACACCAAAAGCATTGGCAACAAAAGCCAAATTAGACAAATGGGACCTAATTAAACTCCACAGCTTCTGCACAGCAAAAGGAACAGTCACTAGAGTGAATCGGCAATCAACAGAATGGGAAAAAATTTTTGCAGTTTACCCATCTGACAAAGGGCTGATATCCAGAATTTACAAAGAACACAAACAGATTTACAAGAAAAAAACAAACAAGCCCATTCAAAAATGGGCAAAGGATATGAACAGACACTTTACAAAACAAGGCATATATGAGGCCACAAACATATGAAAAAAATGCTCATCATCACTGGTCATTAGAGAGATACAAATCAAAACCACATTGAGATACCATCTCACGCCAGTTAGAATGGCAATCATTAAAAAATCTGGAGACAACAGATGCTGGAGAGGATGTGGAGAAATAGGAACACTTTTACACTGTTGGTGGGAGTGTAAATTAGTTCAACCATTGTGGAAGATAATGTGGCGATTCCTCAAGGCCTTAGAAATAGAAATTCCATTTGACCCAGCAATCCCATTACTGGGTATATATCCAAAGGACTATAAATCATTCTACAATAAGGACACATGCCCACGAATGTTCATTGCAGCACTGTTTACAATAGTAAAGACCTGGAACCAACCCAAATGCCCATTGATGATAGACTGGACAGGGAAAGTGTGGCACATATACACAATGGAATATTATGCAGTAATCAAAAATGATGAGTTTGTGTCATTTGTAGGGACATGGATGAATCTAGAGAACATCATTCTCAGCAAACTGACACAAGAACAGAAAATGATATACCGCATATTCTCACTCACAGGCGGGTGATGTAAATTGAGAACACATGGACACAGGGAAGGGAGTACTAAGCACTGGGGTCTACTGGGGGGAATAGGGGAGGGACAGAGGGGCGGGGGGAGCTGGGGAGGGATAGCCTGGGGAGAAATGCCAAATGTGGGTGAGGGGGAGGAAGGCAGCAGAACACACTGCCATGTGTGTACCTATGCAACTGACTTGCATGTTCTGCACATGTACCCCAAAACCTAAAATGCAATAAAATAAATAAATAAAAATAAAATAAAATGTAAAGTATATGAATTACATGATACATTATTACCAATGTGCTTAGCACAATGCACGGTATTTAGCAAGTACTGATAAATATTTATCATTCTACTAAGAAAGGGTGGAGATGAAGGGAAGTGTCTCATTTAGAGTAGGGTTGGGCCACAGATCAGATACCACATTTACCTCTTCCCTATCTCTTCTCAGCCAGAGATTCTAAGTCATCTCATGTATAATAAATAATCTCTTGGAAAGTATACAGCTCCCACTCATCTTCAGAAATACTGTAATTTCTGTTTAAGAGATTAAGCTAGCCCTTGTAAGTAAAGTCTTTAGTTTTAAATTATGGAAAACATAAGATGGAAAAATCCAGGTTATTTTTTAAATCTCTGCTTATGAAAGAAGGAGAAACTACCAAAGATTAATGATTATCAACCTGGGTCTGCATCTCAACCCTGCTACTTACCCTGTGGGTGCCCTTGAGCAGGTTACTTAAACTTCTTTGAGCTGGAATGTAAGGTGCCACATCTACCAAATGGAGCAATACTCCCTACCTAGATTTTTGTGGTGTACTTAGTTGATACTGTTTTCCATAAAACAGGAAATATCACATAAATGTTAGCTACCTGAAATTGCTACTGTTATCATCTAATTCCATAACTACAGATTAAATGATTGTCTATGGTAATATTATGTAAAACATGAGAAAGTCATATGATTATATCTAGGAAGATACAAGAAATTTAGAAGAAATTTTCTATCAGTGCCTTTGTACAACCCTTTAAAAAGACACACTCTTACTTATAATCTTATCCCATCACTGGAATGGGATAAAATTATCATCAGTGAAAAAATTCTATGCAAAAACCCAGCACCATGCTCAGTTAATTGATCCAACCTGGTTTTATGACTTCCCATTAGTAAGAGTCATAGGGAGGACAGCTGTCCCACCCCTGGAGGCAATCCAAGTACCAGAGCCTGGACAAGGAGATTTCACGTGATGTAATGAAGTCTGTTCCCTGCAATTGCAGAAATGGGGGAGAATTAAAACCAACTCAAAGAAGTAAATATTATATCAATAAAGGGTGTGTGTGTGAGAGAGAGACAAAGTCTCACTCGGTCGCCCAGGTTGGTGTAGTGGCACAATCTCAACTCACTGCAACCTCTGCCCCCCAGATCCAAGCGATTTTTGTGCCTCAGCCTCCCAACTCCCTAGGATTACAGGCGCCCACCACCACACTCTGCTAATTTTTGTATTTTTAGTAGAGATGGGGTTTCACCATGTTGGCCAGGCTGGTCTCACTCCTGACCTCAGGTGATCTGCCCGCTTCAGCCTCCCAAAGTACTAGGATTACAGGTGTGAGCCAAGGGGCTTCTTTGTGAATCAATAAAGTTTGCAGGAGTCCATTGTGTCGGATTAAAATACCTTTTCTGTAGCATAAATTGAATTTAAAAAGGACTCCTGTCTAGATTCTCTTACTAGAAAAATATTCTAGTCATAACTCCACTTAAGCAACAAAGTGGTATGATTTTGTATTGAATTAAATAGTAAATAATTTTAATCAACACAAAATTGTAAACAAAACAAAACTATATAAAAACTGCCAATTTGTGTACCAAACAGCCTATGAGAGATCAAGTTTTATACGATTTCGATGCTAACGATAACACTAAACTCTGGAATGCCCCATTCAAAATCAATTTTCCATGGCAGCTGTTTTATTGAATGTTTTCTTTGTGATGTTAATATAATTTAGTTGTTGAATACATGGCAAACAGTACGAGACAAGAGTTCAAACTAAGTTTCAATTTTTGTTTTGGAAATTGTCATGAGAGGATCAGGAAGAATATCTTAATAATGTCCTATTTTTGAGGACATATTTATTTTCAAAAATCCATGGAAACCCTTCTTGGAAACGTCTACTTAACAAATTTAAACTATCTTAAAAATGTATTCAGTGACTCGGAGATGCTTTTCAAAAATTTATATTAGCCATATGTATACTATAAATAAAACTAGATTGAGGTTAACCGAATTTATATGTTGATATTTAACTTGAGTTGAAACTGACCAATAAAATTCATTAAAATAATATTTTGGTATCTTGATCCAAGTTGAGCAAGCAAAAATGGACTTTGTTAGTCCCAGGTCACTATGAAGTAGCCAAATATTTGTTTTAAATAGTCCCCATTGAATCAAAAATAATATTTCTTAGATTTAGACAAAATATATTTCCTTCCACATGTTCAACATTTCGATGGCAGCGGGATATGCTGCAATGCAACCAATAATGTTCTTTTTCTTCCTTTAACACTGTTTTGATCATGAAATCTAAGAGTCTCTGAGGGGAAAAACATTCATAGAATCTGATTTGTTTAACTTGGGCTCTCTACCTTGGGTAGAGTTTCTTAGTTTTGTTCATTTACATTTTCCTTTCCCATTTATACTGAGCTCATAATTGAGGCCACCAGTATCCTAAACCCAAAATATTCACCAATTTCAGAGTTTACCACTGCCATGTTTTCATTTTCCACATTGATATTTCCATATTTACCTGGAATTCTCCCCATGAGTAAAAAGTTTCAAGCAAAAGAGAAAATACTGGGAATCAGAAATTGGAGTCAGGAAATAGAATCGCCCTGGAGTGCCTTCTTCTCTTTTTATCACGATTCTTGGAAGGACATATTAAAGAAAGCACCAGCTCAGCTGAAGAATACATTAGCAACTCTGGCTGACTTACATTGGCTAATCAGATTACTGCATTAATGAGCTCCAGGCTATTTCATTCCCATACGGTCCTTTTATCATCACCATCTTAGGTAAAAATCCAAAAGTATAAGCCCAAAAGATCTATAAGCAAAACAGTTTTTCTAATAGAAAAAAAGATCAGAAGCCTTGTTTTCTAACAAGAAATAGTTATAGTATATAATTATTATAGAATATGTAGTACCTATACTATTTTTATTTAATTTATGTAACATATAGTATATAGTTATAGCATATGTTATATTGTTATTAGTATGACATATAAAATGTTTAGCCAACAATAATTTGGAAAATATTACAATGAAAAATGCTATTTTCATTAAGATTATGATTACATTATATATATATACACACACACAGATATACACACATATATATACACATATACAAACATAAATATGTATACATGAAAGCAACCTTAAGGGAATAAACAAAATAATTGGTTACTTTCTAGGATTGGTTTCTTATGATTTTTTTCCTAATTTTAAGCATTCTGTATTGTTTTAATAAGCCAAAAAAGAAACAGGAAGAATAACTCTGTGTATTTCTACATCAGATAAGATCAAATGGTGAGTAATTTCACTCAAGAAGATTTCTTTAATTTATGTGAGTTTTCAGTTAGCATGTATAATACATTTGCTTATTTGCTTCAGGTAAGCAAGTACTAATCAAATGTAAAATTTATATTCTTGTATTTTAAGATTTATTGCTGAGGCAAAATGAGGAAACTGAGGCAAGTACAAAAAAGTGAAAAGCTAATTTGTTCAGCTCCCAGGCGACCTTCAGCAGTTCAAGAGGGGGCCAGAGAAGTCATGCCCGGCTGTTCAGGGCGTGGGGTTTTATGGGGAGGGCAGTCAGTTCATTGGTTACTGGGAAACAAAGAGAAGGCATTTCTACTGGCTGTTGAGGAGCAGGAAGTACATGGAGTTAAAATAGGAAGTACATGGAACTAGCTGCCATTTGTAGGTGGGCGTGACCTTGGGTGTGCAGGTCTGCCAGGGGCCTACAGGGCAGGGTGTTGCTGGGCAAGGTATGATAGGGCTTCTTTTAAAAAAATTTCTCTGCAGGATTTTTTAACAGCAGGCTGCAGGTTGGATGCATAATTTAGTGCTGAGTGTGGGCTTGGGCATGGTATGCAGAGGCAGGTGCGGGGAAGCCAGATAATGAGCTGAGGTGATGATGCAGTTATCAGGCGTGGAGAGTGATAAAAGTGTCCATTTGACTCCCGGCAAGGCAACCGGACTTACAGTATTTATACATTTCTTGTAACTTGAAGATACCATGATCCTAAGGATTTCCAAAACCTGGGTAGAATTTCTTGATAATTTCCAACCGAAAACCAGCTCTGCTGACAGTTTAACAACCAAAATATGCAATGTAGAAGGAAAGCGTGAGTACTTCTGAGTTACTCATTCACTTTTGACTCTAAAATTTGCTCCTTTCATCAATCTGACTTTTGGACAATGAATAACTGTCCAGTTATAAAAGGTTCTAGACCCAACCTAATCTTAAATAGCAATATTGCCCCTCCTGTTTGTGCTGTACTAGGGAGCAAATAGCTATCATTTTGAATCTGGTAGTAGTTTAAAGTAAGACAATCAGTAATTCACTCTGCCAGATAACTGTTATACAATTGATGCAGAAATAATATTTGTATCAAGCATGCTCATTTTTGACTCACAAATATCACAGGTGAGAAAGCATCAAAAAAGTTTTAATAGGTAAAATATTAGTTTTATAAAACTCCACCCAAAACAGTAAGCTTTTGTCAACCAAGTGTACTCCTATGTGAATATTTTTATCATTTTTACATCATTTTATCTCCATGTTCCCCCATCTCTGTATTTGTGAAGTAATAGTTCTATCATCATGTTCTTAGAAATTAAAAAGTGGAAAATTACCTAATTCATTTCAAGTATAAGAAAAAAAAGTCATCTTTCAGTTTACACCATACTTTCACTTTTAACTTGCATGTAAATATAAAAATCAGAAACAAAATGGCTACTCACAGCTATGAATTCATATTCTGTATGTCCTGCTCTACCCTAACCTCCAGACCAACGGCAACAGCAAAGCAAAACAAAATTCCCTAGGGCACTATCCACAGCATAAATCATCTGGTTTTCAGAAATGAGCAAGCATCACAAATATAAATGTGCTGAATAAGTGTTTGTTTTTAATCCATTTATAATCACCTACATATTATTTTCTCTCATCAAACATTTTAGAACAGCTGCCTGTTCTTACATCAAGAATTGCTTTTCATGTTTCTCCCCTCAACAGGTCTGTATAGATTTTTGAGTTCTATTCCTCTGTTACTGATTGGTTACTACACTGTTTCTGGGCAATAGTACCCTTAGGAATACTTCTTTCCACATGTTCTATTTTCCATGATTTCATAAATGGGTAGTGGCTATTTTAACCTGCCTCTCAGTCTTCTGGGACTTAACATGCCTTCCAAGGATGGCAAACATCAATCACTACAAGAAATTTGACCTAGTCCTTCAGTGTACTAAAATTCTATGAGTTAATGTTAAAATAGTTGGATCAGGTTGGGCACAATGCTAAGGAAGCTGAAGTCATGCATTCAGTCTTGTCCTGATCAAAATAACTTTTTTCTGTTTGTTCTTTAATAAATTCTTAGAGCATACTGGGTCATACAAAAGAGTAAGACTGCATCTGGGGAAATTCAACACTGCTCCTGGAAAACTGTATCAGAAAGCCAATGGTGCCAGTTTTATAAGTGAATGAAATGCCATTGTGTCTTAAATTAATGGCTGCCAGCTGTAAGAATCACTTAGGTTTCGGACATTCCTGACCATAGTATTTATCTGAATCAGTGTGCACTGGGAATGTTTCCTTTGCCTTATATTTCTCCATAAAACTCTATTTTCATCTTTTCCTTTATCCACAAACCATCAAATTTTAATAATTTCTCTCAAAATGGATGAAAACTATTCTATCCTATAAACCCCCCTAATTTTTAGTTTTGCCATTTTTATCTACTCAACTTTAAAAGGTGTTATAATATAATATTTTACATATCTCAAACTACAATTTGAATGTAACTCAAAGTTCATTAGTAATAAAAGTCTGGCCCTTTTCAAAATAGGCATTACACATTTCAATAAAGAAAATATGTCCAACTTTTGGTTATTATCTTTATCTAGGTGTATCACTCAGGGTCCAGTCCAGAGAGAGAAATCTCATCAGTTATTTAAAGAGAAAATAATATACAGAATTTTTAAATATATATATATATTAACAAGGCCATGAAAGGATAAAAGGGGAATTGAAAGGAACCATGGTGAGTAGCAATTATAGAAAACAGCTTATGGGAGAGAGATCCAGGATGGCTGATCGTTAGCAGCTCGGGATTGTGGCTCCCAGTGAAAGCGCAGAAAACAAGAGGACGCCACACTTTTAGACAAATTTTTGTTGCTCATGGACCAGGAGATTCCCAGCAGAGGAGCCCCACGGTTGCCACCACAGCTCTTGTGGCCGGCACAGCAGTTCTGCCGGGGCCTTGGTGCTGCGGTTCTTGGTGCAGAGTAAACGGGACTGGTTCCCCTTTTGGCCAATGTTTGGAGCTCAGGGAAGGCAGAGTTGCCTATTAAGGAAGCCAGACTGGAGATTACTGGGCAGAAAAGCACCATCAATCTTAATGCTGCTGTTTTAGCCGGTGCAGTGGGTTGCTCAGATTCCAGTGCTGGGAATCTATAAATTGGACATCCACTCAGAAACCTAATTAGAAAGGTGGTAATTACAAAGATGACAGATGGACAAATGTATAACAAAGGGAAGAAACCAGCCTAAAAATGCTGAGAATACCCAGAATCAGAATGCCTCTCCCTGTACAGGGGATCACAGTTCCTCATCAGCAATGGAACAAGGCCTGATGGACAATGACTGTGTTCCATTAACAGAAATAGGCTTCAAAAGGTGACTGATGAGAAACTTCTGGGAGTTGAAGGAACTTATTCTAACCCAATGTAAAGAAACTAAGAACTTTGAAAAAAGGTTGGATGAAATGCTAACAAGAATAGACAATATAGAGAGAAATATAAGTGAATTAATAATAGAGTTGAAAAACACAACACGAGAACTTTGCAAAGTATGCACAAGTTTTAACAGCCGAATTGATCAAGCAGAAGAAAGGATATCAGAGGTTGAAGACCAACTTAATGAAATAAAACAAGAAGATAAGAATAGAGAAAAAAGGATAAAAAGGAATGAGCAGCCTCCAAGAAATATGGGTCTACGTGAAAAGACCCAATTTACATTTGATAGGTGTACCTGAATGTGACAAAGAGAATGGATCCAAGCTGGAAAATATTCTTCAGGATATTATTCAGGAAGACTTTTCCAACCTAGCAAGGCAGGACAATATTCAACTCCAGGTAAAACAGAGAACACACAAAGATATTCCTCAACAAGAGCAACCCCAAGGCACATAATTGTTAGATTTACCAGGGTTGAAATGAAGGAGAAAATACTAAGGGTGGCCAGAGAAAAAGGTCGGGTTACCCACAAAGGAAAGCCTGTCAGACTCACAGCAGATCTCTCAGCAGAAACCCTACAAGCCAGAAGAGAGTGGGGGCCAATATTTAACATCCTTAAAGAAAAAAACTTTCAGCCCAGGATTTTATATCCAGCCAAACAAAGCTTCACAAGCGAAGGAAAAATAAAATCTTTTGTGAACAAGCAAGTACTCAGAGATTTCATTACCACTAGGCCTGCTTTACAAGAGCTCCTGAAAGAAGCATTACACATAGAAAGTGACAACCAGTATTAGCCTTTCTAAAAATATACCAAAAAGTAAACAGCATCAGCATAATGAAGAATTTACATCAATGGGCAAAATAGCCAGCCATCAAATGGCAGTAATCCTAAATTTAAATTTACTAAATCCCCCAATCAAAAGATACAGCCAAAACCCATTGGTATGTTGCATCCAGACCCATCTTACATGCAAGGATACATAAAGACTCAAAACAAAGGCATGGAGAAAGATTCACCAACAAAATGAAGAGCAAACATAAATAAATAAATAAAAAGCAGGAGTTGCAATTCTCGCCTCTGATGGAATGGATTTTAAAGTAACAAAGTTCAAAAGAGGACATAATGGTAAAAGGATCAACACAACAAGAAGAGCTGACGATCCTGGATGTGTACGCACCCAATACAGGATACATAAGACTTGTAAAGAGACTTGGACTCCAACATAGTAGTAGTGGGAAATTTCAACATCAATATTAGATAGATCGAGACAGAAAATTAATAAGGATATCCAGGACTTGAACTCAGATCCAGAACAAGTAAACTTAATAAACATTTCTAGAACTCTCCACTTTAAACACACAAGATATGCATTCTTATCAGTACCACATCACACCTACTCACAGGTTTAAATGAAATATTGGTTGGCCATTATTAACCACAATTGATGGTATAAGGGAGGTTGTCAATACCCATTTTTAGACTGTATTCTAGCCTGGGCAATGAATTAACACTCCCGTTCTCTCTCCCTCTTCCTCTTCCTCTTTTTTCCTCTTCTTCATTCCTTTTTTTTCTTTCTCTCTTTCTTATAAAAAAAATTATTTTTTTAATAAGACTATAGTAACCCTGTTTAAAAAAAAGGAAGAAAATAGCTAATATAATTAGGGATGGGGAAACAAAGGTAAGAGGCTGATTTATTAAAATCTAGAAACTCCGAGCAATCTCATGAAGGTTAAACTTGGACTTCTGAGTTAGACATGCTTGCAGCTCAATTAATGCAGTACATGGAAGCGTGGAGTAGGGCTCCTTGGGCCAAACACCCTAACTTTTGCCAATAGGCTGCCTGCTGGCTGGCACCAAAATCTGTGAGATGAGACATGATGGAGATAGTTTAGCAATTGTTGGGCTAAGCTGCACACTGGATTCAGCCACTGTGATGAGCAGGCAGGAATGTTGTGCCACTAGGGTGAAAAGGGCCATTAGGACGACACTCAGAAGAAAAGCAAGGGTTGACTTCACATAGAACTGATGTAGGCTGGGCTGACAATAAGGCCAGAATTGCATTTAGAAAATAGCTCGGTTGCCTGCTACACACAAAATAAATGAAAAGTCAAGGCTGCAAAGTTCTAGAACGTAAGTCATAGTTGACATGGTTTTGGCCCAGATTCCCAGACACCTAGTTACCAGTCCACCATCATGGTTAAAAAACAAAACAAACAAACAAAAAACACTTTTTTTTTTTACTACTAGAAAAGATTCTCATTAAACATCTAATTTTGAGTAAGGCGTATTCAGATTGAATATTTCAATTGGCTCAGACACTCATGAAAATGGAAAGCCACCTAAAAGGCATGATTATCAAAGAAACAAAAATGCAAATCATAAAATGCCATCTTCACATTTAAAAGCATTGAGATTTAGAAAGCAATATTCAATCCAGTGGAGTCTGATAATAGTAGCACTCATACAGTACTAACAGAACCTAGAAAATAAACTGTAAATATCTTTCAAGAAAAGCAAAATGTTCAGACTTTGATCTTTGATTCAGTCAGTGCAGATTTACCTTCTAAGGTAATACAAGAAGCTTTATGCATTGATTTATGTATAAAGAAAATTATTGACATACTTATTGTAATAAAACCTGGGCACTATATAAATATGCGATAGTAGAGACATAATAAAATATGTGATGTTATAACTATATGATATACTTTTATTCAGCTATTAATACATATTTGCTATGTTCTCAAGTACTATTGATTAATTCTGATACATATTAAATTTTAAAGTAGGATAAACTGCAAATACACAATATTATCTCATTAATAGAAATAAAATATGCACTATGAATGTAGAAACTAGAAAATATACAACGAAGTCTAAAATAAGTTACCCATGACTTTTCACCAGTTACTGGTGTTTTCAATGTCATCATATATGTTTACGTTTTTTCAATTTGCTACAATAGGCATTTACCATTTTAATGATTATATCTATTTTAAGAGTTATTACAAATTGCTTTTCAAGTGATATCTTTATACTGTTCATAAATGAGTGTTTTTATATTATTGATAATTAAGCTAACATAGAAGTCTTGGCTTACGAATTTTCATGCCATCATAAAGGAAAATAAGATATTCATGTAAGTAGGGTACATTTAATAGAAAAAGAAGATCCTCGAACTTTAAAGAAGAGAAAATAATATAGCTCATATTCAATTGATATACCATTGCTATCATATTATGTGATAGTATCATGTGATATCAATTGAATATGTGCCATACTATGAGATATATCAAACAATAATACTTTCAGACCTCCACAATTTGCTTAATATTCCTTTCATAATATTAAGATTTCAAATAAATTATGGTTGATATGTGACCTACCAGAAGTTGGCTATAAGTTCTTATGCCATACACTTTTGTTATAAATATACAACGTATTTTTTTGCCTTACTTTCAATTGAGCGTCCATTGCATAGAATAAATGATTGCAAGGACCCTTATAGTCTAAAGAGAAGTACCAGCATCTACGTGGAACTTGCTAATGAGATAATTTTTTTTTTTTTTGAGACGGAGTTTTGCACTTGTTGCCCAGGCCGGAGTGCAATGGTATGATCTTGGCTCACCACCACCTCCGCCTCCCAGGTTCAAGCGATTCATCTGCCTCAGCCTCCTGAGTAGCTGGGATTACAGGCATGCGCCACCATGCCTGGCTAATTTTGTATTTTTAGTAGAGATGTGGTTTCTCCATGTTGGTCAGGCTGGTCTCAAACTCCTGACCTCAGATGATCCGCCCACCTCAGTCTCTCAAAGTGCTGGGATTACAGGCATGAGCCACCGCACCCAGCCAAGACAATTTTTTTAAAGTCTCCTGGGTTTTAAACTCATTGGTAATGCATTTAAAAAAATGTATCAAAAAAGAGGCTTGAAAATGGAGAGTCAGCAGAGCACGAATTTCTTCAGAGAAAGAATTTTCAGGGTGACAACAACTCATAGACTCTTCCTTTCCTATCCCCAGTCCCAAGGTCAAATATAAACAAAGCAAGACGCTAAAGTTGTAAGGACAGATTTTCATCAGTAATAACTATGGCAATAGAAAAAAGGCTCCAGAGCGAACTGAACTCCAATTTGTTCAGAGATGAACAAGTGTTTTAAAGGGAGAGTGAGGAGTAAGGAGAGGGAACTGGGGGCTTAGTAGCATCACGGAAGTCAAAAATTACAAAGGATTAGTTAGTGTAAATGTCATGGGGCCAGCTGTGTCCTCTAACCAACAATGATCAAAGGCAGGAGTCTATTCTGCTAAGGAGACTCAGAGACAGAGGTCCTATTCTCAGGTGTTGGCTGGACAAACAGTACATTTTTTCGGCAGCCTTCAGTTTTCTCAGGAGATACTTTAAGGGGGGCAAAGGTTATTTTGTGGATGCAACTTATCGCTGCTAGATACTATATGAATGTCGTTTAAGTCTTAATAGGTCAAGGTTGACATCTAGTTAAGAAGAGAGCTCAGAGAAGCCTGGCCAAATTTGTGCAGAGTCTTTGTCTCAACATTTAAAAAAGAAGTAACCGAGATGATAGATGTGTTAAGTATCTCAATTGTGGTAATCATTTCACTATCATCTATCTGTCTGTCTAGGTAATCAATTTATCTATCTAATCATCACATTGTACACCAAAAATTTATACAGTGTTACCAATCAGACCTCAATAAAGCTGGGGAAAAAAGGAGTGAGTCATTGTCACTAAATCCCCATGCTAAGTGAAAAGAATGAATGGAGGATGGTCTGGTGAATTCTGAATTTGAGAAATGTAGGGTCTGCTACCCGACACATGCTTGAGAAGTCTAGAGGCAAGAGGCTTATAGAGCCACCTGTGGCAGAAAGCAAAGGGGGTGATTCAGCATGGTCTGCCCTTCCACGGCTGCAAGTCATGTTTTCCGTAGGCCAGAGGAGGGCCCAAGGAAAAGATCTAGGATTGTGCTACATTGAAAAGGAGTTATCTGAGAGTACTGTGTAGAATTAAGGGACCCAACAGATGGCATCAGTGTAGGTAGCCTCCAGAAGCCAAGGCTGGGTCCAGAATCATAAGAGGGCAGCTGAGACACATATGGCCTACCTCAGGGAACTGCGGACCAGGCTTCCAAGCAGGGGAACTTCAAAGAACCCACAAGATTGCCTTGTAGGAGAAATATCAGCATTTGGACTCTGCTATGCCAGAGGCCTCCAGGATGAAATGGTAACTGCGCCAGTCAGGTAGGAAGTTTTGTGCCCTTATCACTTCCCTGGTAACCCATCTCCACTCTCACACTCAATCTTAGTCAGAGGTTGCATAGTAAATACAGGGGAAGTTGAAGAAATAGTGCAAAACCAAAACCTACTTCTTACTGCAGGTTTTCCAGAAACAGGACTGAGCTGGGGAAGGGGAGATTTAAATCTTATCAGATATTAGCCAGGCTTGGTCATGGGTGCCTTTGGTTCCAGCAACTTGGGTGGCTAAGGCAAGAGGATCACTTGAGCCTAGCAGGCAGAGGTTGCAGTGAGCTGTGATCATGCCACTGCACTTCAGCCTGGGCAACAGAGCAATATCTTTCTTAAATTTTAAAAAGGAAAAGAAAGAAATCAGATCACAGAAGAATCCTTTTCTATTAGGCTGCTCTTTTGGTGCTGAAAACTGACACTATTCATTAATTCCTGAGAGTAGCTGACAAAGCTGTGGAACCCTCATCCCAGGATAGAAAAGAACAATTTGACAGACTAAGTCAAAAGAAGCATTTAGGAAGAAGTAACAAACTTACTTTATGTTTGCGCCTATTGAAATTCTGCTCATGCAATAAACTGGTTACATACAGTTTATTGCATCGCAGGATTTTGTAAACAACAACAAAACATTGTAAACAACAACAAAAGCATTCCAAATTAGAGAAAACATGAAAAGAGGAAAAATGTGTATACTACAAAGAGTTGGACAGATTTTATTACAGAGCCTCCATTTTTGTAAAATGCAACCGAAAATTTCATCAAGGGAGGCATTAATTTTGAGAAAATGTGTTCTGGTTTTAAAAAACATTTGTGTACAGTACCATAGTTTTTATTAAACTTATACCCTATATAAATGTGACAGAAGATGAGACTCAGCCATTAAAAACAAGTTTCAGGAACAAACTACAATCCATTTACACAAAAATAAAGCACATAGACATCTGACTTTCACAACCCAGAGGAATTTGACGTTGGATAATGGAACAGACTTGCCAGTGTTTATTATTTTCATCTATGGATTGAAGAGCATATAAATTATTTAAGCGCAGTAAAATCCACTAAGTCAGGAATATAAATGTTAAATATGAAAGGGGAGAATATTTATAGTTTTCTAGAGGAGAAGACTTAGGTGATCCCAGAACTTCTGAAGCTTGAGAAGGAGAGAGGCTGCAATTCCAAGGACTTTCTTAGTGGAAATGGGCCGCAAACCAGGACTCTTGGAATCAGCAGAGAGAGGGAGCATGTGTCTCTGAAGAGCAGCCTCGTGAGCCTGGGGCCTCTGAGCTCTTTACATACAAGAACAGGGCTGTGTTTGACCACAAGACATGAAATATCTGGATGAGACATTTAACTGAGGTGGTGTTAACAGGAGTCATAGAGAGATAGTAATAAACCTTATTAAGCAGTGCACTAAGACCTTACAAACACTGTCTTACTTCTTAGCATAATCCTACAAGACAAATATTATCTCCATTTGACAGATAGGAAACTGAGCCTTACAGGGTATAACTGAATTCGATTTCCAGCAACACATGGCTAGTAAGTGGCGAATCATGGATTTGGGTCTGTGCTGTCTTGTACCAAAATCATACTTTTTCTACATGATACTGCTCATTATTACGTTTATTTATTTCACTCATTCAGTAAATAAAACTGATTACTTTATAACTTTTCTGGGGATTTCTGTCGTAGAGAGGGAATGAGAGGAGAGCATTTGGGTAAAATGAAACTATAGTTACAAAGTTCCTAAGAAGAGCTAAAAAAGGTGTTACTGATTATACTTCTGACACTACCCTCCTTAGGGATGGGCTTGCACTCACTTGACCTCTCCTCCCCTCTGCAGCATTCACGGTGTATCCTCATCAGCCACGTGATCTAACTTTCTGTAATATTTCTCATCATATTAGTCAGCTGCAGTTTGCTTATGTTTCCTGCATGGGAGTCAATGTAGATATTCAAAGATTATCACTCAAAGATATTCCTCTAGGAAATAAATGTTTAAGCAGATATGTACATGGTGGTGATGTTATGAACTCACAATGGATGCACTTCTGGATTTTTGATCAACTAATTTAAGGAGGACTTGGTAAACTGTGATAGTAATGGCAGGGATGGAAAAAAAAGGAAGATGGGCATAAAGTTTGCTGTACTCTAAGAAAGGTGGTAAGTGCCTTACACGTCACATAATCTAACCATAATTCTAGGCTCTAGATAACAATATCATCTTTACCTCAGAGTTCACAGAGGCTCAGAGGGTAACATGCTTAAGTTCATACTGCCCGTAAGTGGAGCAGCCCGGGTACAAAGCTAAGTCTGTCTGACTCCAAAGCATCCTTTCTACCACACGAAAGTACATGTATTCCAGAGGACTTGTACTCAAGTTTACAGAAGGTCAAGAAAGGGCCATGGAGAGCATAAAACATTAGGGGTCTATTTCTAAGTTTAAAAATAATAGTGAAGTCTAGGGGATTTTAGGAAGAACCCACAGGAGACCAGGAACTTATCTTCCAGACAAAAGCCCAAGCCCCTGTATCAGAAACGACATTTTGAGTTAGGTAATTGTTATTGTTTGTGATAATAGCTGAATCTCAATGGTAAGTTCTCACTTTCCTGTTCTGAGATAAAGGAACCCCTCAGCCTTGTAGCTAGTCAGTAATGCCACTTCTTTATACTGTAATGCTTTAAGTTTTATCTCCATCCTAGAAAAAAACAGAATCCAAGGGCACAGGATCCAGGCAAGGCATGGGGTACTGGTCTAGATAATGCTAAGTATTAGCAAGAATGAAACTGAAGCTCATGGCATACAGAGGAAACATGTAATCTTTAAAGCAAAGCCAAATCCAGTCAACTGCTAGGAAGATGAACCAGCAATACATATTAGAGGTAGCCTACCAGGGAGGCAATGTTTAACAGTGAGTAAGAGAGAAAAGATTTGAGTAAAATGCCCTGAACCTATTGAGCGCTTATACTCAACAAAGCTAACACATGCATCTCAGTGCGTTTTCCCAGAACAGTCATTTTTGTTTTCCCTCCCCCAGTTGTGACAGGAAGACTGCCAAGACCCTCTGCTCCTGAGCACAGGCAGAGGAGCTCTTTACAACAGTTGACCTCAAATGTGTCATTATGACTCACCAGTAAAAATCAGTTGTTATGTGAATCACAATCACATCTGTTAACTAAAAACAAAATACGGTTTGTTCATAATTTTTAAAAAAACTTTTCATTGATGGATAATATACACAAAAATGTGCACAAATGGAAAAGCTGTACAGCACAATGATTTCCAAAACAAATACACACATGCAACCAATATTCAAGTCAAGAAATAAAACATTATCAAAATTTGGACTATGCCTTCTCCCAGTTACTATTTTCCTCATGGTAACCACTTTCTTGATTTCTAACACTGTGGATTGATTGTCTTTAGACTTTATTCAAATGGAACCATATACAGTGAACTATTTTGTGTCTGCCTTTTTTCAGTCAGCAATATGTTTCAGAGTGATATGAATCTATTGAGTATAGATAGATAAAGGGTTCTCTTCCTTACTGGTATTTGATCTTCTATCATATGATTATGCCACCATTTATTACATTATTAATGGATCTTTTTTAACATGGATATCTTTTTAAACAGCTTTAATACATGGAGTGCTGCAGTATGCATTCATATACATGACTTTTAGTACATCTTTAGGGAAGAATTACTGAGTTCTAAGATTTACTATGTGCCACCTTAACTGACACTGCCAAATAGTTCTGCAAAATGGCTTTGTACCAATTGCCACTCCACTCAGCAATCTTTGAAAGTTCTGGTCGTTCCACATTGCCCCTCACACTTGGTTTTGCTCATTATTTCAATCCCATACTTTCTGGCTAGTGTTAACCAGATAAAATGCAGGAAGTCTACCTACATGAGAAATATTTGAGGCATGCTTATGCTAAAAGTTTTTCATTTTATATCTAAAATTCAAATATATATGGGAGTCCTATATTTTCATTTGCTAAATTTGGCAACTATTCTGGTACATTTGCAGTGGTATTGCTCACTGTGGTTTTCATCTGCATTTCTCTGACGATTAATAGGTCAAACATCTTTCCATAAGTATTTTGACCATTTAGATGTCTCCTTTTGGGATCTTCCTGTTCACTTTGTTTTCTTGTTAGAGGTGTTATCTCTTGCTTATTTATTTTTAGGAGTTCTTTCAGTATTATTTATTTATATTCTTTGTCAAATAAACAAGCTGCAAATATTTTCTCCCGATATGTCCTTTATCTGTCCAATCCCATAAAGATATCTTTTGATAAACAATTTTTGGCCTTATTGCAGTCCAACTTAATAACACTTTCCTTTGCAGATAGTAATTGTATTCCTGGTTTAAGAATTCCTTTTCTCTCCTATGAACAAACAATCCTGTTTTGCACTGGGAAACAGAAGGCTTTGGAAGGAGAAACTCTTGTTGGGGCATGGGGAAGGAAATGTAACTAATAGATAATTCGATGTGTTTGCACTTTCACTAAATTTATTGATAAGGATTTGACACATCAGATGAAACATTGAGAAATATATTAGAGATCAGTATGTTGACAATAAAACATCAGATGAAGTGAGAAATTATTAAGTCCAGAACATACAAAATGTTGTATGAGAATGGAGAACTAACATGGAAGTCTATATAACAGGTCTAAATTGTTAATATTGCAAGAGGGAGTCTCTCTCTTTCTCTCTCTATCTCCACATACACACAAACACACACACACATGATAAATCAAGTAATAAATGTAGTAGTATAACATATATGAATACCAAAGGAAAGTAGTATAATATGTATGAATACAGAAGGATATGTCTTAAAAATAGCTAAAAGATTTGACTGTATGTTCCTCTGTGGAAGGACTTGGGTGCAGAGAATATTAGGGCAAGAAATTATACTTTATTATTCTTCAGTTTTGAATTACTCCCATATGTCACTTTGACTAAATGAGATTAATATTTAAAAAAGAAAGCCCTAGTGATTATCAAAATTTATATAGCACTTCTTATTTTTAAAATTATTTTAAATATAATCTTACCTATTGCCTTTTCCTTGAAGACTACTACACAGCACTGTATCTTGTTCACCTTGGTTAAACAAAACTTTTTGTCTAGATTTTAAATTAAATATTTTTGGCATGTGTTCCTTATAATATATTATTGATAAAAATGTATACCTAATATTTGATCATTGTATTAGTTCATTTTCATACTGCTCTGAGGAAATACCTGCAACTGGGGAATTTATAAAGAAAAAGAGGTTTAATGGACTCACAGTTCCACATGGCTGGGAGGCCTCACAATCATGGCAGAAGGCAAAGGAGGAGCAAAGGCATGTCTTACATGGCAGCAGGCACAGAGCTTGTGCAGGAGAACTGCGCTTTATAAAACCATCAGTTATGGTAAGACTTACTCACTGTCACAAGAACAGCATGGGAAATCCTGCCCCCGTGATTCAGTTACTTCCCATCAGGTCCCTGCCATGACACACGGATATTATGGGAGCTACAGTTCAAGATGAGATTGGGTGTTGACATAGCCAAGTCAATCAATAGTTCTCCAAAATGTATATTAGATGTGTTAGTTCATTTTTACATTGCAATTAGAAAATACCTGAGTCTGAGTAATGTATGAAAACACATTTATTTGTTCTACTGTTCTGTATGACATTTGCACCTGTCAGGCTTCTGGTGAGACCTCAGGAAGCTTACAATCATAGCAGAGGGCAAAGAGACACAGGTGCATCACATGGCTGAAGAGGAAAAGAGAGAGAGAGAGAGAAATGAGAGAGGGAGAAGATGCCAGCCTCCCTTAAACAACCAGATCTCCTGTGAATTCACAGAATGAGAACTCATTCATTACCACAAAGACAGCACCAAGCCATTCATGAGAAATCATCCCCATGAGGCAAGCACCTCCCACTGGGTCCCACCTCTGACATTGGGGATCACATTTCAACATGACATTTGGAGAGGACAAAATATCCAAACTATATCATTACAATAAACTGGGGAGTCAGGGAAGGGAAGGCAGAATTTGGGAAGATTATCCCAATCTCCGTTGCTTTAAACTATCCCTCATCATCTTGTTTTAAATGCACAGTATCATGTGTAAACCAGAATTGATATATCTTTCTTAAGAGAAACAAAGTAAAAAGTAATAGTATCCGAAAACTTCAGGGAGATGGGGACATTATTTATCGTGGGGTAGTTAAATCTTTTTTCAGCTAAATGCCAAACAGAGAAAAAATAATGGCTTAAATTGAGATCAAAGCACGAAAAAATCAAAGAGAGAAAAAAGCTTATACCCTTTGCCTTGAATAGTTTGGCACAATACCTATTCTAACATTTCCTCAGTGAATTTAAAAATATTTTTTATTGTTCTTCAAAGTATATTTGAAAAAAATTCTTTAAAAAAGGAGTTTGATCTTGTAAAACATAAAGGCAATATAAATCAAATTGTTGCTATTCAATGCCAAGTAGCATTCAGTGGCCTAAGGAATTATTTTTCACATAGCATTGGCTCACACTCATGTTGATTGACTTGGCTGGGTTTCTGTAGTTCCTTGGATTTTACATGGAGATGCCACAGATTCACTAATTGAGCTAAATGCCCTTGAAAGCTATGCAGCAAAGTGTTGTCTGTGGTTAGTTCAGTTAGCTGTGGGCTAAGTCTAGTAAAATCTCCACCAGAAGAGAAAACATGAACTCTGATCAAATTTATAACATATCTGCAAAAGTATTGCAATGTCCTGGTTCCATCCAGTGACAGGAAATCCACAAACACAAGTTAGAAAGCATAGCTACAAGTTAACTGCCAGAACATTTCCTAGACCTAAACTCCCTTTGACCTGGAATGTCCATTGCATTCTTAGTTTTAGGAATGTCAGGTGTGTAGATTTCTGGGAAAAAAAATGCTGGCATCTCTTATTACAGAGGAATTTGGCCATTTCTACCTCCCTTTGACCTGCTTCTTGTTGTGAACACCTCTCTTCTTTCCCTGATCACACCCTGTGATCCATTTGTTCTCCACACACGTATCAGTTGTTTGCAATCTAAGGGGTTTGGGAAGCAACATTTGCTCCAAATATTGGCCTGTAGATAAATAGTATGTTTTCATATATATGTAAAACATATATAAACATATAATGGTAGGTTTTCATACATATATATGTATATATAGCTACACTAAATGTATGAAGATATTGTTATAATATTGGCCTGTAGATAAATAGTATGATACCAAACAATATAATATTATTATAATATTGGTCTGCAAATATATATCTACACTAAATGTATGAAGATATTGATATATATATCTATAATAAATGTATGAAGATATTGTTATAATATATAAATACTGGTTCATCTAAATGAATTTGGATTAACAGTAGAAAATTGTCATAGTTTGTTAATTTTTTAAGCAATTGATTCTACTTTGTATACTTCAAAAGCATCTGAAACATAATATTACTACTATTTCTACTATTTCTAGACTGAGTCACCACAACAATAATATGATTCCTTAAATATAATGGGGAAAAGTTTAAAGTAATATTTGGAAGCACATAATCATGAGAAATAAAGATGACTTATTACTTATAATGGCTGTGTTAATCTCAGATATAAATATATTTGATTTTGTGTTTTAGTCTCACTTTGATGAAAGTCTCAACAAGTATCATGTGGCTCTGAGTATGAACTCACACTAAACTAATCAACCTAGCTTGACTTTTATCCAAAATACTGTTGGGGGAAAAAAAGAAGCATTTAATTACCTTAACACACTTCTCCATGTTCTTCAATGTCATGACAACTGTTCATAATACAAGCAGAACCGTTCTTTGAATCCAAATAATTCTGCAAGCCATATCAGAAAATGTGCATCAAAGGCTGGAATTTTGCCAACTAGAGAGTGATTTTTGTAAACCACATCTTAAATATAAATCTATATGCAAGTTAATAAAATGTAATAAAACATTCCAAAAATCAGTATTTGGTTTGGTGATATTTCAGTGAGTTCCAAAAGTAAATCCAAATTTCTGTATTTGAGAAAAAAACATAAGGGAAAGCATATGCTATGCTGGATGTGAAGATACAACCATCCAAAAGGCTAGAATCAAGAGTGTTAACACAGTTAAGGAGTGCAGGCAATATGGTTGCAAGGAAGATGTGGGATTTGGTAAATTTACCCTCACTGCATAGCCCAAGAAAAGAAGTTCTAAGACGTCATGGAGACATTATGAAGAATTTCATTTGAAAGTACCTGAGTAGTCTGGGCACAGTGGCTCATGCCTGTAATCCCAGCACTTTGGAAAGCTGATGTGGGTGGATCACCTGAGGTCAGAAGTTCGAGATCAGCCTGGCCAACATGAAACCCCGTCTCTATTAAAAATACAAGAATTAGCCAGGTGTGGTGGTAAGTACCTGTAATCCCAGCTTAATCTCAGCTACTTGGGAGGCTGAGGCAGTAGAATCACTTGAATCCGGGAGGCAAAGTTTGCAGTGAGCCAAGATAGTACCATTTCACTCTAGCCTGGGTGACAGAGCAAGACTCTACCTCAAAAAAAAAATAATAATAAAAAAAAAATTAAAATACCTAGATTTACTTCTAGGGTTTTTATGGTGCCAGATCTTATGTTTAAGTTTTTAATCCATCTGGAGTTAATTTTAGTGTAAGGTGTGAGGAAAGGGTCTGGTTTCTGCTTTCTGCACATGGCTAGCCAGTTTTCCCAACACCATTTATTAAACAGGGAATCCTTTCCCCATTGCTTGTTTTTGTCAGGTTTATCAAAGATTGTATGGTTGTAGATATGTTGTGTTGGCGCCGATGCCTCTGTTCTGTTCCATTGGTCTATATCTCTGTTTTGGTACCAGTACCATGCTGTTTTGATTACTGTAGCCTTGTAGTACAGTTTGAAGTCCTAGGCAAAACCATTCAGGACATAGGAGTAGGCAAGGACTTCATGACCAAAACACCAAAAGCATTGGCAACAAAAGCCAAAGTAGACAAATGGGACCTAATCAAACTCCATAGCTTCTGCACAGCAAAAGAAACAGTCACTAGAGTGAATCGGCAACCAACAGAATGGGAAAAAAATTTTGCAGTTTACCCATCTGACAAAGGGCTGATATCCAGAATTTACAAGGAACTCAAACAGATTTACAGGAAAAAAACAAGCCCATTCAAAAATGGGCAAAGGATATGAACAGACACTTTACAAAAGAAGACATACATGAGGCCAACAAACATATGAAAAAATGCTCATCATCACTGCTCATTAGAGAAATGCAAATCAAAACCACATTGAGATACCATCTCACGCCAGTTAGAATGGCGATCATTAAAAAATCTGGAGACAACAGATGCTGGAGAGGATGTGGAGAAATAGGAACACTTTTACACTGTTGGTGGGAGTGTAAATTAGTTCAACCATTGTGGAAGACAGTGTGGTGATTCCTCAAGGACCTAGAAATAGAAATTCCATTTGACCCAGCAATTCCATTACTGGGTATATATCCAAAGGACTATAAATCGTTCTACTATAAGAACACATGAACACAAATGCTCATTGCAGCACTGTTTACAATAGTAAAGACCTGGAACCAACCTAAATGCCCATCGATGATAGACTGGACTGGGAAAATGTGGCACATATACACCATGGAATATTATGCAGCAATCAAAAATGATGAGTTCATGTCGTTTGTAGGGACATGGATGAATCTGGAGAACATCATTCTCAGCAAACTGACACAAGAACAGAAAATGAAATACTGCATATTCTCACTCATAGGCGGGTGATGAAAAATGAGAACACATGGACACAGGGAAGGGAGTACTACACACTGGGTTCTATTGGGGGGAATAGGGGAGGGACAGCGGGTGGGGAGGAGCTGGGGAGGGATAGCCTAGGGAGAAATGCCAAATGTGGGTGAAGGGGAGGAAGGCAGCAGAACACATTGCCATGTGTGTACCTATGCAACTATCTTGCATGTTCTGCACATGTACCCCAAAACCTAAAATGCAATTAAAAAATAAAATAATAAAAATTAAAATTAAAATACCTGATCAAAGAAAAGAATTAGGTCAGATCAAAATACCCTTTTACCTTCAAAGGATGCAAGCAATGCTGATACGGTGGGGAAAGGAGTTGTTTTCAATTCCGTGAGGAAGGTACTCAGCTAAAAAAAAAGTCTCAAGTTAGAGAAGGAAAGATTATCAATAACTAAAATAGATAGGATGATGATGCTTATTAAGGAATAAATATTTAATTAGAAAGGACAGTTTTCTTTCAAAAAGTGGAAATGAACTTTGAAATATAAAAGGGAGAAGAAAAATAGTACTTGGAATTGAGAAGGCTAGATTTTACCATCTCTAAACGTTGACTCAATTGTCTAACTTGTCAGTGATCTCTGCAATGCTCACTATCTGTGGTAAAATAAACTGACCTGCATTATAGATGTTTAACAAAATGTTTATGAATGGGGTAACACTTTTTTAAAGAGTCACACAGGAATTCAGGAAACCATTAAGAAGCCCACAGGCCCAGTGCAGTGGCTCATGCCTGTAATCCCAGAACCCTGGGAGGCCAAAATGGGCAGATCACCTGCGGTCAGGAGTTTGAGACCAGCCTTGGCAACATGGTGAAACTCTGTCTCTACTAAAAATACAAAACAAATTAACCGGGCATGGTGGCAAGCAGGCTCCAGTAACCCCAGCTACTCTGGAGGCTGAGGCAGAAGAATCCCTTGAACTTGGGAGGCAGAGGCTGCAGTGAGCCAAGATCACACCACTGCACTCCAGCCGGGGTGACAGAGCAAGACTCTGTCTCAAAAAAAAAAAAAAAAAGGCTTCCTCCTCACCCACCCCCTACCATATTCACTCAGGTTGTGGAAAGGTAGAAAGTAAGTTAAATAACAGAGTGTATGTTGCCTCATAGAGTGGAAAACCAAGGAAAAGCAAATGAATTAATTATATATTAAGAGTTGATTACAAGAGACAATGTAATAGAAAACCACCGTAACTGTTTAGTAAGGAACATGATAATGTGAAAAAGATAACTTCGGTGGCAGTGTTATGTTAGTGATGAGGAATGCATAAAGTAACTAATTGAAGTTACTAAGTATATAAGGGGATCTATAACTTAACCTAATAAAAGCAATTAACAATAACAAGAAAAATAATGGAATTGTACAGTTAAATGAAGATAAGAGAGATATGCTGAAAAGAACTGTTACCGTAGAAAATACAGACACACTAGAATCAAGCACAGTGTTAGTGTTTAACTTGCTCACCAAAGTCCAATGTAAAGAAAGCTAAGACGTATTTTGTAAAGCTAAAAGATGCTTTTAAGTCATCTTTTTTTTTCTGGAGATAGAGCCTCGCTCTCTCACAAAGGCTGGTGTGCAGTGGCACGATCTTGGCTCACTGCAACCTCCACCTCCCGAGTTGAAGCAGTTCTGCTGCCTCAGCCTCCCAAGTAGCTGGGATTACAGGCATGTACCACCATGCCTGGTTCATTTTGTATTTTTTTTTTTAGTAGAGATGGAGTTTCTCCATGTTGGTCAGGTTGGTCTCAAACTCCAATCTCAGGTGATCCACCTGCCTCAGCTTCCCAAAGTGCTGGGATTACAGGCATAAACCACTGTGCCCAGCTATATAGTATTTATAATATTCCACAACTTGGAGACTTTCCCCAAGTACAAATAACCTTGAAAATATTAAAACAAATCACTCAACTTTCAGATTAATTTTTTTTTCTTTTGAGACAGAGTCTTGCTCTGTCACCATGCTGGAGTGCAGTGGCACAATTTCGGCTCACTGCAACCTCCACCACCCAGGTTCATGAGATTCTCCTGCCTCAGCCCCCAGAGTAGCTGGGATTGTAGGCATGCGCCACCACGCCCAGCTAAATTTTGTATTTTTAGTAGAGACAGGGTTTCACCATGTTGGCCAGGATGGTCTTAACCTCTTGACCTCATGATCTGCCCACCTCTGCCTCCCAAAGTGCTGCGATTACAGACTTGAGCCATTAGGTCTAGCCCAGAGTGATCTTTTAAACCTGCACGTTACTCCTCTGTTTAAACTCTTTCAATAGCCCCATTGCTCACAGGATGAAGACCAATTGTCTTCAAGGAGCATGTAAGACAAGGGTCTACCCACTTATCTTCCTTTACATTCCTCACATGAGCCAAAAGTTTTATATATGTCAAACCATAACTACTTGCAGATCTTTAAATGTTTAATCTTAAGTACACTCCCTGCTTTTGTACTTCTTTTCTCTCCAATCTCACTTATTCACCTGATGATCACCTATTTACTGTAAATCAGAAGAAGGATTTTAGTCTCTCTAAAATTTTCTGATTCTGGAGGCATAATTTAGTAGCCTTTACTTAGTAGGTTCATGGTTTTATTATAATGATTTGTTTACAGGTTTGTAATATTCATGCAAATTAAAGAAATTTTGAGAGTCCTAATAAATGAAGAGATATACCTAATTCACAGGTCAGAGGCTCAATATTGTAAGAGATCAATTGTCCCAACATTGCTGTATAGATTTAAGGTAATCTCAATAAAAACCCTGGTAGAAAATGTTGTAGAAATTAACAAGCTGTTTCTAAAATTTGTATGAAAATCTGAAGGACTTAGATAAGGCAAAGCAACTCTGAAAAAGGAGAACAAAGTTAGAGGGTAAAAACTAATGGATTTCAAATTACACAAACTACAATAACTAACACAGCATACAGTGGATGTAAGTATAGACAAATTTGTCAATGACACATACTAGACTCCAGTAATAGAGCTGTACATACACAGACCACTGAATTTGACAAAGAAGCAGAGGCATTTATTTCAGTGGACAAATGATAGCCTTTTCGGAAAATGGTTCTGGAATAGTTGTACAGCCATATTAAAGCAAAAAACACTACAATCCATATCTTATACAATAATAAAAAAATTAATTCAAAATTGACCATAGTCCTAAATATAAAACTTATTATAAAACTTTGAGAGAAAAACACTGGAGAAAATCTTAGTGACTTTGGGGTAGTCAAAATTACTACTAGTCAAAATTACACTCCATAAAATAACAAATTAATAAATCATTTTTATCAAAATTATATACTTTTGCTTTTTAATAACCACTGTTAAGAACATGAAAAACTACAGACTGCAATAAATCCTTTGCAAAACATGCATCTTATAAAGGATTTGTAAGCAGAATGGATATAGAACACTCCAAACTCAATCGTAAGAAAACAAACAACCCAAATAAACTAAACTTGGGGGAAAAAATTGACCAGATGCTTTATTAAAGATGTATGGCTGGTGTAGGGAAGATAAAGTGGTGATGATTTTGTAGAAATTGACACCTAAGCAGTAGAAATTGACACAAAGCCAAGAAAAATTTTTCAGACAAGATTTTATTAGGGGCTTATGCTTGAGCACAACAGAAATAACACAGGAATAGGAGTTGTCTGTCTGTCTCCCCAAGAGGAGCCACCCAAGATTTTCTATTTCGGGAAGGAAAGAGGAAAGATATGGAGGCATGATTAGTGAGGAGTTTCGGTGGCAGATGGCACAGTTTAGAAACGTACTTCTTCATACAGCACCTGATCAAGAAATGGTGGATAAGCCCCTCCTTTGGCGGGGATTTTAGTATTATAACGAGACAAAGAGTCAGTGTTGATCATTCTCCTGATCTGTGTACATGTAGATGAGAGGGTAAACTCTCTTGAGTAAGATTTGTGGTGGAATGCGGCTCGTCTTCGTTTCTTCACATGGTCTGCAAGGTCTGGTCAGCAGCTATGGCGTCAGTGAGCAGGGTGCTGCAAGGTCTGGTGGGTGGCACGTGGATTAGTCCATTCTCTAATTGTTGTAAAGAAAAACCTGATACTGCGTAATTTATAAAGAAAAGATGTTTAATTGGATCTACTGGCTGTATTAGCTTGGTGCCAACATGACTCATCTGATCTTCTGGGAAGGACTCAGGGAACTTTTTTTTTTTTTTGACACAGTCTCACTCTCCTACCCAGGCTGGAGTGCAGTGGTGCAATCTTGGCTCATTGCAACCTCCGCCTCCCAGGTTTAAGTAATTCTCCTGCCTCAGCCTCCGGAGTCGGAGTTGCTAGGATTACAGGCATGTGACAACACACCCAGCTATTTGTTTTGTTTTTGTTGCTGTTTGTTTGTTTGTTTTTGTATTTTAAGTAAAGAAGGAGTTTCACCATATTGGCCAGGCTGGTCTGGAACTCCTGACCTCGTGATCCACCTGTCCCTGACTCCCAAAGCCCTGGGATTACAGGCTTGAGCCACCACGCCCAGCCAGGGAGCTTTTATTCATGGCGGAAGATGAAGCAGTATCAGGCACTTCACAGGGAAAAAGCAGAAGCAAGACAGTGAGAGGGGAGGTGCTACACACTTTCAAATGACCAGAACTCAAGCACTTTCTCAAGGACAATACCAAGAGGGATGGTGCTAAACCATGGAGAATTCTGCCCCAAGACCCAATCACCTCCCACCAGACCCCACCTCCAACACTGGGGATCACAATTCAATATGAGATTTGGGCGGGAACACACATTCAGCCCCTATGAGGAAATAAGGGAAAAAATGCATTCGTCGGGTGGGGGGTCTAGTTTCATCTCTGTTCTCTCTCAGTTCTCAGGTGTATGCACATGTCAAAATACCAGTGTGTACACTTTAAATATGGGCAGTGTATTGGATGTCAATTATGCTTCAATAAAGTCATTAAAAGAAATAGGTAGCACCAAAGAAAGCTCTCTGGATTATCTTTTAAACATGGGAGAGAGAAAAAATCATAATAAAATAATACTAGTTTTATATTCCTGTGGGCGATGTATGGGCAAATACAGATTAAAAATAAGAATTATCATTCTACCAGGCAAGAGACTTCTCTCCCTTTTCCTTTTATTTCAAAATTTCTTTGTCTATCCTTTTCAAATGTATATAAATCTTTATAATGGCAAAATAAACCTCTGCCAGTTTCACAACTCAAGAATGTTTCCTCAAGTCCCTGTAAGCCTTTTAAAACAATTGTTTAACAGTTTATTATAAAGGATATTACAAAGGATACATGTACATAGGGCAAGGGATGGGGGAAGGGTGATCAACCCTCCTGGGACCTTCACCCTCTTGCATCCAGAAGCTTTTGAATCCTGTTCTCTTGGGTTTTTAGGAAGACTTCATTGGATAGGCACCTTTCTGAAAGGCAAACAGAAAGAGGTAGTGACCCTACCTTCCAGTTAGCGTGGGAAGAAAAGAGCCTAACATCTGTGGGCATCTTGTTCCAATTTGCAATGACAAGTTTGTTACTCCATCAGATATAGCCACAGGGAGTCTCCCCAATTATCATGATAAAATTAAGATAAACTAATGTGACAAAAGATGTTGCCAAGTCCTCTTACTTGAGGACGAACGATTGTCTGACTTGAGTGCCTGTATGTAATAAGTCTATCTGCTTGGAGCTATAAGGGGTGAAATTCCTTTCTGTCTTTTCAGTGTGATGGGTAGCACATCCTGGTTTAATGCTTTTTAAATAATAAAACTGGTTTATTTCTCTACTATCTTTGTTGAGAAGTGTTCTGGGTTGGGGAAAGACTTCCCTAACCGTGGATGCATTGATGCTTTTAAGTTTGAATTTTTGTTGTTGTTGTAGTTGTTATTCTTTTAGAGTGGGTCTTGCTCTGTCACCCATGCTGGAGTGCAGTGGCCCAATCCCAGCCCACTGCAGCCTAGACCTCCTGGGCTCAAGTGATCCTCCCACCTCAAACTCCTGAGTAGCTGAGACCACAGGCGTGTACCTCTCTACCCAGCTAAATTTTTTTATTTTTGTAGCAACAGGGTTTCACCGTGTTAGCCAGGCTGGTCTCAAACTCCTGAGCTTAAGCCATCCACCTGCCTCAGCCTCCAAAAGTGCTGGGATTACAGGTGTGAACCACAACACCCAGTATTAAATTCAAACTTTTAAGTTTAACGTTTAATGGAAATAAAAGCAAATCTAGTCATTTGAGGCTTTGTTTTTCCCCAAAGCCAAATTATAAAAAAAGTATTGTATCATTTTCCCATAGAGCACAATTGCCAGAGAAAAATCAGGGCTGTTTAAAAAGGGTGGTGATAACCTGGAAAATGTGCAAACGTATCCCCTTCACCAGTTAGTTGAATTCCTTTTTAATCACTAGATTCATAGAACACTGGTATCTCATTTCAGCAGATTCCCCACCAATGTTTATTCTTGACATATAAATATTAATACTTAGTAAAAGGAAAATACAATAGAGAAGTTGAGTTTATTTTTAGTGCATTTAATCTTTCTACTTCATTTTCTACAGAATAAATCCAATTCCATATTGAACCAGGTATTTTGAATAATTATTATTAGAGTGATTACTGTTAATGTTATACTTAGATAATTTTCTTGATTTTATGTAAACTCCAATGCATCTAATGTATCTGATTTCAGTTCCAATCAAATTGCGCCTGAAAGTGAAAACATTGGGAAATTAATAAATCCAGATAATCTAAATGTGAAAGGAAATGAGTGTTTAACACAAACAGAACCTCTCCTAAGTAAATTTTAATGTATTTTTAAAGCAATTGCAAAAATGAAGTGGAAGGCTATTCTTTTTTGATTGATACATACAGATGCTCTTCCACTTGTCTTCTTATAAACCCATCATTAAGTTGAAAATATAAGTCAAAAATGCATTTAATACAAATAACCTATGGAACCTGTAACAGCCTAGCCTACCTTGAACATGGTCAGAACACTTACATTAGCCTATAGCAAATTGATCGAACACAAACCTATTTTGTAACAAAGTGTTGAATGTCTCCTGTAATGTATTGGATGTAGTACACTGTGGAGTACAGTAGTGGTTTTTCCCTTATAATCATTGGCTGACTGGGAGCTACGGCTTCCTGATGCCCAGCATCTAGAGAGTATCAGACCTCATATCCTTATCCCAGGAAAAGATCAACATTCAAAATTCAAGGTATAGTTTCTACTGAATGTATATCACTTTCGAATCACCACGAAGTCTAGCCATTGTAATTAGGGAACATTTATATATGCACACAAATTAATTTTTTTCCAGTGGCAATGATCATCCACCAGTTTTCTTGAGGTGATCTGTATCAAGTTTCTAGCTGGTTAAATTTCCTCCTAAGATTGGAACAAGATTGAAAACACATTCTATGATGTAGAATCTGTAATAGCAGCCCTTTATAGATAACTATTGTAGTTAATATCTATGCCAAAACAACCAGCTAAAAGAGAAAATATTCAGTCTAAAAATACAAAATATATATAGCTCCTCAAATTTGAAGACATTTTAAGTCCCTTTAAACTTTTGAGAGTCTATGACTTTTACTAACAAAAGGACATACGATTTAAAGCACAGAAAAAAATAAAATTATTTTCCATGGTGAAAGCTTTTGGCACAGTTATATTTATTTAATCATGAACTACCAATGACTACCCTATTCTCTACCTTGTATTTTATTTTATTTTATTTTTTGTTTTAAACTTTTATTTTAAGTTCAGGCGTATATATGCATGGTTGCTATTTGGTACATTGTATATCATGGTGGTCTAGTGCACAGATTATTTTGTCACCCAGGTAATAAGCATGGTACCTGATTGGTAGTTCTCCAACCTTTACCCTCCTCCAACTCTGCACCCTCAAGTGGGCCCCCATATCTGTTGCTTTCTTCTTTGTGTCCATGTGTACTCAGTGCTTAGCTTTCACTTACAAGTAAGAATATGAGGTATTTGGTTTTCTGTTCCTTCATTAGTTTGCTTAGAATAATGGCCTCTGGCTCCATCCACGTTGTTGCAAAAGACATGATCTTATTCTTTTTTATGATTACATAGTATTCTATGGTATATGTACCACATATTTTATCCAGTCTACCCTTGATGGGCATTAAGGTTCATGGCATGTCTTTGCTATGTGCTGCAATGATCATATGTGTGCACGTATCTTTGTGGTAAAACAACTTATATTTCCTTGAATATACACCCAATAATGAGATTGTTGGCTCAAATGGTACTTGCGTTTTAAGTTCTTTTAGAAACTACCCAACTGCTTTTCATAGTAGCTGACCTAGTTTACATTTCTACTAGTGATGTATAAACATTCTCTTTTCTCCACAACCTCACCAGCATCTGATATTTTTAGACTTTTTAATAATGGCCATTCTGATTGGCGTGAGATAGTATCTCATTGCAGTTTTGATTTGCATTTATCTAATGATAGTGATGTTGAGCATTTTCTCATATGCTTGTTGGCTGCATGAATGTCTTCTTTTTAACATCTCTGTTCATGTCCTTTGCCCACATTTTAATGGGGTTGTTTAATTTTTCCTTGTAAATTTAAGTTCCTTATAGACTCTGGATATTAGACCTTTGTCAGATGCACAGTTTGAAAATTTTTCTTCCATTCTGTAGATTGTCTGTTTACTTTTTTGATAGTTTATTTTGTTGTGCAGAAGCTCTTTCGTTCTGTTAGGTCCCATTTGTCAATTTTTGTTGTTGTTGCTTTTGGTGTCTTTGTTACGAAATCTTTGTCAAGTCCTGCATCCAGAATAGTATTTCCTAGATTACCTTCCAGGGTTCTTGGTGTCAGTCTTCGGTTTTAGGTTTTAATCTATCTTAATCTTTGCATATGGTGTAAGGAAGGGATCTTTGCATATGGGCAGCCAGTTATCCCAGCACCATTTATTGAATAGAGAATCCTTGCCCCATTGCTTGTTTTTTTTATGTGGGTTTTGTTAAAGCTCAGATGGTTTTAGGTATATGGCATTAGTTCAGGGCTCTCTATTGTGTTCCATTGGTCTATCTGTCTGTTTCTGTACCAGTAGCATAATGTTTTCATTACTATAGCCTTGTAGAGCAGTTTGAAGTCAGATAACGTGATGCCTCCAGTTTTTGCTTAGAATTGTCTTAGCTATCTCAGCTCTTTTTTTTTGTTCCATCTGAATTTTAAAATAGTTTTTTCTAACTTCATGAAGAATACCATTGGTAGTTTTATAGGAATGGCACCGAAGCAGTGCTATTTTGGACAGTATAGAAATTTTGATTATATTGGTTTTTCCTGTCTATGAGCTGGGAATGTCTTTCCATTTGTTTGTGTCATCACTGACTTAACGGAACAATGTTTTATACTTATCGTAAAGGACTTTTGCCTCCTTGGTTAGCTGTATTCCTACATGTTTTATTCTTTTTGTTGTTATTGTGAATGAGATTGCATTCCACATTTGGCTCTCATCTTGATATTGTTAGTACATAGGTATGCTAGAGATTTTTATACACTGGTTTTGTATCCTGAAACTTTGCTGAAGTTGTATATCACATCAAGGTCTACCTTCACTTTTTTTTTTTTTTTTGAGACGCAGTTTTGCTCTTGTTACCCAGTCTGGAGTGCAATGGCGCGATCTTGGCTCACCGCAACCTCCGCCTCCTGGGTTCAGGCAATTCTCCTGCCTCAGCCTCCCGAGTAGCTGGGATTAAAGGCACGTGCCACCATGCCCAGCTAATTTTTTGTATTTTTAGTAGAGACGGGGTTTCACCATGTTGAACAGGATGGTCTCGATCTCTTGACCTTGTGATCCACCTGCCTTGGCCTCCCAAAGTGCTTGGGATTACAGGCTTGAGCCACCGCACTGGGCCTCATTTTAAATAAATCAGAATGAAAGTGAATTTTGAAAATCTATGCAATTATAATTGGATAAATGTAGGCAAAAATCACATTTGAGACTTTCTCTTTTCTTTGGGCACTATGACGTTATGTTTCACTGAATTTAATTCTGTAAGATACAGTTGGTTCTCATTTGTAGCTTACAAGGGTTGAGCAACAGTATGAACTATCTACACACTTGTTAATAGTTCATGCTTCCCAATGAACCCAGATCAGAATTGATAATCTAGTTTTCATTACTTTTTATATTATTTAACTTCCACATTAAGTGATCTCTCATAGTTTTCACATGCTCCTGACCACATTTTATGTGGGAAGCAGGGAATGTTCAAATAATAAAACTTCTATTCAAAAAGCATATTTTCTTCTCTTTTCAGAATAAAACAAAAATATTGCCTTTAAGTGGTCCTTAAAATTTTCTTACTCAAAAATTGTGTTATTCATCAAGCCATAAAAAGACATGGAAGAACATGAAAAGCATATTATTAAGTGAAGACAGCCAGTTTGGAAAGGCTTCATACCATATGATTCCAAGTTTATGACATTCTGAAAAAGGCAAAACCGTGGAGGCAGTAAAAGAACTCATGGTTTCAGGGTGTGGGGAAAAGAGAGAGACAGACAAATCAGCAGGTAGGTCACAGATGATTTTTAGGGAGGTAAAACTTTGAATTATAGCAATTCAAACTATGAATGATTTACTTCCCTAATTGTTGTTCACAATAGTGAAGCTATGAATTGTTATAATAGAGACTGAGTTTCACCATATTGTGTAGGCTGGTCTTGAACTCCAGCCTACACGTTATTATTCATAGTTTTATTATTGAGAATGCAAACTCATTCACAATAACCACTAAAAGAATAATATGTTACTATAAGGATGAATGTGTGACATTATACATCTGTCAAAACTTACAGAATATACAACACAAAATGAACCCTAATGTAAACTGTGGCCTTTGGGTGATAATAATGTATCAGTGTTGGTTCATGGATGATAACAGATGTATCACTCTAGTGTAAGATGTGATGGTAGGGTAGGGAGGGATGTGGGGCACAGAGGGGACCAGCACATAGGAACTCACTATTCTGTTTGATCAGTTTTGCTGTAAATCTAAAACTGCTCCAAACAAATTACCTGTTAATTGTCTGAGTGTGGTGGCTTACGCCTGTAATCCCAGCACTTTGGGACATTGGGGCAGGTGAATCACGAGGTCAGGAGATCGAGACCAGCCTACATAATGTGGTAAAAGCCAGTCTCTATTAAAAATACAAGAATTAGCCTGGAATGATGGTAGATGCCTGTAGTCTCAGCTACTCAAGAGGCTGAGGCAGGAGAATGGCTTGAACCCAGGAAGCGGAGGTTGCAGTGAGCTGAGATCATGCCACAGCACTCCAACCTGGGCAACAAAGCAAGACTCCATCTCAAAATAAATAAATAAATAAATAAATAAAATCACCTGTCAATTAAAAAATAAAATCATGTCATTCCATCTTAACTTCCCTCCAATTCTAAAGACACTTATTTAGTCATTCTGCATTTACTGGGTACATAACCTTGAGGAAGTTGCTTAACTTCTAGGAATCTTCATTTCCTCACCTGTAAAATGAAAAGGAAACTAATCATGACCTCACAGGAAGAATGTAATAAATATACCAAAAGCATTTTTAACAGTTCCCAGCAAGTGTTGGCTGCTGCTGTTTTAATTGTCTATCCAGACATCTATCTGAGACAGACTGTTCCAGATATCTGGACTGATGGCCACAGGTGGTAACAGCAGGTGGCAAGCTTATTGTCACTTTCTTCTTTGTACTTTCTGTAAGGCTAAAATTTTTGTGAATTGTTAAAATGTTTATAAAAACACTAACATTTATATTAAACCTGTGTTCAAATGAGCTGGAATGGAGTTGGCTGAAAGGAAAGTAAAGAGAGGGGAAAGAAGAAAGAAGCTGAAAAGGAGAAAGAGAAGGTCGGGGGAAGACTTGCAGGCTGCATGTTAGATTATAATAAAAAATAGAAGTCATGAAATGAAGCAAAAGAGCACCAGTCTACATGAGTGGACATGGACTAGAACTTAGAATAAGAGGTTAGGAAGTTTCAGGTCAGAAATTGATTTAGCTATTCAAGAGCATTTATTTAGTACTTTTAAAATATGAATTAAAACTATGTATGGGCCGGGCGCGGTGGCTCAAGCCTGTAATCCCAGCACTTTGGGAGGCTGAGTCAGGCGGATCACGAGGCCAAGAGTTCGAGACCACCCTGGTCAACATGGTGAAACCCCGTCTCTACTAAAAATACAAAAAATTAGCTGGGCATGGTGGTGCATGCCCGTAATCCCAGCTACTCAGGAGGCTGGGGCAGGAGAATTGCCTGAACCCAGGAGGCGGAGGTTGCGGTGAGCCGAGATCGCGCCATGGCACTCCCGCCTGGGTAACAAGAGCGAAACTCCGTCTCAAAAAAAAAAAAAACTATGTATAAGGTCTAGACTCTGTAGGCCAGCTAATACAATACAAAAATAACTAACAACTAAAGAAAAGTATACAGTAATCCACACAGGTGTTATACATTAATATGATACATTAAAACATATGGTGGGTATAAAGAAGGAGAGTCACAATGGGGCTGCAATATTACCCAATTCGGTCAAGTCCCTGAGTTTAGAACCGGACCAGTATCTCTTCTCTATGCACAGATGTGACTTCAGTATCTCTTGTGATCTTCACAACATGACTGGCATGAATAAGGTTTCCTGTGAGAATAGAATAGAGTAAAATGCATCGGAAAGCAGATCCTTTTCTTTAGAGTCTTCCATTCATCTCCAGTTCACTGTTAGCATCTTTTAAATTTTTTTATTGTTATGGGTACATAATGGATGTGTATGTCACTGCTAGGAATTTGGTGCCTATCTTAAAAGAAGACTGGTTTGAGCAAACATACACATTATATATCTTCCTTGAGTTTTCATCTTCAGTCTAGTTTAGTAGGTTTTGTATGTTATGATATGTATACTATAGGTTGAGTACCTTTATCCAAAATGTCTGGGACCATGTTTCAGATTTTGGATATTTTTGAATTTTTAAATATTTGTTTATATGTAATGAAATATCTTGGGAATGAAGCTGAAGTCTAAACATGAAATTCATTTAGTTTTATATACATTTTATACACATAGCCTAAAGGTAATTATATACAATATTTTAATACTTTTTTCATAAAACAAAGCTTGTGTACACTGTACCTTCAGAAAGCAAAGTTGTCCCTATCTTAGCCACCTATGTGAACAGTCTGTAGCATCAGGTCAGCACTCAAGTTTCATGTTTTAGAGCATTTCTAATTTGGGGTTTGTATTACTATTTGGGGATTTTATACGTGTTTATATCATATCTAGTGTAGCTCATGGACTATTTAAAATATTCTCAATAATTTTCAGTATGTGGGATTTTGCCCCACAGTCTAATTGCAGAACATACCACCTAAGTGAGAGGTGAATAACTGTATTTACCAATTCAGTGGAACCAACCAATGAGGAATTCCCCTAATGATTTAAGCCTAGTGTCTATGGCTTAGAACGGTTAGACACCACTTAAGGTTCACTGGGGGCAACAAATCTACGCAAAATTCCCTCCCTAGCCTTGGTATGAAGTAAGTTAGGTCTGAGATTTAGATTTCTGTGCTAAGCAGTCTCTGAAATCACCTATAAAGCAATAATTACATCACTCAATGTTAGCAATTGAATGATTGTTAACAGCAGTAAGTTGTAAAGATTTGGTTAAGTTGAGGTTTACTAAAAACAATGAATGTTCTGTGACTCAGTTCCCATATTTGCAAAATAAAGAACACACCATCTGCTTTACATTCTGACAGTAGAGAAGTTCATTAGTATATATGAACCTTCTCTTTAATGGCATTCTTAGCTTTATTGCATGGAAATGTGGGTTTCAATCCATCTACATTTCCATGTTTGTTGTAATAACTAAGAAAATACAGAGAAAGAAATATACAAAATTGTTAAACAAATAGGTGGAAATAGCTCAAAAGTATTTATAAGAGGAGTTGTGAAGAGAAATTTTATTGAGAAAATTATAACCAGGAAATAATGGCAGTCAATCACATCGGTGATAATTAGCCCTTGTTTCTGAAAGCTGTGGACGACTCTAAAAGGCACAGAAGGAAATCTTCACGGTCATGAAAGGTTTGATAAAAAGGAACAATGGCTACAAGCTCAAGCAATTATAATTCGTTACCTACACAAACAGAGAGAGCCAGCCACACTGGCCAAAGGAACATCTGGCACACATAGAGGTGGGCTAATTTAACTCTGTTTCAACCGGAGGTCAGCAGAGGCAGCAATTACTTGGCTTAACTTACAGTAACAAAAGCAGACAAATGAAAAGAAAGCAGGAATGACCTGGCCGCACAGGTGAGGCTTACAGGAACAGTTGTTGAGAGGGTGTGTAAAACTCTAAGCTCTTTTGCACAATCATACTTTCTCTCACTTCAGTTTGTTTCAAATGTGGTTCTGCCTAAAGGAAACAAGAGTCTTCTAGAACTCGGATCCTTTTATGACGTTTATTATGACAAGTTAATACAGTTTAATAAGCTTTCAATGTATGCTTGAGATGAACACAAAGAAAACTATTTAAGTCTACCCAACATTTATTAAACGTTTGTTTGCTTTTATCAGTTTTGACATAAAGCATCTTCCTTTTCTGAGTTCAAAGATTTTGAAGCGCTTCAAACTATGACTTTTCTGGAAATAATGTCCAAAATTCTAAATGCAAAGAAAACAGTGTAATTAATGTGCTTCATTGCAGACCAAAACCAGCGCAATGCCAAACAAGAAAATTATGTATCATACACGACAGATCTAAAGGTCATGTGTCATCTTCAGGAAGCTATGATAAAATGCCTGACAACTTATTATTTGGAGGAAACATGATGTTTCCCTCACATAACCCTGAAACCCTGACATATTTCTCTCTGCTATTTCAACGTGATTTGAACATGTTTCTTTACTCCTTAAACAGGGCATCTGCATCCATAGATATTATGCTTTGAATAAAAATTATATACTAATATTTGCCTTTTTTAAAAGTAATTGCAAATAGCTGGTATAGTCATTCTGTTGGCTTTGCTTCACCACTTTTATACTGTAATGTTTAATATAGAATAAAGATGTTCTGAGAAAAATATCTGTAACTGATTTGTGAGTATTCACTACATAAAATGAAAAAGCCCTGATGTGATTCTGACCCTTGACAGTGTATTTGTATTTATCAATATATCAGTATACTTCAAATATATATATTATACGTTATAACATTATTTCTAAAATGTTATATGAAATATACATTATATACGTGTTTTATGTAATACATGTAAGACATATATGTATATTATGTGTAATTGTATATGTAAACACTTGTTATATTAAATATTAACATTATAAAATATTATTTTTAATGATATTTTAATCATTCCTGCCTTTTCTCTCTGTAGTACCTACCACATGCCCATTCTTGTTACATTTTTGAGATATATTTGCAAAATTGAAAAGGCTTTATGGTGTTTTCTGAATTCTATGTTTAATTTAAAACTCAACTCATAAGATGATGTTGAGGGGAGTATAAAATATACTGTTTCCAACAGAAAATATCTTTCTATTTTGGTACCTGTTAAAGGTGTTTCCAACTTCAGTTACAACATGATAAGCAAACTCTACATGAGTAAGAATGTGAGATAAAAAAATAAACAAAACTATTAGTTCTAAATGTATAGAACAATACCTTGTCTGTCTCCTTTTTGATATCTTCTATTCAAACTTAGCTGTTATCATAGCACTATGTGTTATTTTTATTACTAGGTTTATAATAATAAGCTGGTTTTGAATGTGAAAATATTCAGTAATCTTACATTATAATATATAGAGGGAGAGAAATTAGGAATTGTGATTCCATTTTACATTTCTTATTTCCAATGTCTTGAATATATTTGGTACTATTATAAAATTATAACTCAAGCTGTCATCATACAGTGATTAAAGGTGCATTTAAAGCTCTCTCTCTGAACAGAGAGGCTAAACTAGAATAAAGGAGGAAATCCTCCTTTTAAAGAATATTTATGTAACTCCAAACATGTAGAGTGGACCTCTTCTTTTTCATTAAATAAACAATCTTCCTGGGAAAGCCACACGTCTTAAGAGATTGCAGAGACAGCACCTTCTCTCTGTGGAGCTCTGAAGACAACAGGAAAAGAAAACAAATGAGAAGTAAGCATTAACCTCTGGCAGGAAAATCATGCATCCGGATCTAAAACTGCATGAAGGACAAAGAAGGATCACAAGAAGATAGTCACAGAACTATTTTAGCTGAGAACAATGGATTATTTTACGTTTTAAACAATCTCCGCAGAAAGGACCCAACATTCCATATACCAAACACATTTTGCTTAAAGTAGATTAACTTAAAAAAAATCAAACAGATACACTTCCAAAGGGTAGATAACATTAAATTTTCATTGCTGTCATATAAAAAGTAGGTAAATTGGCTAATACAAAGAATTATTCATTGAATAAGTCTTAATGTGCATATCATAGGCAATATAACATTTATACGTTTATTTTCTCTAGCATTTTAGAGGAGTACACATACATGTGCTATCCTAATATCTTACATTAGATCTATTCTTCAATATATGTTCCATCCCTTTGATATATACTGAAGATCAGGAATGAGTGACATTCAGAATATGTAACTATTGGTATGGCATGGACATCAAGAAATCAGAACACCAATCATAAACAAATATAAACCTACCTGTGTGAAGTGAATCATTTTCAGAATCAAAGGAAAAAGAATTCCTGTAAGCTGCTTAAGATAGTCTAGTTTTCGAACGAAAAATTAGAGATCCAGAGTTACCCTTGGGTTATGATATTGTATACGCTACCAGATTTCACAGGGTTAGAAGTAAAATTCAAAAATTGAGTAAAAAGGAATTCCCAAAAAGTACAACACAGAGAAAGAAGTAAGATAACAGGGTACCTGAAAAAAATACTTAAAACTTTTTTAAGCCATAAATGCCATAGGAATGTTCAATTTTATGGTACACAGACACAGAATTTTGTGTTCAACTCTGGGACCATGTTTAATTCCATGTATGTCCAGAGAAAAATGACAAAGATTGTAAAGAGACTTGAAACCATGTGAGGAACAAACTATACATATCCATAACGAGTCATCCCAGGGGATAGAATTAGAACAATAGGGCATTTTCCATTCAGTGAATACTTTGCTGCTCACCATTAACAACTTCATAGCAGTTCAAGTTATTCAATAAAAGAATAGGTTCCCTGGTGTTAACAGTGAAATTAAATTACTGAAGATGCTCAAGGAAACCTGGTTAGCAATAATGAGGGTTGCCCCCACAAAGGATTCAAACACTGGATGAGGAAACTTACAAGATGATCGAATTACGATGGTGATGGTTTATTGCACTAAAATTCCGTACTGCACTAAGACTATTTAATTAAATAGAAGTAGAGTCCATTTATAGCTCAGTTTAGCTCAACTTATTCAGAGGAGTAAGCTGTAAGCAGCCTTGACACCGTACCTGGTTGACTGGCCTGCAATCGACCCCTCCTAAAGCATGTCTCCTAATGAAGCCTCTTGCAATATGCAGCACTGCATCGGAGAAACCAGCAGGGCCTGTTAGTTCTTTTCTCTGCATTCCTGTTTAGCTTGTAGCTCCACCCATGAAACCATTTTCTGAGCATACTGCAGAGTCTCTTTAGGTTATTGCTAAACAAGAAACAAGGGCACTATAATGAAGTAACAAACAGGAGTTTCATGACAGTTTTTCCATACTCGAAAATAGGTAATTATAAGAAACTTGCTTATAAATCCCTCAGAATCATCTTGACAGGATCCAGAAAAAGGACAGGATATGATTTTAGATTTGGATCATGACACTCTGAGGCCATTAGTTTATACAGTCTGCTTGGGGGGTCTCCAGAGGCCACATTTGGTGGTATATTGGAAGTTTCTTAGCCCTTATATTCATTTTATTCTTCCTCATTATTGAAAGCATGGACTGGTATATGTCTATGCTCGTCTACATGCTTCAGAAGCGGTTCCTTTGTGCCTGGTTACCTTGGCCCCAGGGCACAGTAAAGAGGAACTTGAATTGAATAATGAAATTAGAATAGTAAGATCAGATCTGCAGTAAACATTGTAGATATAACCCGCAATAACAAAAGTTATTTGAAGTCCTCCATAGTTTTTAAGAGGGTAAAAGAGTTTTAAAACCAGAAATGAGATTTGCTACTTTTTAATTTTTATTGTATTTTTTTGAGAAGCAGTCTCACTCTGTCACCCAGGAACAGTGTCAAAATCTCAGTTCACTGCAACTTCTAACTCCTGGGCTCAAGCAATCCTCCCACCTCAGCCTCCTGAGTAGCTAAGACTACAGGCATGCACTACTATGCCTGGCTAATTTTTTGTATTTTTGATAGAGACAAGGTTTCACCAGGTTGGCCACACTGGTCTCAAACTCCTGGCCTCAAGTGATCTGCCTGCCTCAGCCTCCCAAAGTGTTGAGAATATAGGCGTGAGCCACTGTGCCCAGCCCAGAAAACATTTCTATACACTCTCTCTACACAGCAATGGATAGCTGGTTTCTGGCATACATTTTAATTAACTCAAATTATATTCTTTTGTCTATTCCCTGTGCAAGAATGCCTCCTTGTACTAGTCCTAAGAGCCTGTTGGTTCTTAGCCAAGGTGGTTATATCTTTTATTAGATCTGCTATTTCCTTATCTAATACAAGATCATTAGCAAGAAAGGGCTGTCCATAAAGCATCTCATAGGGGCTGAGTCCTATTTTCTGAGTAGAGTTTCGAGCCCCTAAGAGTGCTGTTGGTAATAGAGAAGGCCACGGGAGGTGGGTTCCTGTGCCAGTTTCTTTAGGTGTCTCTTATGAATTTCATACATCGTTCCCACGTTCCCCGAGGACTGAGGCCTCCAAGCACAGTGGAGATGATACTGCATTCCTAAGCCCTGGAAAGTCCTTGGGTCATGGCAGCATTGAAGGCAGGGCCGTTACCGCTTTGAAGACAGCAAGGGAGTTTGAATCTAGGGATTATTTTATTAATCAGGACTTTTATTACCCCTTGGGCTTTCTCTGTTTTACAGGGGAAAGCCTCAATGCAGTTGGCGTAGGTGCCTCCACATACTAACAGATATTGATTTCCTCCAGACCTAGGCATATGGGTAAAGTCCATTTGCAAATCCTCACCTGGGTAATGACTGGTTCGCTGCTTCCCAGGGGATACTTTGTGATGTGCCAAAAGATTATTTTTCTGGCATTTTTCACATCCTTTGACAATTTGTTAGACAGTCTTGAAGAGATCACCTTCTGTAAATATAGATTTGGCCATTCAATGTGTATTATCTATACCCATATGGAAGGTTTGATGTAGGGTTTTAAGTACTTTCCACCAGCTGGCAGCAGGTAGGAGTACTTTTCCCTCCTCAGTAGCTAGCCATCCTGAAGAAAGAAGATTATGTCCCTGGGAGATTGCCCACTCTACCTCTTCTGATGAGCATTGAGGTCTAGCTCCCTGGAGAGGTTTTCCCATATTACAGATCCTCCTGTAAATTCTTGTCTAGCTGCCCTTTTGGCCTCTAGGTCAGCTCGACGATTGCCCTCCTCTTCTTTCTCATCTCCTTTCTGCAGACCCCGGCAGTGTTAAGACTACTACCTCTTTGGACAGCTTGTAGTAAGTCTAAAATCTCCTTATGATGTTTAATGGGCGTTCCTGCCAAAGTTAGGAACTCTCTTTCCTTCCATATGTCAGCACAAGCATGCAGAACCAGGTGCGCATATTTGGAATCTGTGTAAATGTTTATTCTCTTTCCTTTTCCTAATTTCAGAGCTTGAACGAGGGTTACTAGTTCTGCCAGATGGACACTAGTTCCAGGAGGAAGAGAATTACTTTCAAGCACTGTGTGATCACTGACCGCTGCATATCCTGCTTTTCAAACTCCATTTTTCATAAATAAACTTCCGTCAGTGTATAGGTTAAGGTCAGGATTGGCTAGAGGAGTTTCTAAGAGATCCTCTTGAGCTGCATAATTCTGGGCTATAACCTGCTGACAGTTCTCTGTTTCCCCTTACTCGGGAAGATAAATAGCTAGATTGAGGGCTGCACATGTGCACAGCTGAAGTTCAGGCCCTTCAAGCATTAGGGCCTGATATTTGAGTAAGCGGTTATCAGGCAGCCGTAAGCCTCCTTTAGAGGCCAGAATTCCAGCTACATCATATGAAGTCCATACAGTGAGACCTTTCCCTTGCACTATTTTAACAGTTCCTTAGACCAGTATAGCCACTGTGGTTATGACCCACAAGCAGTGTGGCCAGCCTTTTGCTACTTAGGTATGCCACTGGTTGTGGCATGGTCCCCCAAGTCTCGGTGAGAACCCCCAGTGCTACTCATGACCTTTCGTAACATACAGGGAGAAGTCATTCCCTGTAGGAAGGCTTGAAACTGGAGCCTGCAGTAGTGCCTGCTTTAGAATCTGAAAGGCTGCCTCAGCTATAGGGCCCCATTGTAGTTGATGGGTGTTCACCTTTTGGATTTCCTTATTCAGAGTGTATGGGGGTTTGGCTTTTTCACCATATCTGGGAATCCACAACTGGCAGAATCCAGTTATTTCTAAGAATCTCCGCAACTGTTTTAAGGTTTTTGGATGGGGGAAGGCCAGTATGGGATGGATACATTCTCCATCAAAGGCCCAGGTGCCCTTAGACAAGACCTGCTGCCTACAAAGTTGGCCTTTTGGTTTGGAAACCTTATATCCACAAGTGGCAAGAAAGTTTAGGAGGTCCTGTGTGGCCTGCTGACACTGGGTTTCTGAGTTAGCAGTTAAAAATAAGTCATCATTTATTGAAGGACCAGGGTACCTGGATGTAAGAAATGACTCAGGTCCTGAGCTAGAACCTGGCCAAACAGGTGGGGGCTATCTCAAAAGCCCTGCGGTAACACTGTCCAGGTGAGCTGAGAATTCTGGTCTAAAGGGTCTTCAAAAGCAAATCAAAACTGGGAGTCCAGATGCAATGGAACACAGAAAAAGGCACCTTTATGGTCCAGGACTGTAAACCACTGTGCTTCTCCTGGTATCTGAGAGAGCAAGGTGTCCAAGTTGAGTGCAGCTGGGCATAAAGGGATCACAGCTTCACTGATAAACCTGAGATCTTGCACTAGCCTCTGTTGTCCATTAGGTTTTTGTACTCCTAAAATGGGAGTATTACAAGGGCTGTTACAGGACTTAACTAGATGTTGAGCTTTTAACTTCTTTACAATATTCTGTAGTCCCGTTTTTCCTTCCTGTCTCAAGGGTTACTGTCTTTGGGAAGAAAAAGAGGTGGGATCCTTTAGCCTTATTCAAATTGGGCATGCATTCTTTGCCCATCCAAATTGTCTGTCCATTGCCCAAATATTGGGATTAATCCCTTCTTTAAATAATGGGCAAGAGACAGGGATTTCCTCCCTGATGATGCTCATATAGACAATGGCTCCTGCACTGGCTAATAGGTCCCACTGTAGAAAGGGAGTTGGACTTCCTGGCATGATGAGGAAGGCATAGGAGAAGAGTATATCACCCCAGTTACAGCTCAGGGGTTGGGAAAATATGGAGAGACTGCTTGTCCTAGGACTCCTCCAACAGTTACAGACTCATAGGACAACAATCCAGGACAGGAGAGCAAAACTGAAAAGGCCGTGCCAGTGTCTAGGAGGAGATCAACTTCCTAGCCCTCTATGGCTAGCTTTACCCAGGGCTCATTGTGGATGATGGCTTGTGCTGGCACTTGCCACAGGTTAGCACATCCGCTCTGCTCCTCACAGGTAGTGGGGGCACCTGTACCTTTAAATCCCTGCAGCTGTGCTATTGAAAAGCTGGGCCTCACATGCAATGCTCCACAGGCTCAGTTCATAGCCAGGATGCACAGCCAGCTAGCAAGCAGGCCAGCATTCTGGGTCACTGGGCCGCCCCGAGGGAGTGTGCTCCTGTGCTGTGGCTGGCACAGCAGACCCTGAAGGAGGCTTGCCGGGGTGTCTTCCTGCACTGCAGCCCCCCCACCTTCACCACCGGTGATTGTGGCTTTTACAACCTGAGTCCACGCTGCCCGGTTTCTGCAGGCAGCATCTTCCCAGTGTTTCTCCTTAACGGATTTAAAAGACGTGAATAGGACAGATTAGCAAGCCAGAGGGGTCCAATACAGTCACCACTCTGAGGTAACACAGTCACTCAGGATGTTTCTCCTGGCTGGCTGGCCAAAGATGTCACTGGGTAGTGGGACAGGACAGGGCTCAACTCCCTCCCTGATTGGATGTGCCCAAGGTTCTTGGGCTGTCTTTGCACCAAGAATGAGAAAGAGGCCCTGAAGGGGCAGTGAGCTTCCTGTTCAAGTAAATATTGGACCCAAAGAGTTTAGCAGAGAGCGATTTATTAGGCAGAGAAAGAGAAAGAGAGAGAAGTAGAGTGACCTCCCACACTGCCATGGGAGGGGAAAACTGAGGGGTTATTGGCACAGGTAGAGATAGAGAGACAGCTCCCACATTACCATGGGAGGGGATCTGGAGAAGGAGTCTACACAGGTAAGGGGCAGGGGAATTTTAACCTGGGAGTTATTCTCACCTATTCATGTTCTCGTTTAATGAGAGTTCTTTTTAACTTCCTCTGGAGTGACTAGTCTTCAACTTTGATATCAGATTGGCTGTCCGATCTGCAACAGAGCCCCTTCGTCCCAGAGCTTTCTGTGGGCTTTTTAATCAGAGGAGCACACCTGGAATTTCACCTAGCAGGCATGGGGGAAAGTCAAAGAACTCTAGGTTCTTGGATGAGAGGTAGATGGAGGCATGGCGCTGGGAAGCTCTTGCCTTTGAAACCACACGCCTTGTGGACTCGGTTTTCCTTCACACAGTCCCTAATAACCACCAGAACTGTGAGACAATAAGATTCAGCTGTTTCAAGCTGCCCAATTTATGGTGCTTTATTAGTGTGGCTCTAGCAAACTAACACAATAGGCTAATATTATTAATCCCTCTTACAGCTTAGGGCCAACATCAGGATTTCCCTCATTTTATCAGTTTACCAGCATGAGAATAAGGAAAGAAATTTATCAAATTTTTTTTTCTTTTCTTGTTTCTGTCTTTCTGTGGTTGATTGAGCTCTAGAAACGTGTTATTAATGGGAGGTGCACAGAATTAGAAGCTCCAATGTCTGAGTTAGACAAAGGGAAAATTTTGCTGTTACCTCTTGGGTATCTTTGTACCTTTAAAAGATATCATGTACTCCAAAAGACAGTTACAGTATCTCGGAGTACATGATACCTTTTAAAGGTTCAAAGATACTCAAGATAACAGCAAAATTTTCTCTTTGCTTTCCATGCACTCAAGACACAAGATATTTTGTACTAGTTCTAATGAGAGACTGAAACAAGTGGTTTTTATGTCCATCAAAAGGCATGATATAAAAAGTATATAAATTAATTCTTGGAATTTACAAAATAAAACTAAATGGCATAACAAGAATAAATTTTTTAAAAATTTGTATACAGAACCCTTCAATTTTTTTCCTTTTATTTGTGGACAGTTTTTACTGATTGCATAAGACATCAGTTTGGGTGCAATCTACCTAACAAAACTATGGAACTAAAAATATTAGCTGACTTACAAAATAGTGAAATATTTATTTCCAAACATCTAAAAAGCAAATGACTTGAAGGTGGGAGAAAAAACAAGTAATGTCACCTAATGTGTAACCTTTGCTCCCAATTTAATGATTTACATTTGTAATCACAAGGTACCACATCATACATTACACTTGAGGGCATAATCCAGCTACAAAGTTAGCTTTGTATAGTTATTAACTTCCTTTATCTACAGTTTAAAAATATTTACTTCTGATTTAACTTGTTTATAATTAAAGTACAACTGAATTTTATTTGTTTAAGAGGTGTTCTTCAGTAGTTTACTGGGAAACTCAGAAAATAGAGAACAGGGAAGTGGGGACTCGCAGAACAGAGGCATGATAATGGCACAGAAACTAAGTTTTCAGTGCAGCCAGACAAGTAGCTGACAAAGAATGGAGGCTCAATGAATATTTGTCAAATAAATAAAATTAGTCTACTGGAAAAAAAAAAAAAAAAAAAAAACATGCACACACACACTACATTTCCTACCACTGGTTATAACTCAGTGTTTCCATCAAATGAGAGACCCCATAACAGCTATGCTTTCGATTCAGAATAGCACTTAATTACACCTGAATGTTACCAACTGAAAGGCCCAAACTGTCTCTACAGTTGCTTAGATCATCTCAAGATCTTTGCAGTTCGCAAGGTCATCTGCATAAAAACGTATTTTTAAAAGGGGTTCATAACAACTGCCAGAATATTGTTTCTTACAGCAGCAATCATGGAAAAATATGCAGTCTTCTATATCTAGGAAGTTTCTTGCTGATGAGATTTAGCAATGTGTTCATTGATTTCATCTCAAGGTAATTAGGGTCACTTTTTCTACCCCTAAATTTTAGACAAAAAGAAATTTATCCACTGGCTAAATAGTTTTTCGAGAGAGTGACTAATGAAAAAGTTTGCAAAACACCTGACCAGTATTCCTCAAAACTGTCAAAAATGTAAAAATCAAGGGAAGTCTTACATGCTGTCATAGCTAAGGGGTGTCTAAATGTGACAGCTAAATGTATTACCTTAGATGGGATCTTAGAACAGGAAAAGGGCATTAGGTAAAAACTAAGGAGATCTGAATAACATATGAACTTCATTAATAACCAGTGGATGAATACTGGTCCATTAATTATAATAAATATGTCATACTAATTATAACAACTGAGATGTTAATAACAGGGGAACTGGGTACCAGGTATGTGGAAACTCTGCTATCACAACATTTCTGTAAATCTAACACTATTTTTAGAAATAAAATCTATTTTTAAAATTGTTCAACTGTTTACATACATATAAAACACTTAGCAAATTATGCATCTGAAATCCTACTTATATGAAATTTCATGAATACCACATACATGGGCACACACACATATATACACACAAACAAAATCACACTCACTCCCATACACACAGGGCTGCTGAGATGCTTGGGTTAAAGCACATATACTTGTTTCCTGGTAGATGAGATAGGTTACTTTTAAACCAAGACTTTTTAGTCAGCAGATGAGTGGCCTGTCATTTTCCTTACACATAAGTTCATTGAGACTAGAAACTCTGTTTGTTTTGTAATCACAAAAACAGCTGCTACAAGGGCTCATTCTGTCTATCTGTGCTTTATGAAGCTAATATTTCCCATCTAAGAGATATCAGAAAATGCCTCCAGGTCTAGGATGAAATATAATAAAACTCTTGCTATAGGCATATCAGTGGGAATTAAGGTCATCACAAGTCTTCCTCAATGGTGCAGTTTAGAAAATTTATTTATTTCATGCTCTTTGCATGAAATTGTTTTACAGGTGTTCAATTCATATGTTTTAGACATAATTCAAGAGAAAAGCATGTGTTTTTCCCAAAGTAGGCCAATATAACTTTATAGTATCATTCATCCTAAAACGTTATTGTAAAAATTTTTTATATATATTTAAGGTTTAAAAAAACAATATTAAACCAAGCCTTCTCATGATTAGTGTATACACTGTGGAATAGCAGATGTTACAGTGTACCCTGAGGACAAAAGAGGCTGCCAAATTTGAACACATCAGTTTTAACAACCCTGAAACTCATTTTTGCCAAATGTTTTAAGTACAGGAAATAACTTGAGCCATGCTGTATTTTCTTCATTATTTAAAACATGACTAAAGGTTGAGTATTTCAGAATATCTGAGGCAAATAGCCAATTAAAGCTATGTTCATGATTTGCAAACTACTTTGTGAGATGATTACACACAATAATCCAACTTGAGTTACCTAAAGTAACAGGTTGATGATAAGACCCCTCACGTTTTCAAAAATTATTTGCAATGATCCATACTATTGGTCTAAATTAAAAGGCAGAAATAAGGTATTACAAACATAAATGTGTGGCAACATCTGAATATTTTTTAAAAAGAAATAAACGTGTTCTAAAAATATCTCAATGTGATGTTGAGTTTTACATCTTTTATTTCTGCATTATGTACTTATGGTTTTATCCAACAAATATTGAGTGTGTTTTCATCCAATTCACATTCATAATTAGAGATGATACCCAAAATATACTTGGGAGGACAGAAATATAAAAAACAAAACTTCCAATGACCTATGATCATTTTAATGTACAAATTGTGTCAGAATAAAAATTTACTTAAAGGAAGAATCCGGCAATATCTGTGGAGAAGTATTGTGTATACATATGTATATATTTATGTTTGAATAGCAATCTGTAAACCACTTTGGCAGCTTATTCTGACATAGAACTTAAAGTCACATGGTTAGATTCAGTGTGTAACAACAGATGACTTTCTTTTATAGGCTCTAACAACACCCTTAATTCCACCCATATTGGTCACGAACTAGTCATCACCAACAGAAAAACAAGTCAAAGTACAAGCATACTGGGTCAATAACATTACCATTTGCATACACAGTGCAAGGTTTTTACATTGTGTTCACTTAATTCTATTTGTCATGTGCCCACAATGTATATTCAATATCTTAGCTAAAAACTGCAGTTACTTTTGCACCAACCTAATGATACTAGAACGTCAAAAAATACTAAAAGAAAAAAAAGAAATACTAAAAGAGCTATATTTATGAAATACATTTAGTGTAAATGGCTCCTGGAAATGCCAAAATATAGAAACTAGAGATGGATGACTCCTCTGTTCTGGCAAAACGATATCTCTCAGAATCCAGCTTAGAAATCATTTCCTCTGGGAAGGTTAACCAAAACACTGTCCATTTGCCCCCATCTGTAGATAGTTTCCTACTATCTCTATTTATTTTATTAAGACTCCTAGACTTACTTCACTGTATTTTAATTTGTTAATTTATTTACATATCCATTTATTTACATATCTACATATTATAATTCATTTATTTACTTATCTGCCAGTCCTATTAGGTCACAGACTCATTAAAGGGGTGAATTCTTACTTATCCAGCTTCTGGCTCACTGCTCTGTACATTTTAAGCATTCATTAAGTGTTGATACATATGGTTGAGTGAAAGAAACCAGTCAAAAAAGCTGTATAGTATATAACTGTTCTGCAATGAACAAGTCTATGCAGACCTACATCCAAGGGCCAAGGAAGCCGAGAGGCTGAAGAAATAGGCTGATAAATCCAGTTTCTCAGAAAGAAAAATTTAATCGGGACTTAAGAACAGAAGCCATGTCTCAAGCAGCCACAAGCTGAAATGGCGGATCACCACATTTCCCAGGGCTTAATAATATGCCACAGGGAAAGGGTATGTGTGTTACAGAAGGGATGTGCCTAACAATTGCTTAAGGGCGGGATTTATGGTACATATGATAACATCAAGCTTGTTTTGACCTAAGAGAGGATTTACAGTAAGTGCATACTCTTACAAAAAGAACAGTAGGTAAAATATAAATCTTAGAGGCCTTCCAGAACTAGGGTTATTCAGAAGTCAACACGGTGGATTAGCATCCAAGATGGAGTTGCTTTAGTCTCCACAATGACAGTCTGGAAAAGGCAAAAGTATAGGTAGAAAAAAAAATCGGTGATTGCTAAGGTTTTGGCAAAGGGAGGTCCCTCTTACCCTCCTACAACACTTGGAAATTATGGGAGCTACAATTTAAGATGAGATTTGGGTGGAGACACAGCCAAACCATATCAAGCAGTGAGACTGTTGAGTATGATACTATAAGGGTAGATATATGACATTGTACATTTATCAAAACCCATAGAATGTGCAACACAATGAATAGGTTCTAGTCTAAACTATAACCTTGAGTAAATAATCATGGACCAATATTTGATCATCAACTGTAAAGAATGTTACATACTGGCAAAAGATATTAACAAGAACAGAGGCAGAGAGAGTAGAAGAGGGGGAGGGCCATATAAGAATTCTTTGTACTGTCTGCTCAATTTTTCCATAAAACTAAAACTGTTCTAAAAACCTATTAATTTCAAAAATATGTTGAAAAATAAAGTATGCTTAAAAACTGTGATTCTGTTTCAACTTACTGAGCAATGTTAAATTCTTTCACAAACTTTATAACTGCCATTAGAGTACTAAAAAGAAATTCTGAACATCAGCATGTTGAGATTAATTTGGTAAAGCTGTAGTTGGAATTCTTAGATTCTTTACATTTCTGACACACTGCCAATATCATTACTTGGCAAAACAAGTATCTCCCCAGGGTATCTTCCCTACTTTGAAACATCATTTTCTGGTTACCTGCTTCCATACCCCTCCTCTGCTAATGTTTACAGTGTATGCGCACAAAGGAATGGTTTCCTACTTATTCATACTACTAGGATTCATTTGAGGATTGTATGTGATCTTTACCACATGCATTTATCATATTAATAGATTGTACTCAAGTCATATTTTTTTGACTCATGTATACCATCTAGTCCATGTCCTTAATCAAGGTAAAACTTTAAAATATTGCCCCAATATATAATTTCAGCCACCGTGCACTCAACACTATTAAACTCAAAAATTTTTTAATTACATTAATCAAAATTAAAATTTATCTTGAATATCTCACTCAAGAAATTTTTTTTTATTACACACTAACTTCCAAGAAATAGGAGCTTGGACTATAATAAACACTATCACATGCTTTCTATCATTAAGGAGTTTACACTTTTTTTAAGTGAAAGGGACAAATGAACAGACAATTACCATACAGCACTGTTATTTCTACAATAATGGGTAAGTTTTAGGCTATTTTTTAGTAGATACTGTCCATAAAACTATTATTTTTACTGTCAGTCTAAAGATGCTGCAGAGTCAGAATAGACTCAATAAGAAGAATCATTAGGAAGAAAAAGAAAAGACGAAGGAAGAGTAAGACTATTACATGGTCTCTGACTTGAGAAAGTGGGAAGATAGTGCCACAATTCACAGAGATATGGAACACAGAAGCAAGACCTGATTCCATGGGCAGTTAGTGATGAGTAGTTAGAGGCAAAAAGGGCAAAGTGATAAAATTTCACGTATAAGAACAGATAAAATGGAGAATAAATATACTTATTGAGAGAGTCTACATGACGTAGACTGTGAACATAAGAGAGTCTGTGTCAAAGCCCTAAAAGAAATTAACAGAAGTCAACACCAATAGTTTAACAGAAGAGGACCTTGCCAAGAACCCTAAAAAGACTAAAAATTGGAGGGCAAGAAACAGAGTGCAGAGGCAGGAAATTTAAGGCAGGAAAATGGTTCAATAAGTAGGAGATAAAAAGAATCAGATGTTAAAGAGAAGTAGAAATTGCAAAGATCGCAATGTGTACATGTATGCCTGGACATTGCATGATGAATATTGCTATTTTCTTAAGAGAAAAGCTAAGTTGGTACCGTTTCCTTCCCCTCCCTTCAGTGCCTATCATCCATCATCCATTGATATTCATCATCCATCTATGTATTCAAAAAATGTAAAGGGCCCATAATGTCTAAAGAAATGAAATACTTTACAAATAGAAAGCAAATTCTTTTGAGTGGTTGGGATATATCAAAGACAAAACACATCAGAAACTCTGCCTTGGTGGAGCATTCACTTTGGAAGTGAGGAAAGCAGAGAATAAAATACAAGTGAAGGGAAAAGAAATTTTAATAGATTGAATATTTAATAGTATGTGCATTAGTTCTTATTCTGCTAATAAAGACATGCCCAGACTGAGTAATTGATAAAGAAAAAGAGGTTTAATGGACTCAGTTCCACATGGCTAGGGAGGCCTCACAATCACAGCAAAAAGCAGAGGGGGGAACAAAGGCATGATTTACGTGGCATCAGGCAAGAGAAATGAGAGCCAAGTGAAGAAAGAGGCTCCTTGTAAAACCATTAGATCTCATACAAAGTAATTCTCTGTCATGAGAACCATATGAGGGAAACTGCCCTCATGATTAAGTATCTCCACCTGGTCCTGCTCTTGATACATGGGGATTTTGACAATTGAAGGTGAGATTTGCATGAGCCCATAGAACCAAACAGATCATTCTGCCTCTGGCCCTTCCCGAGTCTCACGTCCTCACATTCCAAAGCCAATCATGCCTTCCCAACAGTCCCCTAAAGTCTTAACTCATTTCGGTATTAACACAAAAGTCCATAGCTCAAAGTCACATCTGAGATAAGGCAATTCCCTTCCACCTATGGACTGGTAAAATCAAAAGCAAGTTAATTACTTCCTAGATATAATGGGGGTACAGATATTTGGTAAATAAAGCCATTCCAAATGGGAGAAATTGGCCAAAACAAAGGAGATGCTGGCCTCATGGAAGTCCAAAATCCAGCAAGGCAGTCAAATCTTAGAGCTCTTAAATGATCTTTGACACCATGTCTCAGATCCAGGTTACACAGATGCAAAAGGTAGACCTCATGGCTTTGGACAGTTCCACCCCTGTGGCTTTGCAAGGTATATTACCACTCCCCCAGCTATTTCGTGGGCTGGCATTGAGTGTCTGTGGCTTTTCCAGGCACGTGGTGCAAGCTGTTGGTAGATCTAACATTCTGGGGTCTGGAGAATGGTGGTCCTCTTCTCACAACTCCATTAGGCAGTGCCCCAGTGGGGACATTGTGTGGGGGCTCCAACCTCATATTTTCTTTTAACATTCTCCTAGCAGAGGTTCTCTACAAGGGCTTCACCCCTGCAGCAGACTTCTGCCTGGACAATCAGGCCTTTCCATACATCCTCTGAAATCTAGACAGAGATTCCCAAACCTCAATTTTTGATTTCTGCACAACAGCACACCCAACACCACGTGTTAGATACCAAGGATTGGGGCTTACATTGTCTGAAGCAATGGCCTGAGCTGTACCTTCTACCCTTATAGTCACAGTTGGAGAGGTTGGGATGCAGGACACCAAGTCCCAAGGCAGTGAATAGCAGGAGAGGCCTGAACAGCAAGGCCCAGGAAACAACTTTTCCCTCCTAGACCTCCAGGCCTGTGATGCGATGGCCTACTATGAAGGTCTATGACATGTCCTAGAGATATTTTCCCCATTATCTGGGTGATTAACATTTGGCTCCTTATGACCTATACAAATTTCTACTGCCAGCTTGAATTTCTCTCCAGGCAGTTGGTTTTTCTTTTCTACTGCATCATCAGTCTGCTAATTTTTCAATTTTTTTGTTCTGCTTCATCTTGAATACTTTGCCATTTAGAAATTTTGTCTGCCAGATATCCTAAATTATCTCTCTCAAGTTTCATGGATCTTTAGGGCAGGGGAAAAATGTCACCAATCTCTTTGCAAAGAGTAACCTTTGCTCCAGTTCCTGACAAATTTCTCATCTTCATCTGAGACCACCTCAGCCTGGACTTTATTGTCCAAATCACTGTCACCATTTTGGTCACAGCCATTCAACAAATCTCTAGGAATCCAAAATTTCCACATCTTCCTTTATTCTTACCCTTGCAAACTGTTACAACCTTTGCCTATTACCCAGTTTCAAAGTTGCTTCCACAGTTTTGGATTTCTTTACAGGAGCACCCCACTACCCAGTACCAATTTACTGTATTAGTCTATTCTTATGCTGCTAATAAAGACATACCCAATACTGGGTAATTAATAAAGAAAAAGAGATTTAATTTACTTGTCATTTCACATGACTGAAGAGGCCTCACAATCATGGTGAAAAGGAAAGGAAGAAGTAAGGCACATCTTACATGGTGGCAGGCAAGAGAAGTGAGAGCCAAGTGAAGAGGAAGCCCCTTATAAAACCATTAGATCTCATGAGAACTCACTCAGTATCACGAGAATAGTATGGGGAAACTGCCCCCATGATTCAATGAACTCTACCTGGTCCCACCCTTGACACGTGGGGGTTATCAAAATTCAAATGAGATTTGGGTGAGCACGCAGAGCCAACCCATGTGATGAATTTGAGAAAATAAATATACACCAATGTCAAAATGCAATGCCTAGCATAAAAACAAGGGATTTCTTTTCCTTTTTTCTTAATTCAAGAGAAAAGAAAATTGAAATGTTTACATACCTCATATGGTTTGGCTCTGTGTCCCCACCCAAATCTCAACTCAAATTGGATTCCCCATGTGTCAAGGGACAGACTTGGTGAAAAGTGATTGGATCATGGTGGAGTTTTCCCCCATTTCCCCCAAGCTGTTCTCCTGATAGTGAGTGAGTTCTCACAAGATCTGATGGATTTATAAAGGATCTTCTCCCTTCACTTGGCCCTTTCTCTCACCTGCTGCCATGTAAGATGTGCGTCTCTCTCTTCTGCCATGACTGTAAGTTTCCTGAGCCCTCCCCAGCCAGGTGGAAATGTGAGTCAATTAAACGTCTTTGCTTTATAAATTACCCAGTCACAAGTATTTATAACAGTGTGAGAACAGACTAACAAGATGCTATTACATTGATGCTATTATAGAAAAGGAAAAGAAACTGAAAATAAAGTAAAAATCAAGCAGATAAATGGTGAAGTAGTATTTTAATGAAGAGGAAAAGAACTAGATTTTGAAGTAAATATAGAAAGATTTATAGTTACAGCAAAGAAGTGACATTGTTAGCATGATCTGGAACCAAGGAAAAGGAGATAGCCATAGATGTGTTAACAGTAAGTAAAGGAAGTTACACTTTACACTTTCAGGTAAAGTAAAAGTTCTCCTACTCACAGTGAAGAAAATAGTTTAGTAATGAGGAGGTTAGAAAACAGTGGAAATGTTTGAATTCGCTATAGTAGGGCATAAGGGACAGAACCAACTAGATGAAGATGGGAAGGTTGCATGCTATGTTGAAGACCAATGAGATTGGAGCCTGTGAATAGAGGGCCACATTTACTTTTGTAGTTTATTATTTGCTCTCACAATACCCTAATAGCATGAATTTGAAAATATAGAAGTGGAATAGATTCGTCCATGTAGATACAACAGTAACATAATGACATTGACATTATTGACAAGAATGTGATGCCAAAAAAGGGTTGTGAAATCTGGAAAAGAAAGAATAGAGAAAAGTCAAGAGAGGGCTGACAGGGAAGAAGTAGAATGGCCAAAGGCCTAGAGATCGAAAGTTTAAGACCCTCAAATATTATAATAATAGATTTTGAATGATGCCTGCCTCAATAAAGGTAAAAGTTAAAAAATACTAATATCTGAAAATTTGTTGAAAAAAGAGTTCTATGCTTTGGACAAATATTGACTTAACTATTTACCATCGTATCTTAAATAACTACCAACTATTTTATTAGGTATTCTTAATTACCCAAGAAATTCAATTAGGTACAAAGAAAACAGTGGACTTATTCAAACTTAATAAAACATGAAATTGATTTGAAAGTAGGATTTAGATTCATTGCTTAGGGTGAAATCTTACAGAAAAAGCTAGAAGATGCCTGGAGGTACAAGTGGCATAGCTTCTCTGTTGTTTATCTGTTAGGGAAAAGAACAAAACTTTGGGAGCAAAATTAATAAACCTACGGATTCCTTTTAGGGTGCTAGGGAGGTATTCACCAGTAATACCCAGAGAGATAAAGTGAAGTGAAGAAAGGAGCCTATTTTAGTTGCTTTGTTTTAAAACAGACTATTTTTTGAAGCAAATTTAGTTTCACAGAAAAGAGACAGCAGAAGGCACAGATATTTCCTATATACTCACTAAAGCACAGAAGCACAATCTCCCCAACTATCAACACCCCTCACCAGAGAGGTACATTTGTTAAAACTGATTAATCTACATTGTTATGTCATTATTAACCAAAGCCCATAGTTTATATTAGGGTTTATATCAAAGCCAATATTTGTGCTTTGAACAAATGTATAATGACAGGTATTCACTGTTATAGTTTTATACAGAATAGTCTCACTGCAATTACAGACCTCTGTTCTGTCTCCATAGTTTTACCTTGTCCAGACTGTCATATAGTTGTAACCAAGGTACCCTTTTAGGATTGGCTCATTTCACTTAGAAATGTACATTTAAGGTTCCCCTCGTCTTTTAATGGCTTCACAGCTCATTTCTTTTTAACACTAATTAATATTGCATTGTCGGGCCGGGCGCGGTGGCTCACGCCTGTAATCCCAGCACTTTGGGAGGCCGAGACAGGTGGATCACGAGGTCTAGAGATCGAGACCATCCTGGTCGACATGGTGAAACTCCGTCTCTACTAAAAATACAAAAAATTAGCTGGGCACGGTGGCGCGTGCCCGTAATCCCAGCTACTCAGGAGGCTGAGGCAGGAGAATTGCCTGAGCCCAGGAGGCGGAGGTTGCGGTGAGCCGAGATCGCGCCATTGCACTCCAGCCTGGGTAACAAGAGCGAAACTCCGTCTCAAAAAAAAAAAAAAAAAAAATTGCATTGTCTTTTGTATCACAGTTTATTCACTCATTGACCTACAAGACATCTTGCTTGTTTTCAGGTTTCAACATTTACATAAAGCTGCTGTAAATATCTATAAGTAGACTTTTGTGTGGGTGTAAATTTTCAAATTCTTTGGATAAATACCAAAGAGCAAGATTGCTAGATCAAATTTACAATAGAGATTTAGAAGTTATTCGAGTCTACTTTCAAATAACACTATGCCATTTCATGGGTAGTGAGAATACCTTATCATAATAATAAAAAAAATCCTAATTCCTGTCTCTTATTGATATTGCTGGCATTCATTACACTTATATATAAGCATATATAAACATAAACATATATGTTTTTGATATATATTCAAATATATATATTCAAATACATTATTGCTATTATTTTAAACAAATTATCTGTTAGATCAATTAAGAATTAAAAATGGAAGTTTTTATTCTAACTTCATGTATTTCTTCTTTCATTCTCTTCCTAACTTTATGTAGATTCCAGTTTCTGACCTATATAATTTTACTTTTCTCTGTAGAACTTCTTAAATATGTCTTGCAAAGCAGGTCTACTGGTAACAGTTTCATTAATTTTTTTTATTGTGTGAGAAAGTATTTCTGCTTGATTCTTAGGGGATGATTTTGTAGGGTACAGCATTCTAGTTTGCTGGGCTTTTTTCCTCCGCATTTTAAATACTTCACTCCACTCTCTCCTTACTTTCCTGGTTTCTGAGAGAAAGTAGCATGTAATTCTTTGCTCTTCTATAGGCAAGATATCTTTTTCCTCTCACTTCTTTCCAACTTTTTTCTTTATTTTTGATATTCTGCAATTTGAATATAATATGCCCAAGTGTAGTTTTTGTTGTGTTTTGAATTTTTTTTCTCTCTATTTTTGTTTATTTTTGGTTTGGTTTGGTTTTGTTTGCAGCTACCTGAATCCTGGATTTATACTTTGGTATCTATGGAAGACATTATTGTTATTGCTTCAGATATTTCTTCTCTTCCTGTCTCTCTTCTCCTTCTGGTATTCTCATTACCTGTAGTTTAACATTTTGTTGTTATCTCACAGTCCTTGGATGCTCTGTTTTAGTTGTTTACTCTTTTTTCTCTCCACCTTTCAGTTTTAGAAGTGTTTTATTGAAATATCTCTAAGCTTGGAGATTCTTTCCTCAGCAATGTCTGAGGAAACATTTGCAGAGGGTTAGGCACTGAGCACCATGTGTCATGCTAGGCTGTGGACCAATGCTTTCCAGTCTGTTTTATTAATTGATTCAGAAATACATGTACACATTTGATACACATACTTCAGGTGACCTCAAATGGGGTATTATAAAATTTAAGAATTGGAATGACTCTCAGAAGCAATCTCTTTTACTAATAATTCTGAAAGCAACTAATATTTATTGGATGATTAAAATTTCAGACATCATGCTAAAGGCTTTACATGTAGTCTTTCATTTATTAATTACTCCAGTATTTTTATATGCATTATTTTTTATCTTCCTTGTGTACGTGAGGGAACTCACTTATACAAGGAAGAACTTTCTCTTCTGAAAGGTAAAATAACTTGCTTAAATTCACACAGTAAGAAGCAGTGCCAGTTTCTGAACCCAAGTTGATTCAGCAGCTTCAAAGCCCATAGATTTTCCTACAACATTCTCATAGATCATTAACGAAAACACTCATTAGAGGCTGGACGCAGTGGCTCACACCTATAATCCCAGGACTTTGGGAGGCCGAGGCGGGTGGATAACCTGAGGTCAAGAGTTCAAGACAAGCCTGGTCAATATGGTGAAACCCTGTCTCTACTAAAGATACAATAATTATCTGGCTGTGGTGGCATGCACCTGTAATCCCAGCTACCCAGGAGGCTGAGGCAGGAGAGTTGCTGGAACCCTGAGCAAATAGGCTGCAGTGAGCCGAGATCATGCCACTGCACTCCAGCTTGGGCGACAGAGCAAGACTCCGTCAAAAGAAAGAAAGAAAGAAACAAGGAAAGAAGAAAGGAAGAAAAGAAGGAAGGAAGGAAGGAAGGAGGGAGGGAGGGATGAAGGGAGGGAAGGAAGGAAGGAAAGAAAGAAAAAAGAAAAGAAAAGAAAGTGGGAGGGAGGGAAGGAAGGAAAGAAAGCAGGGGAGGGAGGGAGGGAGGAAGGGAAGGAGGAAGGAAGGAGGAAATAGAGGGGGAGGGAAGTAGAAAGGAAGGAAGGAAGGAAAGAAGGAAAACACTCATTAGAAAATGGGCAAGAGATGGTCACATTCACTGGACACCTAGTCTGGCTCAAGGTGACAAGTGTGGAAAGGCCCATGGGGAGGCTGTCTTCCTACTGCAAAGAGGCAAGTCTGAGAGCCGGTGCCGCCCAGCAATGACTCTGCTTTCACTTTCGGAGTGCCAGGGGAGATGACTCCGGTTCTGGGATCCCCCTTCCTAGTCACCTGCAATTCCCAGCTCACTCCACCTACAGAAAGATAAGCCATCTCAGTATGAGTTTTATGGGTATAGCTGACCTTTTGTGACTTCTGTGAGGAAGGGAGTTTCTTTGCTAAGCCTCAGAGAGAGCTGTGCCATATGATGCAGGAGAACTTTGTATGTATAACCTTGCTAGGTTGTTGGTGGGAAGCAGTGAGAGCAGGCACTCTCTGTGGAGTGTTTCAGTAGAAAGTGTCACAGCTAGGTCCATGCATCCAGAAGGCTCATCCCTATGAGATGTATGTTCTGGTCATGAGGGACATTTTGCACCTGGCTGAGCACTAAAAAATGCTATCTGGGTAGAGATGGTACACTTGTGAGGCATGTGGGAAACAATTCTGGTTTAGTGCAAACCTGCACCGGTACCAGAAGGAACACAATGGAATAGAGATGCGGACTATGCTTCCTCTGTGCAAGGCTGCAGATTATGTCAGGAAGGCCCTTCATCTGTGGGAAAGTTGGGAAGGATTTTCCCAGCAGCTGTGCCTTCTCCAGCACCCGCCACTCACAACTGGATGGAAGCCACACTGCAGCACCAAATGCGGGGAGGCCTTTCATAGCAGAAAAGGTCATTACAAGTGCAGTGAGCCAGGAAATCTTTCAGATACAAATCCAGACTTGTTCAGCATCAGGAATTTCACAAATGGAGAAAAAGCCTTAGAAGTGTGGCAACTATGGGAAATTCTTTAGCCAAAACTCCAGTCTCATTTGTCACTGGAGAATTCCACTGGAGAAAGACTTATGAGTGTGGCGAATGTGGAGAATTTCTTTAGGCAAAGCTCTGGCATCATGGACCACTGGAGAATTTACACTAGAGCTAGGCCTCATGGATATGGTGAATGTAGGACATCCTTTAGCCGGAGCTCCATCCTTAGTAATCACAGAGAGTTCACACTGCAGCAAAGCCCTGTGAATGTGGTACATATGGGAAATCCTTTCAACAAAGACCTGGCATCATTCGGCACTGTAGAGTTCATGCTGGAGAAAGGCTTCTACATTCAGTACAACTCAGCAGGGAGGCATCTACCTGATCAAACCCCATGCATCTAAACATCCACAGTAGAGAGGTTCCTTACAAATTCCAGGTAAGTGGGAAGGTTTAAGGAGCTGCATTGTACTTTCTAACCTGTGCAGGCCATGACCCTTGCCAGATTTAGTTCACTGCCAGTTTCTATGGCATAAGTCCTTTCACACTACCACCTGACAGGTTCCCCACAGTGTGTATTAGTCACCCCAGTGTAACAAAGGAAAGCAGATGTTTCTGTTCCCTCCCTCTCATTCCCTGGAGAAAACCATGAATAGTCTGTGCCCTTAGGGGAGTGTCATTCCTTCCTCTCTGACTAGTTAAGGCACGATCCTGACCCAATATTGTCTAAGATTGATCCAGTCTGGGTATTACTGGCAATTTGCAAATAATTTTTCCTTCTTCCAATTTTGGTCTAATTCGTATTGCTTCCAAAGACCACCTGGGAAAGAGTATTCCACTTGGTGATCCTAGTTTGTGGTCTAGATGCCAGTAATTCTTTGTAGGCTCTGAGGAGGGGGGTGTTGTTGTGACAGCTTATAGGACTTTAGGGAGAAGGATGAATCCCTTTTTCTCAGGGGATGTCAGGTAACTCCCAGCACCATTGAGGAGACTCCAGGCACTGCACAGGAACCATGTGCCCAGAGGTCCAAAACTCAAGTTTCTGGTGTTAATTGTAAGAATATAGAGGCCAGGCTGAAACCATAATTGGTGCAGAAACACTGGGTGTGATTAGTGAAGTCTGGAAGAGACTGCGTCAACGTCGAGAGTGACGCCGCCTCTGCAGTGTCTCCGTAGGTGTTTCAATGACTGCGCTATGAGAATGAATGGATGAACTCCATGCTGGTTTTTTCTTGGGACTGACTCATTGTCAGAGCCAATAAGGTTTTGTTTACTACTGTAATGACCTCAAGGCCATTGCTGCACAGCCAAGAAAATGAAAATAGAGAAATGAGACACCTCATAGTCCAGGGATGCGGCTTTTTTCACCCTTCTAGCATTTCTATTGACCCATACCGGAATGTTGTTTATTGCTTACCGATATTTCCTGCCACTGATGCAGGCTGCCTTTCCCAAGGCATGAGGGAGTAAATGCAAGGTTGCAAAACCTTATGTGTTCCTTTAAAAAGTAGATCCGGGCCGGGCGCGGTGGTTCACACCTGTAATTCCAGCACTTTGGAAGGCTGAGGCGGGTGGATCACGAGGTCAAGAGATCGAGACTATCCTGGTCAACATGGTGAAACCACGTCTCTACGAAAAATTAGCTGGGCACGGTGGCGCATGCCCGTAATCCCAGCTACTCAGGAGGCTGAGGCAGGAGAATTGCCTGAACCCAGGAGGCAGAGGTTGCGGTGAGCTGAGATCACGCCATTGCACTCCAGCCTGGGTAACAAGAGCGAAACTCTGTCTCAAAAAGAAAAGGTAGATCCACACTTATATTTAGATAATTTTTTTTATTTTTTTTTTATTGCATTTTAGGTTTTGGGGTACATGTGCAGAGCATGCAATACAGTTGCATAGGTACACACAGGGCAGTGTGTTTTGTTTGCTTTCTCCCCTTCACCCACATTTGGTATTTCTCCCCTGGCAATCCCTCCCCACCTCCCCCTCCCACTGGCCCTCCCCTTTTCCCCCTATAGACCCCAGTGTTTAGTACTACCCTCGTGGAAGACGGTGTGGCGATTCCTCAAGGCCTTAGAAATAGAAATCCCATTTGACCCAGCAATCCCATTACTGGGTATATATCCAAAGGACTATAAATCGTTCTACTACAAGGACACATGCACACGAATGTTCATTGCAGCACTGTTTACAATAGCAAAGACCTGGAATCAACCCAAATGCCCATCGATGATAGACTGGATTGGGAAAATGTGGCACATATACACCATGGAATATTATGCAGCAATCAGAAATGATGAGTTCGTGTCGTTTATAGGGACATGGATGAATCTGGAGAACATCATTCTCAGCAAACTGACACAAGAACAGAAAATGAAACACCGCATATTCTCACTCATAGGCGGTTGATGAAAAATATTTAGATAATTTTTAACATTATTGAAGTTTAACTGGCATGCTATAAACTACACATATTTAAGGTGTACAATTAGGTTGATTATCAGCCTGGATGATATACCAAGACCCCCATCTCTATTTCAAAACAATTAAAAATATTAGCTGCTCTTGGTGGAGCATGTCCTTGGTCCCAGCTGCTTGAGAGGCTCATGGGGACGATACGCTGAGCCTCACCATACTGAATTATGATCACAGCTTGCACTACAGCCTGCGCAACAGAGCAAGACACTGTCTCAAAAAAAAAAAACAAAAAAAACAGTGTACAATTTAGGTAGTCTGGACATACATAGAAACTCATGAAACTGTCACAATCATGCTAATGAACATATCCAAATATCTAATCCTGTATACCTTTTTAATAATCTTTCCCTGCCCTCACCAGCCCTTCAGGCAACCTTTGATTTTTTTTTTCAAAATAAATTAGTTACTATTTTCTATGGCTGGAATCTTAAAGTGTTTTATTATTATTATTATTATCCTTGTTTACTTTGTGCTGCATAATTAATATTTATAATATTTATAAATGTTTTAATATTTATAAATGTTGCTTATGTGAATAGTTCACTCTTTTCTTGGTGAGTCTCAATCTGTTCTATGGAAGTTATCACTATTTGCTTACCTATTTATCTGTTAATGGACATTTGAGCTGTTTCTGGTTTGGGGTTATTACAAATAAACTGGCATATTTGAAGTATACAGTTTGATGTTTTGATATGCTTATGCTCTTGAAACTGAAAATTTTTTCCTGTACTTACAACATATAAAATTATGTATACAAAGACATACTTGACCTTTTGTAACGGATATTTTATATGTAGACACAAATGGAGAGGGATGTATTATGAGGCTCTAGGAGCCCTCCTCCAATCTTCGATCATTATTTATCATTTCATAGCCATTCTTCTTTCATCTGCCTCCACACATTACGAGGTGGTTTTACTTACGATTCCAGACATCATGTCATTTCATGCATATTTTTTTTTATTTGACTTGCAATTCCATTGATTTTACTTGCAATTCCAGACATCATGTCATTTCATGCATAATTTTTCAGGATGCACTTCTATAACGTAAGTGTTCTTTCGTAGCTCTAATAACTCTCATACAAAACAAAAGTATTTTAAAATATTAAAAATGGATAAGCAGATGAGTTGATAACCAAATAAAAATACTATACGTGATCAGTAAGCATATAAAAATATTCAACCTCACTAACAATAAAGATATACACATTTAAATAAAAACGACTATTTAATTTTTTCTTACCCACATTTGGCAAAGATATAAATGAGTGACACTATTTGATAGAAGGGATATGGTCACTTTCAAATTAATTGGTGGGAGAATACATTGGTATCTCATTTTTGATTTTTAGTTTCTTCTTTTACAGTCTGGGTCTCACTGTGTTACCCAAGCTGGAGTGCAGTGGTGTGATCACAGCTCATTGCAACCACGATCAAGCAGATATCCTGTCTCAGCTTCCCAAGATGCTGGAACTAGAGGTAAACACCACCATGCCCAGCTAATTTTTAACATTTCTGTTGTAGAGACAGAGTCTCACTATGCTACCCATGCCTGGTCTTTAACTCCAGGCCTCAAGGCTATCCTCTCACCTCTACCTCCCAAAGCACTGAGATTCCAAGCATGAGCCACTGCATTCCAGCAGTATCACACTTTCGGAAGGTAATTTGGCAAATCCTTTTAACTCAGAAATTTTACTTTTAGGAATTTAATGTAAGGACATAACGAGAAAACTTCAAAAAAGTGTAAAAAATACAAATAATCTAAATGTCCCAAAATGGATATTGGTAAATTAACTTATGAAATTTTGGTATATTGGAATACATGTAAAATCCAGTTTTGTCATTTAAAATAATACTGTTAATATGATAGCAAATATATTTTAATTTATGTGACAAATCTTAAAATATCTTCTTAATAACTTCACTTGTTATGAACAGAAATGATAAAATTAGCAAAATATGTATGGTTTATTATGTATCACATTAATTTTATACAAATACGACTAAGATCAATTTACATATTTAAATGTGAACATTTTGTTTCACATGGTTAGCAAATTCATAAATATTTTGGCAATATTCTGTCAATCCTGATCAATATTTAGTCAATTATGTTCTCTTTGTAGACCACAATTATTTTGTTTTCTATTTTTTAATTGATACATAATTGTACATATTTAGGGGATACAATTTGATGGTCTGATACATGTATATGTTGTATAATAATCAAATTAGGGTAGCTAGCGTATCCATTACCTCATGCATTTTTCATTATAGTGAGAACATTCAAAAACCTTTCTTTAAGCTATTTTGTAATAGAAGACACTTAACCATAACTATCTTCACCCTATTGTGCAAAAGGACACCAGAACTTACTTCTATTTTCTTGTAACCTTGTACCCTGTTGACCAACCTCTCTTCATCCTCCCCAATCTCTAATTTTCTCCCAGTGTCTGTAACCAGTGTTCTGCTCTCTACTTCTATGCGATCAACCTTTTTTAGATTCCATTTCAAAATGTTAACTTTAAAAAGCAAGTTATTAAGCGACATATTTTCTTCATATGCCTTACTCAAATCCGGAATTGTTTTGCCTACTCGACTTTAAGGCTGGAAATCATATCACAAAAGAGCTTAGTTTGGCATGAGAAATTCTTACTGAACCTATGCTGGCTCATTAAGAATGGGGGAGGAAGAAAGATGCCATTGGTTATTGGTGAGCTCACTAAGAGCTCAGAAATAATTGGCTAAATATTGAAGCATAGAATTATGCTGCAGATGGATATCAATGTCACCTCAGTATGATTTCTGGAATTTTTATATGATAACTGCTTTCCTAGGCCTACTCCCCTTACCATCTTGACCTGTCTTTTGAAAACATAGCCATTTGTACATTTCTGGTATCTGGTACCCATCACATTCTCCTCCAAATTTGTTCACAGCAGTTCTTTAATCACAAAAGAAAATGCTTAGACACTGAAGAATGTCATTCATCAGGATTAATAATTATTATTCATTTTTAAAGTATCCAGATCATCTGTTTAATTCTTCTAAACCCCTTGTGGTTTCAGACCATTTTTGCTTTGCTCTTTCTAGTTGAAATAATGTTCTCCTGGATAAAGAAGACTATAAATAAACTAGCATTGTGAAACAGGGGTTCATCTGACTGGGTCTGCCAAATTTAGCCTGCCTGCTTGCTTTTGGTTACCTGTTTTTTTGTTTTTTTTTTTTAATGAAGCTGAAAGCCACAGTAGGTGAAGGCTGCACCACTGAACAGTGAAACTTAACCTTCATTAGCTACATTTTAAATTGAACATTTATAATGGTAATGGTCACTTCAGTTATTTTTCAGGAATGTGGAACAGCTCCTGACCAGTTCAAACGGGTTGACTCTTCAGCTTGCCTGTTTGTAAAGGCTGGAGAGATGGCATTTTGATATCAGAGGACCAAAAATTCCACCCTCAGATCATAATACCATCATGTTCTACAAATATGTCCGATGAAATGCCATACACTCCAACTGTGTTTGCATAGATCACTGATTGCCTCATTCCCCCCACCACTGGCAATCATCTTTCCCCATGTCTTAGATGACCCTATTCCTGTAACCTATTAATATCCCTAAGCCTTATTATCTTCAGGGAGGTGGAGTTGAGACCTGTTCCACCTCCTCACTGGCTGCCTCGTGAATAGTCCATCTCTTTTGCAAAACTCATCATCTCAGTGATTGACTTGCTGTAATTGAGCAGAAAGAACCTGGTTGATGATCATTGTAGAATCTGTAGATACTCCATTATTCACTGTCATCTGTTGTATCAGCTATTCTGTCTCCTCTCCACCTTCATGTAGACATAGATACAGATATCTTGTTTAACATAAGAGCATTTTAAAGAGTATTTTTTATTTTTAAAGAGCATCTTTAATTTTAAGGAGCATTTTTATTACCCTCCCCATGATGTAGAAACCTCAGCTAATTGGAAGCCTTCACCTTCATAAACTCTTCTTTAAATCTTATGCATTTCTTTTCATCCTTCCACCAATCTCCAGGTAGATAGCTCTTTCTTATTCCCTTCTCAACTCTAGTGTTGCTTCCTTAGAAGCTTCCTTTCACAACTGATCTCATGGAATCCTCCTTCCTCCCCCATTCATGTCCCTCTGCGCCAATCTTGTGTCCTTAGTTTTGTTTCACTTATCACTGCCTGCAATAATTACTTTTTCTATTTCTTTCAACTAGAAAGTGAGCACCATGAAGATAGGAATAGTACTGTCCCCTTAGAGCCTGTTACTGACCCAATCACATACGAAATAACACATGGATATCTGTTGAATACAGTGCTCATATTCCAAACATTAACTGGTACAGCACAGGCAATAAAGAATCAGAAGAGATGCCAGCGGTGAACAATGGGAGGTGCCCTACTGGTGAGTATAGACTGCAGAGTAGCCTTCATCAGATGAATAGATAAACTTAAGCGTATCTCATCTACTGCCTGACCAAGAATTATCCCTGTTTTTCTGTTTGCTTCTTTAGAACGCCTTTCATATTCTTATTTACAATGTTGATAATTTTTAGATGGAAAGCAGAACTTCATTTAAGCCTCACAAATATTTTAATAGATTTTTTATACTGATCTGTAGTCATGATATATCTTTCATACTTTCTTTGAACTTTCCAGTCTCAGGTTGGGAAGACTAATACTAATCCAAGCATTTCTCTCTTTGGTCAACAGGCATACTGAGATGCCAGAATTATTTTACAAATCAGTTCTTTTTTTGGATTAAAATTCAACACAGAGTCATACTTTTCACCTCATCTATCTTCAGACACTCAAAATGGACAATGTTTATCAGATATTTTCATATGTTTTGTTCTTTCAGTAGAAAATAGACAAAATTTACCACCCCCATCATATAAAGCTTTCACTCTGTGCCACATGTGACTTGCTCTACTGACATTCACCAGAATAAACTGTTTAAAGTCAGGACTTATTTCTTCTTTTGTTTATTTTAATTCCTGCCATCAAGCACCAGACCTTGAGTATAAGTGAGATCATTTCATTTAAGCTGAATTGAAATGAGTGTACTGATTTATCCAAGCTAGACTTTTTTTTTTTTTTAATGGACTCTCACACTGTCACCCAGGCTAGAGTGCAATGGCGCAGTCTCAGCTCAACTGCAGCCTCTGTCTCCTGGGTTGAAGCAATTCTCCTGCCTCAGCCTCCAGAGTAGCTGGGATTATAGGTGCCCACCACCACACCTGGCTGATTTTTTGTATTTTCAGTAGAGGCGGAGTTTCACTATGTTGGCCAGGCTGGTCTCAAACTCCTGACCTCATGATCCACCTGCTTTGGCCTTCAAAGTGCTGGGATTATAGGTGTGAGCCACTGAGCTTGGCCTAAGCTAGACTTTTATATGTGCTACAGATAAATAATAATTTCACGTTTCTCTTTATCCTTTATCCTTTTTTTATTGGCCCACTTTGTCCTTTAGATTTTTGGCTTTCATTTGTGCATATGCTTTCTACCTCCTTGTGCCCTGTTTCAGATCTGTTTCCTTAACACAACAGATAGGCTTGCCCTGCCATATTCCAGTTCTGACTGCCATCTCACTAACTCAGTAATGTTGAGCTCATGTTGGCCTACTTACGGTTCAATCTACATTTCATTCTATTCATTACCGACACTCATATTTTGTAATCCTTCTTCTTTTGCTTTAAGAGTTACAAGGAAACCCAAAGTATCTGGGTTTAAATTTTATCTAGTAATTTCCCCTTTCCTCTAAACATGTTGCTAAAGTCCAGTCTCTCAAAATGAGTTCTAGTTTTGCAGAAATTCACTGAGTTCAGCTAAGATTTGATGATCCTTCTAGTACTGTGCTATGTGCTTCACATACATCTTAATATTTAACCCTCGTGAGAATACTCTATAAAAACTATTATTGCTATCACAAGTTTTATACAACTGATCTGAAAAAGATTAAGAAACTCACCTCTGGTTACAAGTGGTAAGCTGGTATCCCTGCTTCCTGCTTTATTTAGGAAGAGCTTTCTTCCCATTCTTCATTCTGAAAGGTGTAGAAGGTGTTGTTGCTTAGCACCACCTAAACATGCAGTTACATTGTGTCCAAGATCTTATTCCTAGTATAAAAATTCTAGAATTTGCTTACAGATAGCAAATATTTCTTCTAGAAATATTATTCGTTTCCCCATAAATCACAAAAAGTTGATAGTAGATAATGAGCGTAAGAAAATGTGGCAGTCTCTCAAATGTGTAGCAGAATAATACTGTGACAAGGCATAGGGTGGCGCCATATTGGTCAGTTCTGGCATTTACTTACAGAGTGAAGTTGGAACAATTTACCAAATATCTCTAAGCTTCATTTTCTTCTTCTGTAGATTGGAAGAAATAATAGATCCAACCTCATGGCATCATTTTAGGAAATAAATGAGATAATGTGTATAAACCTGTGCGTGTAATGTCTATTGCAAAGTAAGCCTTTAAAAAATGAGAACTGTCATCATCGTCATCACCATCATCATCATCATTGCCATCACCATTATCATTATGTGGAGACTCTGGGAGAGTATTATACACCTGTTTAACTATATCAAGCCACAGTAACCCTGAACATCATAATACATACCTCTTCCTAGTCTAATGTGAGATTTCTGGGTAACTTCCAATACCTATAAATCCTGTTATTTTTCTCTTCACAAAGACAGCTATGTAGTACAAAATGTGCTCCGTGGGAGCACTTGATCTAGCTTGTAAGTATAACCACATCAATAATAACTGTGTGACACAAGAAAAGATACTTAATTGTTTTAATCTACTTATCTATAAAATGAAGGAATTGAAACAGACCATAAACAGCAAAGTCTCTATCCAAACTAAAGTTCTGAGACTTCTTATCACCCAGCTCTGTCTTGTGGTAAATAATTAACATCTACGGTTGCAAAGAATAAATTATTCTCCAGTTCACCGAATTGATGTCTAGCTCTCTGAGCATATTACATTATTTTAACTCCAAAAATAACAAGATGCAGCATTTCTGCTGTTTAGTAGAAGTTAATAAGCTAGTGCCCTGAAAAAAATCAATGTAATGCCAAGTAGACACACTGTAATAATGCGTTCGTGAAATAAGTATAGTCACTTGTGACTGTTAACAGCCCCATTTATCCTGACAAAATCCCTACAAAGTATTTAAATAGTTTGTAGCAGAAACATTTTTTGTTTTAGCAGGAGAAAGAAAAACCTTATGCAAAAAAAGAAATTTGCATATTTTGCCTAAAATTACTCATAGCATTGAGGAGCAATCTAGAAGAAGCTGGACCTCTGAACTTCCAGCTGAGTGTCTGTAAGGAGAAAGAAAACAGTGAGATAAACAGATGGGGAATAAGGAAGGAGATGTTTTCTTCTTTCCTTCATTCATATCTGAACTCCCTACCAGAAAACAAATGAGGCCAATTCCCAAAGTGTCTTTTCTGTAAAAGAAGTTCCACAGTAGTGCTACATTCTCTCCACACGGGGAAACTACAAAAACTGAACTTGGGTCACTGGGAAGATACCTGATCTTATCCCACTGTCAAGCCAATTGCTTTCTATTATCAGCATTACTTAGAGCTTCCCCTCCTGGATAATCTCTGTGCTTCTGAGCAGAGGAAGAACTTGATTTCTGGGCAAGACGCTAAGATGCCTATTCTTGGAAACTTATGCTATTGTTTTCTTTCTTCCTTCCTTCCTTCCCTCCTCCTCCCTTTCTCTGTCTCTCTCCTTCCTCTCTTGGTCTTAGTCTCGCTCTCTCTCTCTCTCTCTCTCTCTCTCTCTGTCTCTCTCTCTTTCTTCCCCCCACCCCCCACTCTTTGTAAACCAAACAATTGCCTCTAATTCCACAAGATACTTAGGTTACTTGCACAGTTACAGATAAAACCCATAGGGCTCAGCAGTAGGAATTTTTCTATCAATAACTTGTGCAGTTACTCATACAGCCTATTACATGCTCTCACTGTTGTAGATTCAAAAAGCTGACAGAAATTAGGGAAACTTAATTCCAGAGCACAGTGCAAGTGAGCAAAGACATTTACACCAAAGTAAGTTTAAAAAGACAGTTTCAGTGTCAAGATTCAATTGAAAAGCTTGATAACCAGTTTTCTTGGTGTGTCCAGATATATTTAAAAACAAAACTCTAAAACCTTTTTTTGTTTTAAAAAGGAGGAATTTACACACACACACACACCCCAGAATGACTATAATGTTTATAAAATGAACACCAAGTGTTATCAAGTATATGGAATAACCAGACTCCTCACATGGTTTCTGCTAGAAGTGGGATTTGGTACAATATCTTTGGAAATCAGTACCACACATTATATGCCAAAATTGAAGATACAGACATTCTAGAATCCAGCTAGTGCTGCACTCCTAGGTATGTATGTAACAGAAAGGAATACATGTGTATACCAGGAAATACATACAAGAATGATCTCCACAGTGTTATTCCTGACAGCCAGACAACCAACAGTTTCTTTAGCAATAGATTGCTAAATAACATGTGGTGTTATCACACAATGGAGCAGCTCAGAGCGATGAACATGATCAAACTCCTGCTATATACAGTAATCTAGATAATCTCCCAGTGTGGAATACTGAACAAAAGAATAGAAAAAAAAAAAGGAGTGTTCTAACTCTCAGGACCAAAAATATATTCACTGATTAAGGTTTCGCTGGCCTTAGTTTGTAAAGGATATTAAATTTGAAAAGTCTTAAGACTTTATGAAAGACGGAAAAAGGGCCTTCTCAAAGCTGTCTTTGAGAAGCTTCTGAAAATTGTCTTCTCTTAATAGCAGGTACTGAGAAACAGGGCCTGTTTTGACACCAACTGAAAAGACACTCAAGTCACTAGGGAACCATTAGTAACATATTCCCATTCAAGACTCTACCTCATTTCTCCACAGAGGACTTTGGTTGTTCATTTGAGTGTTTTGAGGTTTAGGTCAGTTTTGCTAGGACCTTCCAGAGGGCCTCAGACAGGAGTGTCTGATAAGACCTCCTATTGGATAATCACAGGATGAATAAAGTCATTTTCTCCACTATGCATGGGAGGGTCCAAACAGTATGTGGAATTGCTTAAGTGCAGGAAACTTGCATTTCCTTCTCTGCATCGTAATATGAAATTAGAAAATGCTAATCTGACTACTCGTTCGTGACCAAGAGGGTTACACTGTAAAAAGGGCCAGTCCTAAAGAATTTTCTAGGACTCATATGGTTTGGCAGTGTCGCCATCAAAATATCCTCTTGAATTGTAGCTCCCATAATTCCCATGTATTGTGAGAGGGACCCGGTGGGAGATAATTGAATAGTGGGGGCAGTTTCCCCCATACTGTTATCATGGCAGTGAGTACGTCTCACGAGAGCTGATGATTTTATAAGGGCTTTTCCCTTTCACTCGGCTCTTATTCTCTCTTATCTGCCACCGTGTAAGACAAGTCTTTTGCTCTCTGCCATGATTGCAAGGCTTTCCCAGCCACGTGCAACTGAGAGCCCATTAAACCTCTTTTTCGGTCCAAATTACCCAGTCTTGGGTATGTCTTTATCAACAGCGTGAAAACAGACGAATACAAGGACACTACCCAAAAGTTCAGAAAGAACAGATCCATCCCAAAGATGAAACAGCTCAGTCAAGTAGAAAGAAGTTTCCTTCCCCAAATTTAAAAACCAAATGTGTAAGCTGACATCCAGTATTATACACAACATACATTCTTTTCATTATTATGAAGACTATGACAAAGGCAAAAATGGAAAATGCAGACAGGAGTGGGTGATTGTCACCAGAAGTCTTACTGATGTTCTTCCCCTTGAATCTGTCCTGCCAAGTCAGTTCTCGTGGTTAGCATCATGATGGAGCATTCTACTCCCTTTCTGTTCTCAGGAGGGACACCTGAATTTCTTTTAGATTCTATAACAGTCAAACAGGCAAAATACAGTTGCTGTGGTTCCATTGCCCCTGACTGCAATTCATTCTCCAAGTTAAACCAAGATAATCCTTCAAACACCCAAAGCTGAGTGATCTCTTTAGGTTTTAAAGCCATTCAGTGACTTCCCATTGTCTGAGAATGAAATATGAAGTCCGTTTCACGGCTTAAAATGACCTTAGTGCTCTGCCTCCTTCCTTTTTCTCCAGCCTCATCTCCTGCCATTCTGTCATCCCTCATCAGCATCTTATGTTCTAGTCTTTCTTTTAATTGTTTAGATGCACAGTATTCTCCCTATCTCCTAGATACTAAAATTTTCAGCTCCCTCTGTTTGTACTACCCCTTCTCTGCTTCTCCTAACTTCAGTTTTACCCATAAACATTTTTCAGACTTCAGGAGATATAGCACTTCCTATGGGAGACTTGCCTCTCCACCTCACCATGTTAAGCCCCTCTGACATGGGCTCCCATGTAACTGCCTGTGACCAAATTATTGTCTGCATCCCCAAAGGGGCTCCAGGCTCCAGAGAGGTAAGACCGTTTGTTTTCTTTACTGCACGTTCTCATGGCCTAATGCAGGACATATCTTTGTTGAATAAATTGTACAAATTATATGAGCACAACATATTAAGTAAAAGTTACTTTAAAGTAGTTGTTTATAACTGATACCACCTAATATTGGAACACATGTGTAGAAATTCTCAAAGATTCTCTTCCTTGGTCTTCAGGTCTGCCTGTAAGTGATGAACTTCTTTTCCTCTTTTTCTGCAACACGGATTACCACCACTTGAGCATTTGGCAACTGAGTAACTTTGACCATTAGATTCTTCTCCCATTACTGAAATAAATGGCATTTCAACTCTTGCCATTTAACAAGAATGTGTGATGCTTTGTTAATTACAAGTCACGAGACTGGCTCAATCCTTAACGCATCCATCTGTCGGTTTCCCCAATATCACTTGGTCAATAAACAGAATTCCATTTCCAGACTGGAAAATCTATATGTTGTGAGCTGAATTGTGTATCCCCCCCACCCCCAAATCTATATGTTGTGAGCTGAATTGTGTATCCCCCCACCCCCAAATCCTTATGTTGAAGCACTAATGCCAAATACCTGAGAATATGAGAGCCTTTAAAGAGGTGATTAAATTTATTTGAAGGCAGGGACTTTAAAGAGGTGCTTAAATTAATATAAGGCCTAGAGTGTGAGCTGTAATACAAGCTGGCTAGTGTCCTTATCAGAAGAGGAAGTTCGGACACTCACACAGGCACACATTCGCAGTGGAAAAGCCATGTGAGTACACAGCAAGAAGGGGGCCATCTGAAAGCCAAGGAGAGAGGCTTAAAGAAATCAAACCTGGCCGGGCATGGTGGCTCAAGCCTGTAATCCCAGCATTTTGGGAGGCCGAGGCCGGTGGATCACGATGTCAAGAGATCCAGACCATCCTGGTCAACATGGTGAAACCCCGTCTCTACTAAAAATACAAAAAATTAGCTGGGCATGGTGGCGCGTGCCTGTAATCCCAGCTACTCAGGAGGCTGAGGCAGGAGAATTGCCTGAACCCAGGAGGCAGAGGTAGCGGTGAGCCGAGATCGCGCCATTGCACTCCAGCCTGGGTAACAAGAGTGAAACTCCGTCTCAAAAAAGAGAAAAAAAAAGAAACCAAATCTGCCAACACTTCAATCTTGGACTTCCAGGGAACTGTGAGAAAATTAATTTCTGTTGTTTAAGCCACCAAATCTATGGTGTTTTGTTATAGCAGCCCTTGGTATTTCTAACACCAAGAAAAGTTAGAAATATCTTACCAGTATTCTGGAGCTGAAAATCTATCTGTATCATCATTCTTTCTCCATTTTCAACTAAGTATCTCTTAATCCAGAAATAAATATGAATATTAAGGAAGAAACTTAATAAGAATATTTCATTGGTTGCCAAATTTGTGCCAGGCATTGTACTGGGTGCTTCAAGGAATGTCAATTTGTTCTCCTTTTAACAGCTCAGGATCAGAAATGTTAAGTAATCACCCCAAGATCATACAATTAGCAAAGGGGATGAGACAGCATCTGATTATAGATCTATCTAAGAGAATTGAGTGGAATAGACAGAGCAAAGGCTTTGGAGCCATGTGACTTGGATGTGCACCCAAGTTTGTTGCTTATTTCCAAAATCAATTACTTGTCTTCCATGAGGCTCAATTTCTTCATCTGTAAAATGAGGATAATACTACTTACCTTGCAGGGTGAGTAAAAAGACTAAATGAAATAACATAGAAAAGAACAAAAAACCAGCCAAGCAGTGGCTCTTTCCTGTCACCCCAGCACTTTGGGAGGCTGAGGTTGTCGGATCATGAGGTGAGGAGATCAAGACCACCCTAGCCATGGTGACACCCTGTCTCTACTAAAATACAACAAATTAGCCGGGCATGGTGGCACGTGCCTGTAATCCCAGCAACGCAGGGGGCTGAGGCAGGAGAATAGCTTGAACCCAGGGGACAAAGGTTGCAGTGAGCTAAGATCTCGCCACTGCACTCCAGCCTGGCAACAGACCAAGACTCTGTCTCAGAAACAAAAACAAAAACAAAACAACAGCAACAACAAAAAAACCAAAGACCAGAAACAGTAGCTATTAACAAAAAACAAAAACAAAAAAACAAGCTCCTCTATTGTAGCTTGTGGTAACAAAGCCAAGACAAGACCTAGACTCCAGTACTCGCAGTAACTGCCTTATACCAGCAGTGGTTTTGTTTGTTTCAATAAAGAAAATGCTTATTTTTGAATTGATTTATATGTGATTATTCCAAAATTCAGTAAACATGTCTTTCAGGTGAGTGGCTGGCCTCTCTCTGGGCCGGGGCCTGTGAGTGAGTGCATCTTGGAATGTGTGTGCTCACCACTGTGCACGCGGTAAAGAAGAAATCAGTTTAGGACTAGGCTGGCCCAATGGGTCGGAAGTGAGCTGACAGACACTGGAGTATGTGAAAATATATATTTGCTCAAAGTGTGGTGATTTCAGTCTATTTTCAAATTTTATTTCTTAAATAAATCACTATTCAAACAGGGCTAAAAGTAATGCTCAGCTACAGTTATCTCAAAATACAAAGTTTAAAAAACAATACTCAGGAATCAGCCACACCTTGAGTCAAATCCTCCTCCTTCATTTTCTAGATAAGTGACCTTGACCAGACTTCCCAAACTCCTTAAACCTGTTTTCTTATCTGTAAAATGACCACAATAACAACTACCTCACAGCTTGGCTATAAATAATAAATGTAATTATACATGTATAGTGCTTAATGATAATGGCATTTGTATAACGTTCGCTACGTGCCCATCACTGGTCTAAGCACTTGATTTGTATTTAACTTAGTGTAGTGTTTACAACAACTTTATGAAATAGGTGCTGTTATTATCCTCATTTTACTGATCAGGAAGCTGAGATTCAGAGAAATTAAGTAACTCTCCAAAGAGTAGCTGGTAGAGCTGGATTCAGACCTAAGCGGCTGTGCTTGCAGATAGTAAGAGAGGTCTGCTTCTGAGTAAATGTTCAATACTCAATACTTATAATTGCATTAAAGGAATAATCAACCCTCTTAACTTTGCATCATTGTATTGTATTTGTTTTTGTTTTAAGATTACTGTGTGTGAAAAGCAAATATAGTTCTCTGCATGCTAGGAAGCCATGTGTCGGTTAAAACATACCCACTCTACAGGCCTTCAGGCCCTTGCCATACGATACCTGCTCCTCTGAATATCCTTGCCGTCTCACTTTCTTCAACTGTTTTCCTATGCAGCTAACAAATATCTACCATGGAAACACCAATCACAGGATCATAAGGAGCTTACTGTCTCTGGGTGTCTTCAAAGAGGGCTGTGTCTTTTTCTCTGGATCCCTTCCAGCTGAGGCAGTGCAGGGCCACTCAAAGTATATGCATAATACATGCTGACCAACAAAAAGCATAGATAAATATGAGCTATGTGTTCGAGAGAAGATGGAAAATTTTAATAGGGTGCTGAGATTTCACATGTGTTGTGATTATATTTTTATATAACAGTAAGAAATATAATGGGCTTTTGAAGAAGAGTGTTCTCATATGTTATACTAAAAGTGCATTTTGAATTTAAAATATCTATGGAATATTATATGTAGTATATTCTAAAACCAAAAAAGAACTGCTTACCCCGTCCACATATACCTGCTCCTCTGATTTTTGATATGCATTTCTCAGCTTCTATGCTCAGGGTATTGTTTACTCTCACTTACATTCGCTATATATTTCTATCATCCCAGTGATCTGTGTTATTAAAAAACTAATTCTTGGCCAAAACAAAGTTAAATTTGAGATAGACCATCATTCATATAATTTAGTGAAAACATTCTTACTATAGGCTATACAGATTGAGTGTCCCTTATCAAAGTGCTTAAGACTAGAAGTATTTCACATTTCACAATTTTTTTTGATTTCGCAATATTTACATGTACATAATGAGATATCTTGGTGATGGGACGATCTAAGTCTAACCACAAAATTTATGTTTCATATACATATTATACGTATAGCCTGGAAACATCTTAGAGGTTTTAATAATTTTGTACATGAAACAAAGTTTCATGTACGTGCTTACATGTGGAATTTTCTTCCTGTCGTGTTTCAGATTTTTGGAGCACTTTCTAACAAAAACTTTCATTTAAAAAAGATTATTGCATAGAAGTGGGAGCCAGGGAAGCAGAGTATAATGACACTCTCTTTATTTTGCTAGATAAGTAAGTAATTTATGTCTATTTGCAAACTTTATGGCAATAAGTAATCGAGTAGCTTAGCCAATTTGGTTGGCCTAACTGCCGTCTACCAAAAAAGATTTAATTTGCTTAGTGTCTCATATGATTTGGTCATCAGGGACATTTGGGAAGATTTTTCTATTGGGAGATATATTAGGTTAGGCTGTGTTAGCAAATAGAAGCAAACATGTAAAGGTCCAACAAGTTAGAAGTTCATAGCTTGCTTACATCACAGTCCAGGAAGGCTCAGATTTTGGAGCATTTTGGATTTCAGATTTGTAGATAAGGGATGCCAAACCTGTGACTGATGCAAGGTTTCTTGGCATGTAAAAAAGAGCCACAAGTAAGACATGGGGCATGGAACATCTCAGATGCAATGCCCAGAAGTTTAGATATTTTAAGCATTTTAAAGGTGAGACTAGGCCGGGCGTGGTGGCTCACGCCTATAATCCCAGCACTTTGGGAGGCCGAGGCGGGTGGATCACAAGGTCAAGAGATCGAGACCATCCTGGTCAACATGGTGAAACCCCGTCTCTACTAAAAATACAAAAATTAGCTGGGCATGGTGGCGTGTGCCTGTAGGCCCAGCTACTCTGGTGGCTGAGGCAGGAGAATTGCTTGAACCCAGGAGGCGGAGGTTCCAGTGAGCCAAGTCGGGATCACGCCATTGCACTCCAGCCTGGGTAACAAGAGTGAAACTCCGTCTCAAAAAAAAAAAAAGGTTTAACTATCTAAACATAATCAGATCCGTTTTAGAACCTTTCCTAAGAGAAGTGCAGAAGCTGAATTGGAGTTTTAAAACATGGAGCAATAAATGAAGTGAGTCAGGCACAGAAAGATAAATACTGCATGTTCTCAATCATATGGGAAAGCTAAAAAAATAGCTTACAGAAGTAGAGAGTAGAATTGTGGTTATTAGAGGCTGGGAAGGGTACCGGGATGTGTGCATGGGGAGAGATTGGTTAATGGATACAAAGTAAAAGTTAGATTAGAGGATAAGTTCTAGTGTTTTCTAACACTGTAGGGCGAATATAGTTAACAACAATTTAGCGTATATATTCTAAAAACTAGAAGAGGGGATTCTGAATGTATACAACACAGAGCAATGGTAAATTTGAGGTTATAAACATGCTAATGATCAAATATCCTGATTTTATTAGTATACTTCTTATACATGTATTGATATATCACTCTGTACATATATACATCTATCTCTCTGTACATATATATCACATAAATATGTACAGTTATTACATATCAACTAAAAAGGGAAAAAAATCCTTCCTTACAAAGATTATTGAAACAGTTTAATTCACTGTAGTAAAGTGCCTCACAATGCAAAAAGTAGAAATAAAGGGAATTTGGAGGCAATGAGAAGCTGATTTTGCTGACACAGGAGAAAATAGGAATCTGGTCATGGCAGTGGAAATCGAGAGGCAGAAAAGGGATGAAGGGGCACGAATTCTTCTCTAGGACTCAGTCCTTCCTATCTACTAAAAAAAAAAACCCTATTCCTTACATTTTTCTCTATTTCACATATATTATTCATAAATATTTCAGAAGTAATATGTTGGGTCTAATATTAATGTATTACTACTTTGTGCCAGGCTCTGTAATAGTGTTTCATATGCTTTTTTCATACCTAATTTAACTTTCACCATTTTTTTTTTTTTAGGAATGCTTACTTTATAATAAGGAATCTGAGACACAGAGTTGAAGCAACTGACCCAAGATCACACAGCTGGTCAGTAGCAGACACAAGATCCAAACCCGGTTTGTCTGAATCCAGTGCTGGTGCCCTCATGCCTCACCCGCCCAGCCCTACACTGCCTCCTGTTCTTCCAGTTGTCACTTTCCTTGACTTCTTGCACTTGGACCTCAATCCATCTTTTCTTAAAAGAAAAACTTATTTGCTGTGTAATGTTTTCAGCTACTGCCCAGTCCATTTCCCTTTCCAGGTAACCTTGGTCCGCAGTCCATGACAATATTTATCTTCTCACAGGCCATTTTCTCCTTTAATTTCAGCTGTTCAGTTTTTGCACCTTCTAAATTTACTCACACTAAATATTGTTCTGAAAAATTCAAAATATTTCTCCATCTTTTATTCCCTGGTGCTCACCTGAGTACTTTTCATTATTAACCACTTCTTTCTCCTTGAAGCTGCTTCTCCCCACAAGGGCTGCAAACCTGTGCTCTCCCAACATGTCCCTGTGTCACCCCAGCAGCTCCCTTTCTGTCTTTTTTTGACAGTTTCTTCTGCCTCAACCTCCTGAGTAGCTCTGATTACAGGCACCTGCCACCACGCCCAACTCATTTTTGTATTTTTAGTAGAGATGGGGTTTCACCATGTTGGCCAGGCTGGTCTCGTACTCCTGACCTCAGGTGATCCGCCTGCATCCGCCTCCCAAAGTGTTGGGATTACAGGCCTGAGCCACCGGGAGAGTTCCTTGATCAGAAACTTCTATGTTCTCTGCAAGCTATTAGAGGAGCTGAAGTTTTGTTTGGTTCCTTTTCTTTTTGTCTTCTACTATTATTTTCTTTCAATATGAACCCTCAATTTGCTCTTCATATTACATTTTTTTTTCTTAAAATGGAGTTTCACTCTGTCGTCAGGCTGGAGTGCAGTGGCCCTATCCCAGCTCACTGCAACCTCCGCCACCCAGTTCAAGCGATTCTCCTGCCTCAACTTCCCGAGTAGCTGAGACTGTATACAGGCACATGCCACCATACCCAGCTATTTTTTTGTATTTTTAATAGAGACAGGGTTTCATCGTGTTGGCCAGGATGGTCTCGATCTCTTGACCTCATGATCCTCCCACCTCCGCCTCCCAAAGTGCTGGGACTACAGGTGTGAGCCACCACACTTGGCCCATATTACAATTTTAATTATCATGCTAGAATACATATACCTATCTTCGGTCTTAATTTCTCAACATTTTGTCAAGAACTAATGTAAAATCAATGCTAAAGACATTTGCTTAGCAGCTTACCGACCACACAACAACACACATTTTAGACAGCTTCCTCATATCCTCCTTCCCAGCTGAGCCAGCCACCTTTCCCAGTGTCTCACTTGGAAACAGGCAAAGAAGGTATAAACAGGATTCATTCTACTGTTAGTCTCAATCTTTTGATCAACTCCCATTTCCCTCAAGTATTTAGATTTTATTTTTCTTTAAGAAAATAGATGCCAGCTGGGCCCAGTGGCTCATGCCTTCATCTCAGCACTTTGGGAGTCCACGGCGGGAGGATCGCTTGAGCCCTGGAGACTGAGATTGCAGTGAGCTGGGATTGAGCCACCACGTTCTAGTCAGGGAGACAGAGCAAGAACCTTTTTCTGAAGAAAAAGAAAAAAAAAAAAGTCAACCAACTAAGTTTACAAAATTCAAATTGCAGCCTGCCGCTGACAACATGAGAAAAAGAGACAAAGTCAGTGGAATAGCTTTGCTGAATGCAAATCAGCAAACAGCTAGTACTGGAGTTCCTGGAGAGCAAGGAACCTCTGTCCCGACCAAACTTGACTCAGAGCTTCCAAAGTTGGTTGCATTCCATTGAGCCAACAATTTGCTAGGCTTCCAGCGACGCTGGAGGGCATTTGCAAGTAGAGGATGACAGATCTTGTGGGGGAATCTCAAGGTGACACACAATTGATACTGATCAGAAACACAGCACCAAGGAGACTCTTCAGCCCTCACCTTGAAATGTTATGATTCCAGATTTTCAGGACAGAGCAGAGCACACTTCTCATCTCCAGTATCCGTAAAAATCTGTCCAAATTGCAACTAAGAAAAAAAGCAATGGTGTTATTACTTCTGCTCCCCATCACCCTCAACCCCAGTGATTATGAGATGGGAACTCACACACAACTTTAGACAAAAGAGCAGCAAGCTTGCTTTATGGTTTGCTTGTCTGGTTCCGGGTGCGGGGCGGGGGTGGGGCAGGGTGGGGTGCAGGAATCCAAGCTTCCAAGCCTCTGCTACTCTCTCCTGCTATCGGGTTGGTCTTTAGGGCACTGAAGGAAACTCCTTTTCAGAAATAACCTTTTAACTTTTCTTGTGTCAGCGGTCTGCCAATCACGGAGCCAGAGGCTGAGTGGAGTCTCTGCGCCGGGCTGCGAGTCGCGAAGGCAAAGATCGCGAAGCTTGGCGCTCAGAGCGCTCTGGGGCCAGGTGACACAGTCGTGGATTCCCGGCGGGCGCCGGCCTGACAGCTTCCTCCCCGCCCACTGGCAGGAGCGCCCCGCCAGGCTGCACGCGCGCGCGCGCAGGGGGGTGACATAAAAGCCGCGGCCGCGCGGAGACGCGGAGTTCGCCCACCGCGCGCCCCAGCAGCGGCTGCACCATGCACGTGAACGGCAAAGTGGCGCTGGTGACCGGCGCGGCGCAGGGCATAGGCAGAGCCTTTGCAGAGGCGCTGCTGCTCAAGGGCGCCAAGGTAAGCCCGGCGCCCGGCCTCGGAAACTCCTGCCCACCCACCCGCTGGGAGACTCGCCCCGCCGCGCCGCACCGCCGGGGGTGCGCCGCGGAGATTTGGGAGGCCGACCCGAGTGCCCGCTCTGCCACTTGCAAAATTTGCCGAAGCCGAGGCTGTGTGCAGACCTCGAAAAGTGGCTGGGCGGGAACCCGAACCTAATTGCCACGGTTCAGGTCCAGGAGGGGACCCTCTTGTGTGTTTCTTGTTTGTCCGTCTCTTTCACGGGCTGCGCAGGCCCGCGATTCCTCTCCTCTCGTCTATAGGTAGCGCTGGTGGATTGGAATCTCGAAGCAGGTGTACAGTGTAAAGCTGCCCTGGATGAGCAGTTTGAACCTCAGAAGACTCTGTTCATCCAGTGCGATGTGGCTGACCAGCAGCAGCTGAGAGGTAAGACAGGAGAATCAACCTATCAACTGGGAACACGCCCTGAGCAAGCGACAACCTGAAGGCCGCCGGGCCAGGGGTTCCTGGGTGCCGCCTCTGCTGCCTCCTCGAGAGCAGCTACTTTGAAGCTCCAAAAGACAGTTTGAACTGATAGGTTTCCCTCTGACAGCCCAACAACTGTAAAACGTAACAGAAAGGCAAGACTGCTGGAGAAATCCTTTTAATGTAGTCATTTGGCAGCACTTAATGTAATCAAAATTCCTTTATGTATTCCAAGACAGTGCTGCTGCAGTAATTATTAAATGGTGGAAACTGCAGACAAAACTTGGAAAGTTAGAGTAGGCTGAGACTGTGACAAACAGCTTCTCCCAGAAAGCTGGAGTCCAGTGACAATCCAATGTGGCAGTGTTTTTCTTTTAAACATATCAGAATACAAGTCCAAGGATCATCATCACAGAAGTGATAGATGCTTTTGACCAGTTGTTTAATCTGGCTTTTCCCCCAACGAGATGGTACTTTAAAATAATAATAGTAATCATAATAAGCTGTACAGTGTTAGAATGTAGTGGAAACATCTCTATCAGCCTTTCCTCATGCTTTCCTGTTTCCGGCTACTCACTTAAAATAGACCAATCTACTTGTGAAATATCAGGGGCAATATTGGCATACACAATAAACAGCTTTGATTATACAGCTGTTTATTTTTTTGTAAACCTGTTGGAGAATTTGAGAGTACCCCAATAAACTTACAGGAAACAAAAATTCTGGAGAAAATCCAGAAAAGTAAAATATTTGTATTTCACAAGTTTTATTCAAAGAGACTGAGTAAATTATTAGGCACTTTTAAATCAAGGGGACCGAAAACTGTTGTAAATCTTATTCCCCCCTGTTCTTAAAGGGACATCAAATGTAAATTTATTTTTAAATTTTAAAATATTCTGCAAGAGAATGAAAATGAATTGATATGTTAGAAGGGAGTGGTGTACCTACAGTTAAGAGAAATTGTTTTAAAGGAAATTACATCATTGAAATCTGAAAATGCTAATGAAGACCTATCACACATATGACAAGCATGAGCAGAACAGATTTGTAAACACAATGTAAGAGGAACATATTGTGCCAGAGGGTAATTATGTTGATTGCACGTGATATTTTGGATCAAGGATAGAGCCAGGTCAAATCCCAACATTCATGCTACTGGAATAAGGAACAGTTTAGATAACCTGAAATCCATTTCTGTCTCAACTTATATGGTTTCACAAATGACATTTATCCACAATTGTTTTTCCCAGTATTTAAAATTAGTACCTTGACTATAAACACATTCCTTAAGGATAAATGATTGTGGAGGAGGAAAAAAACTCAGACACATAATGAGTGACTAGGGAAGGCATGTTGGTCATGAGAAATCCACATGTCTGGACGTCAGCATTTGTTTGCATCTCAGAAAAACATGACATTGATTCTTCCAATTTCAGGATTTAATGATGCCTACAACTTTTACAACTGTTTGGACATTTGGAAACCATAAAAATATGAGGAGAAAAGGTTCTTGGAGATGATCTAGACATAACTTACTTTACAAATGAACAAATTGCAGCCAAGAGAGTTTAGATAAATCATAAAGAGTACCCAGCATAAATATGTCAGCAAGAGCTAGACTATAAGTTGCTTCAGGCTGGAATGCAATGGGGTGTCAGAAAACAAGATGGTATACTATACATTGGTAAGGCCAGAGTATAAGAAATACAGTGGAAAACAGCATGAGGAAAGAAAATTGAAGGGGAAATTAGACATACATATTTAACACCCTCATTTTCCAAAATGTGGAGGTTGTTTAACATACTAAGAATGGAAGGAGAAAAAAAAATACTGGGGGACCTTTTCTGAACCCAATTTGAGATCTTAAGAAACAGTTTTAAAATTCCATGAAAAAATAAACAGTTTGTATTTTGTTGACCTTTCATTCCAGTACAGTGAGTGTAAAAGGTGCATATTAGAATTGAAAATGTTTTTAGCAATTAACTAGCATAGTAATTTATCCACATGGGAACTGATTAATCCACATCTTCCCCAATATGTCTAGTGGATGTTAATGATTGTATGAATTTATTTCAATCAAAATAAAGTTTATGCCAATCTACTTTTTTTAAAGGACTACATATGGTGGCCTAGAGATTTGAGAGTACATTTCTGTCATATAGAAAAACAATCACAATTTTTATCCGAAGTGTAAAGTAAGAGAAATAGAATGAATGATCAAAGGCCCAGGGAAAGAGTTTAAATCAAGTAGAACTATGTCAAAGGCTACTTTGAGAAACAGTAGATGTAATTGGACAGTGTAATGAAAGACATTCATGCCTCAGAATTCATGCCAACTTTATCCTGTTTGAGCATAGTTTTATACAAACCAGTAATTTGAAGTAGTAATAATAGTGAGAAAGAAGAACAAAATAGTAAACATCGAAGTTTCAGTAATCAAATAAAATCAACTGAATGAAAAGTAGACATTTACTAAGGTATAGAAACCCCCCAACATATGCATAACAGATCTAAATACACAAGAATGCTTGTGTTTATATAATACTTTATGAATTTAATGTGGCTTATAGAAAAGGATATTTACTATAGTCTAAGCTACAGGGACTAAAAGATGTTGCTTGCCCTAACTGACTTCAAGGAGTTCTTAGCTTAGGATGCTCAGTTCTCTAAAAGTTACCAATTATAGAACTTCAATGTGCATACAGATCATTCAAGGATATGTTAAAGTTAAGATTATTATTCAGTTCGTCTGTAGTGTCTGCAAAATTCTGCACTCTTACCATGCTGCTAGTCCACAAACCACTCTTAGCAGATTGATGCTGCTAGTCCACAAACCACACACTGAGAAGCAATGAATTAAGACACAGCTCATAAGTATAATGTTTACTATGAGGATAAACTAAAATTCCACCCATAGCATAGGACATGATTTCAATGTATACGTGGAAAATAAGAATGATCAATAATATATATTTTTTTAAATCAGACACTTTTAGAAAAGTTGTAGACCACTTTGGAAGATTGGACATTTTGGTCAATAATGCTGGAGTGAATAATGAGAAAAACTGGGAAAAAACTCTGCAAATAAATTTGGTGAGTTAACTATGTTTTTTTGCCTGCAATTATTTAATAACATGATGTTTATAAAGAAAAAAATGTTCTTGGTATCACAGAAACCAAATGGCCTACAATGTAGAAAAAAAAGGAAGTTACAGAAAGCTAGAGAAAAGCATTTCCTTTTATAAAAAGGAAGAAATTCAATTATGAGAGTAACTCTTCTTAAAATATTAGAAAGAGGCATGAATAAAATCTCATTGATTGCTTAACTCAGGGCTTGGCAGACTATGACCTGCAGGATGAAGTGGCCTGCCAACTGTTTTGGTATGACCTGCAGGCTAAAAATACCTTTTATATTTTTAAATAGTTGAGACATTCAAAAGAAGAATAACATGAATACATGAAATTCAAATTTCAGTGTCTATAAAGTTTTATTGGAACGCAGTCACTCATTTAAGTACTGTTAATGGCTATTTTCATGCTACAGGGGAAAAGTTGAATAGCTGTAACAAAGGTCCTATGGCATGCAATGAGTAAAATATTTACAATCTGGCCCTTGACAGAAAAAGCTTGTCAACCATTGACTAATTTATTTAAAAATAAATCTTAATTAAATGCCAATAATGTAACAGAAAAGAATGTTAAAGTGACAGTTGCACTTTGTAACTAGTAGGAGTTTTTATCCTGAAAGTTTGTGGTTCGTGTGTGTAAAAATCAAACTTTAACTAAAACAAAATGTCAGATAGGCTGTGCCTGGGGTCACCCTACCCTTGCTAAGGTCATCCTTATGACTTGCAAAGCAGGTAACTGTAAAGTACAATGTGGCCACTGTGTGTGTATAAAGGTACAGGGAGTGGCCTCCTACTTCATGATATCTTCCTAGTAGATTATGAACTCCATAAAAACAAGAACTGGGTTATGTTTTTTTTTTTGTTTCCCTCCCAGTAATCAATGCAGTATCTTGAAGATAGTGTTTAGTCAATAAATTTTTGGCTTAAATTGAAATGCTCATGAGTAATTACCTAACTGCTATAATAACTTGATAGAGGCAATGAGGATGACACTACTTCATGAAAGAGTTAATTCTGTCAGTCCTACCTTGAGAAGAATACAAAATTGCTCTCTAAACTTGACAGATATTTTTCTTTTATCTTTTTTTACATTTTAAAATTATATTTATTGGTTTTTCTTTTTCAACTATTAGGTTCAGGGTGTACATGTGCAGATTTGTTACACTGGTAAATTGTGTGTCATTGAGGTTTGGTGTACAGAGGACTTCATCACCCAGATAGTGGTCACAGCACCCCATAGTTTTTCCACTATCACTCTCCTTCCACCCTCCATCCCCGAGTAGACCTTGGTGCTGGTTGCTCCCCGATTTGTGAATATGAATATATGTGCTCAATGTTTAGTTCCCACGTGTGACTGAGAACATGAGGTGGTAATTTGGTTTTCTGATCCTGCAGTAATATGCTTCGGATAATGGCCTCCAGCTACATCCATGTTGCTGCAACGAACATGATTTCCTTTTCATGGCTGCACAGTGTTCCACGCTGTATATGTACCCATTTTCTTTATCCAGTCCACCACTGATGGGCACCTAGATTGATTCTATGTCTTTGCTATTGTGAATAGTGTTGTGATAACATATGAGTGCTGTGCCTTTTTGGTAGAATGATTTATGTTCCTTTGAGTACATACCCAGTAATGGGGTTGCTGGGTTGAATGGTAGCTCTGTTTTAAGTTCTTTAAGAAAGCTCCAAAATATACACCTGTTACTTTTATTTTTTACTTTTTAATGATAGCCTTTCTGACTGGTGTGAAATAGTATTTGAGTTTGGTTCTGATTTGACTTTCTCTGATGATTAGTGATATTGAGCATTTTTTATGTTGTTGGCCCTGTGTGTGTCTGTCTTCTTCTGAGAAGTGTTTATGTCCTTTGCCCATCATTTAATGGGTTGTTCTGTTTTTCTTTTTTAAAGTTCCTTATATATTCTGTGTATTAGACCTTTGTCAGGTTCATAGTTTGCAAATATTTTCCCCAGTTCTGTAGGTTATCTGTTTAGCACTTTAATGGTTTTTTTTGCTGTGCAGAAGCTCTTTATAAAGTTCAATTCGCTCCCATCTATTTTTGGTTTTGTCACAATTGCTTTTAGAGACTTTGTCATGAGATCTTTGCCATGGCCTGTGTTCAGAAAGGTTTTTGTGTGTGTGTGTGTGATTTCTTCTTGGATTTTTATAGTTTTAGGTTTTACATTTAAGTCTTTAATTCATCTTGAGTTGATTTTTTTAAATGATGTAAGGTAGGGGTCCAGTTTCAATCTTCTGCATATGGCTACCTGCTTATCTCAACACCATTTATTGAAACAAGCATCCTTTCCCCATGTTTGTTTTTGTCCATTTTGTCAAAGATCAGATGATTGTAGGTATACAGCTTTATTTCTGGCTTCCGCATTCTGTTCCATTGGTCTGTGTATCTGCTTATGAACCAGTACCATGCTGTTTTGGTTACTGTAGCCTTGTATAGTTTGAAGTCGAGTAGTGTGATGCCTCCAGCTTTGTTCATTTTACTTAGGATTGCTTTGGCTATTCTGACTAATTTTGGATTCCGTATGAATTTTAGAATAGTTTTTTTTTTTAATTCTGTGGAAATGATGATGGTAGTTTGATAGGAAGAGCACTGAATCTGTAAATGGCTTTGGACAGTATGACCATTTTAACAATATTGATTCTTCCTATCCATGAACATGGAATGTTTCTTCATTTAACAATGTCATCTCTGATTCCTTTCAGCAGTGTTTTATAATTCTCATTGTAGAGATCTTTCCTCACTGGTCAGTTGTATTCATAGGTATTTTATTTTATTTTATTTTATTTTGTGGCTATTGTAAATGGCATTCTTGATTTGCCTCTCAGCTTGGACATTATTGGTGTTTGGAAATATTGCTGATATTTGTACATTAGTTTTATATCCTGAAATTTAACTGAAATTGTTTGTCAGTTCTAAGAGCTTTTGGGGCACAGACTATGGGGTTTTCTAGATATAGAATCATATCGTTTGCAAAAAAAGAGTTTGACTTCCTCTCTTCCTATTTAGATGCCCTTTATTTCTTTCTCTTGCCAGATTGCTCTGGCTTGGAGTTCCAGTACTATGTTGAATAGGAGTAGTGAGAGTGGGCACCCTTGTCTTGTTTCAGCTGTCAAGGGGAATGCTTCCAGCTTCTTCCTACTCAGTGTGATGTTGGCTTTATGTTACTTCATGTTTGAATGTTACATCATTCAGGACTTTTTAATGTGAAAGGATGTAGTTTTACCTAAAATCTTTTCATCAAGAAAGAATATTCTATTTTACAGTATGAATACCCTCCTTGCAGTTCTTTTAAAACTTTTTATCTAGTGTACCTGGTTCGTTATATTTGAAAACAACTTGAAACTGTCAAATTTGTCTCAAAATCTTTTTGCGATTCTAATTGCAAACATACACACATGTGTGTGGAGAGAGCTGACAGCTGATTTTCCTAAGTTGAGACAGTTCTGTGATCTTCTTCTACTTTAGGAGAAATGTAGTGAAATGAAATATTCTGACTGGGAATATGTGCAAATAGGAAAGTCTGGAAGACCAGGGGAATTTTATTGTGATTCTTTAGTTATAACTAACAGCCCTAGTTCCTTCTCCATTGAAATTTAGCCAGCCTTTATTTTTCTTGGGACTCTCCTGATCTAGGCCACTTTTTAGCTTACCATCAGAAACTGATGACATATGTTTACATGGAGAAAACACCAATGTGTTTTGTTTGTAACACATTTTTAAGTAAAATTGTTACCAATATCTTACTTAAAAAACATGTTACTTCCCCTCCTACCTAAACGCATTGCAAGAGTAGAGTATGACGAATTATTATCCTTCCAACTTGATTATCTCTGTCACTGTAATGGAAATATTTGTGTGTAGTGTACATAATCCTTTTTAAAAACTCTTCTCTGGATTTAATTTGATTCCTTGGGTCCTTGTGCGTGTTTTTCTTGTATTACTGCCCATGTCAGATAGCTACCTCTTAAAGGACATTACCATATATTTCTCCCTCTTCTGAAATATTATACAACATACTTATACCAGACTCATAGGGCTTACCGTTTTTTTTTTTAATTTTACTAGAATTGTTTTAATATATATGTAATTCATGCTAGTAAACCACAAATTCTTTCAAGGCAGAAAACTATTGTTTCGTGTCCTTATAGATGTTAGTTAATAGTTATCGGGTCAACTGCCATTACCTGTATATGACATATTGCATACATGAGAGTATTCACTTCTATGTTTCAGGACATTGCTTTCCAAATACATTAGTGCTTCCAAACAGTATCATCTGTCCTTCTACTTTTACTCCTTATCACATTTCCTCCTTATTTTTCACTTTGCTGATCTCATCCCTCTTCCCATACAAGGAACACACTAAGCCTCTTCCTAGTCTTCTGTTTCCGTTAGGCTAGTTTATACTTCCTCCTTAGTTGGAGGCCAACAACAGCAGCATTATTTATAGCTGTTCAGAACACATAAGAAATGTTCAGGAAAGAATGAGTCTTTGCAAAACTATCAACAATTAGTCTTTGCCAACTATCGATGCTGGCAATTGGGCTGGTAAACTTAACTTTGACTGTTGGTATGGTAATTCTGTCATGTACTTTTGTAACTTTCTGAAGTTTCAATAAACCTAAATGTATTCATCCCAACTCATCTGAAACTTATACTCTAATTTTGACATTTAACTAATAGATGTTGAATCCCTTAACCCATTTATGCCAGAGGTTGCAATTTTTTTTGTCTTTTCATGAGTGAAAAATCAGACCTTGGTGATGACTTTGAGCAGGAGGATCTAAACAACTCTCACACGCTTAGCATTCCAATAATGGAACACTAGGCATAAGTAGGTTAATATAGTCAAATAAGATTTAAACAAAATAGATGACTATTGCTGGACATTTTGTTTTTCAGAAGTGTACTTATTGACTAGATTTGCATTGGGAAAGATATTTATTTGGGATTAGTCAAAATTAGAATCCAATCCTAAATCTATAGTTTATGAACTGTTATTTAATTTCTATCATCTTGAATTTCCAAGGGGGGAAGGTGACACCCTATCTCTAATGACTGTTACACTTAAGTAAACCATAGTGTATGTGAAGCATCCAGCACAGTGCCACTGCATAGAAAATATTCAGTAAATTGCACTTCCATTCCAGAGCATCAAAATCATTTTCTGGCCAGGCACGGTGGCTCATGCCTGTAATCCCAACACTTTGGGAACCTGAGGAAGGCGGATCAGTTGATGTCAGGAGTTTGAGATCATCTAGCCAACATGGTGAAACCCCGTCTCCACTAAACACACACACACACACACACACACACACACACACACACACACACACAAATTAGCCCAGCCTGGTGGTATACACCTATAGTCCCAGCTACAACAGGAGGCTGATGCAGGAGAATCACTTTAGCCCAGGAGATGGAGGTTGCACTGAGCTAAGATTGTGCCACTGCAGTCCATCCTGGGCAACCCTGTCTCAAAAAATAATAATAAATAAACTACATTTTCTCACTCTCTCATTTTATTCCATATACATTCCTCTGCCCTCCTTTAGCTCCAATGAGGAGTTGAAGAAGTGGATGGAGCCTTGTTATCAAATATGTTCTCTTTTCTTGGCCCCTAAGGATGTCGATTAGAAACTGCACTAGTACTATTTGCTGCAACTGGTACACTATAATTGAAAGGTCCAGTTACCTATGCATAGTTAGGCAGAGTTTGCCAAATTGTAAGTTGCTCAAGTAAAGGGCAAGACAATCATAACCCCTAAAACATGCAAAAATGAGAAAATTTTGAACATGAAAAAATGATGGATGAAAAGGAATTTAGAAAAAATCATCAGCTATATTAGTATTTCTTGAAAGCTGGGCTGAAGAAAACACAGGGAACCTGAAAAGCAAAGTTGCATGATTTATGTACCAGAACTTTTTTTTTAAAAAAAAAACAACAGTATAGTGCAAGAACCATAAATAAACTCAGAGGAATGCCAGTGTGGAGGAAGATGAGATGGGGGAAATGGCGAAATCACAGATTGGAAATGTCAGTAGTGAAAAACTTGAGTGGGCGGGTAGAGAGAGAAAGAGAGAGAGAGAGAGAGAGAGAGAGGAGAGTTACAAGAAGACATGGAGCCTGATAAGATAAACAAGGAGGCTATTACCATTTATTCATTTATCTTTATTACTAGAGAATTGTTCCCATTAGAGGGGAATTTATGAGAGTGATTTTAAGTTATAGCATGTTTTAATTAGTAGAAGAAAAAAGTTAAGATTCAGAATACAACACAATAACAATTTCATTTCATTATTACATATAAAAGCTGTCTTTTCGTAACCAAAAATATCAACTAATCATTTGTTAATTAGACCATTTTGTCAATAATTGAATTTTTAAAATTCTCTGGGTGAAATTAGACACAAGATATTCTTCTCTTTAGGAGTCAATTACAAAATTTAACTTCCTTCACAAAATAGTTAAAATGATACTATAGATTTCAGTTATTTTTTTGTTTGCATCTAGAAATGTCTGTAATTTTAATTTTTTCTATGTGCTTGATATTATAATGACATAATCTATAAGATACATAAACATTGCTAAGAACAAAAAAATTTTAAACACTTTATGGTTTTCTAACAATTTTTCTAATATGTTTTATAGATACACATGCATATATAATCTAGATTAAGGAATAAATTGTTATCATAATTGAGGAAAAGTGAAAAGTATCATTTTTACACAGCCAAAGCCTTAGACCCTGTCTTTATTTTTTTTTTACCTGTTTTTTTTTTTTATTGCATTTTAGGTTTTGGGATACATGTGCAGAACATGCAAGATAGTACACACGTGGCAGTATGATTTGCTGTCTTCCTCCCCTTCACCCACATCTAGCATTTCTCCCCATGCTATCCCTCCCCAGCTCCCCGCCACCACTGTCCCTCCCCTATTCCCACCAATAGACCCCAGTGTGTGGTACTCACCTCTCTGTGTCCATGTGTTCTCATTGTTCATCACCTGCCTATGAGTGAGAATATGCGGTATTTCATTTTCTGTTCTTTTTTTTTTAATTGCATTTTAGGTTTTGGGGTACATGTGCAGAACATGCAAGATAGTTGCATAGGTACACACATGGCAGTGTGTTCTGCTGCCTTCCTCCCCTTCACTCACATTTGGCATTTCTCCCCAGGGTACCCCTCCCCAGCTCCCCCCCACCTGCTGTCCCTCCCCTATTCCCCCAATAGACCCTAGTGTGTAGTACTTCCTTCCCTGTGTCCATGTGTTCTCATTTTTCATCACCCGCCTATGAGTGAGAATATGTGGTAATTCATTTTCTGTTCTTGTGTCAGTTTGCTGAGAATGATGTTCTCCAGATTCATCCTTGTCCCTACAAAGGACACGAACTCATCATTTTTGATTGCTGCATAATATTCCATGGTGTATATGTGCCACATTTTCCCAGTCCAGTCTATCATCAATGGGCATTTGGGTTGGTTCCAGGTCTTTGCTATTGTAAACAGTGCTGCAATGAACATTCGTGTGCCTATGTCCTTATAGTAGAATGATTTATAGTCCTTTGGATATATACCCAGTAATGAGATTGCTGGGTCAAATGGAATTTCTATTTCTAAGGCCTTGAGGAATCGCCACACTGTCTTCCACAATGGTTGAACTAATTTACACTCCCACCAACAGTGTAAAAGTGTTCCTATTTCTCCACATCCTCTCCAGCATCTGTTGTCTCCAGATTTTTTAATGATCGCCATTCTAACTGGCATGAGATGGTATCTCAATGTGGTTTTGATTTGCATCTCTCTAATGAGCAGTGATGATGAGCATTTTTTCATATGTTTGTTGGCCTCATGTATGTCTTCTTTTGTAAAGTGTCTGTTCATATCCTTTGCCCATTTTTGAATGGGCTGGTTAGTTTTTTTCCTGTAAATCTGTTTGAGTTCTTTGTAAATTCTGGATATCAGCCCTTTGTCAGATGGGTAAACTGCAAAGATTTTTTCCCATTCTGTTGGTTGCCAATTCACTCTAGTGACTGTTTCTTTTGCCGTGCAGAAGCTGTGGAGTTTCATTAGGTCCCGTTTGTCTATTTTGGCTTTTGTTGCCAGTGCTTTTGGTGTCTTAGTCATGAAGTCCTTGCCTACTCCTATGTCCTGAATGGTTTTGCCTAGATTTTCTTCTAGGGTTTTTATGGTGCCAGGTCTTATGTTTAAGTTTTTAATCCATCTGGAGTTAATTTTAGTGTCAGGTGTCAGGAAGGGGTCCAGTTTCTGCTTTCTGCACATGGCTAGCCAGTTTTCCCAACACCATTTATTAAACAGGGAACCCTGTCTAGTAGATTGATCATTTGAACTCTTTCATTTGAAAAATTGTCCAGTTTTTAACCTGATAATGGATAAGGAACATAATTCCTTGCCTTTCTCCACCAAAGACTTAAAGATAAATATTTCTTTTTAACAAAAAATTAAAATAAACATTAAACATTCCCAAATTTTCTATCTGGCTTCCTCTTGTTCACGTTGAAAACACAACAGTGGGGTGTCAGAAAGCTGTTAATACCTGAGAATAAAAGCATAGTGCCAATACACATGAACAGAAATTCTGTTCAGACATGCTGGAGATTTCTGCAGAAACTAACAGACTCTAACTGGCTTCAGTAGTTTCAGCCATCTACATCTTTTTCTGCTTATATAAACAATTAATATTTTGGGTTTCTTTTGTAAAGGAAATCATGCAGAGATTTTATGCATTCTCCCTAAGCCTACTTAATATCAAACTGACACATGGCTTAAGTGAATAGAATCTCCAATTTCCTTTTTTTGTTCTAGAGCTACTATGAGGTAGTAGAAGTATGTCTGAATGCTTGTCAAAGAAAAAAAAAACTTCAAAAGGAATATTTTGAAATAAAAAGAAGGCAAACACGTGTGTACCCTCTGTTTCCAACTCATTGTATCATTTTCTTTACAATGCTGAAAAGCATAAAAAAATAGGAATTAAGATGTCAAAAAAAGAATTTTTTCTTTTTAAAAAGGCTGAGCTGGAAGGGATAGGGATGTTTAAATCCAAAAGGAAAACTAAGGTTTGAAATATCAATTTGATCTCACAAGGGTTTTTTTTTTTTCCTTTCTTTCTTTCTTTTGGCAGTCATTAGAATAAAAACAGGAAAAGTGCTTACACATGGATATGAGTGGCAAAACGGTAAACTCTCAAAAGGATAGCTGTAAGTAGTGATTAATACAATTTAGTGATAGACATTACTGAAGACCAGATGCCGAACTAACTGAAAATCACTACTTAAACTGGATAAAACATTTATGTGATTTCACACAACACACAATTCAGGATTGCTTGATCTTACTGGTCAATGGTATTATCAGGGCCCAGGGTCCTGTCCTTCCTTCCACCTGCCATTCTTTGTGTTGGTTTCATCTGCAGGATACTTGGAAACATGGAATGTCCTTTGAAGTTATGGATTTGTGTAGAGCAGGCAGTGTAACCATTTCTTCTTGTTTAAGAGTAACAAAAAGTTTCTCAGCAGCAACCATCCTGTTCCCATCTCTAGCAGATTGCCTCCCAGGTCTCACTGACCAAAACTGGGTCACCTGCTGGCTCTTAAACCAGCCACTGTCAAAAAGAATGAGATTTCTGTCACTGAATTAATTAATCACTGTCTGTGTCTGCGTTATATTTGAGGAGATCATCTTCCTCTGTATTATATAGAATTTTTATTAGAAAGAAAAAAGCAAAAACTGTAGGAAATCAAGAGTAAGCACAATTCTATATTCCAAGATCAAAGAGAATTAAACAGAGTAGATAAGTGTGGAATACTGAGACATGAGAACCATATGCAGAGAAAATGGGTAAATAAGTTTTGTGTCCAAAATTTAGAAAACAAGAAGAATGTATGGAATTATTGAAAATGTTAAGAATTGAATGGAAGTAACAAACATTGTTGAAATACAACTTGTAGCATAATATCTCATATTTGGGGCTGGGCGCGGTGGCTCAAGCCTGTACTCTCAGCATTTTGGGAGGCCGAGGAGGGTGGATCACGAGGTCAAGAGATCCAGACCATCCTGGTCAACATGGTGAAACCCCATCTCTACTAAAAATACAAAAAATTAGCTGGGCATGGTGGCGCGTGCCTGTAATCCCAGCTACTCAGGAGGCTGAGGCAGGAGAATTGCCTGAACCCAGGAGGCGGAGGTTGCAGTGAGCCGAGATCGCGCCATTGCACTCCAGCCTGGGTAAGGAGCGAAACTCCGTCTCAAAAAAGAAAATTTCATATTTGGCAACTAAGTGAAGTTTCGCATATATATGACAAGCTCCACAATGATTAGGCAAACAGAATCCACGGTTAATGACTAGCTTCAGAAACAAAGCTCTTTTAAAATATTTCATTGATAATATTTACAGAAATCTCCGGAGGTATCTGGAATCGCTATAAAAACTTTGGTGTTAGGGGTCCAAAGTGGCTCCCGCCGGAGGTCATGGTGCTCGCGAAGGCGAGGTCATCAGTTCAAGGCTAACCTGAGCAACCTCATAAGCTCAAACGGATTGGCAAAAAAAAAAAAAAAAAAAAACTTTGGTGTGTGAAAATACGGTAAAGGATAATGACTACATTTCTTTTCTCTCTTGTGCCTCTGGATCAGGTTTCTGTTATCAGTGGAACCTATCTGGGCTTGGATTACATGAGTAAGCAAAATGGAGGTGAAGGAGGCATCATTATCAATATGTCATCTTTAGCAGGTAAGGGCAATTATTACATTAAATGTCACATTTTCTTACTGGTAATTTGGACCACAAAAACAAATCTTCAAAGTATATTTATTATCAACTCAAGTTTGAAATGAAAAATCTGATTTTTTATAGTTCCACGGAGTTTTCTATTGCATAATGTCACAAGTTTGAAAAATATGTTTGTATTATTTTAACTTGTGGCTTTTAAGATTATCTTACTGCAGTACTGTTTGAAAATATATGTGTATATTTTTCAGAGTTACTGTTTTTCAAAGGTTGTTGCGAGATGCCTAAGCAATAATGCATGGGAAAGCACTTTTGGCAAAGTAAAAGGCACTAATGTGAAGTTAAGGTGTCTCTGCTCCCATGTGATTTTAGTAAGAGTGTGTAATTTTAAAATATGGTATAAATCATAGTTAAGATATGTTAAATTAATAATAAAGCCAAACATGCCATGACTTACATCTAATATAAGCATATTCCTTACTCGTCCATCAGTCCAAAACAAGGTCCTTGTTGCAGGTACCTCTTCTGTGTGCAGACACTTGAGATCCTGGCTAGCAGAAGTTCTGCTATCTTTAGCAGGGAGCTCCCAAACTTACTCCAGAACTGGTGGATTCATTTGCCTCTAGAAGAGAGAGAAAAGAAACATGGAGGAGGCATGGCTACTCTTTGAAAAACCCAAAGTTGAATAATGGCAGACATTATTCTGCTCACATTTCAGTATAGAACTTGAGCTTACATTTTACCTAACTATAAGAGAATCTGTCTGGGAAATGCAGTCTAGATGTGTGCCTAAGAGAAGCATGGATTTCAGACGGCAGCTAATCATCTTTCCCACGGCATGCAATCCTAAACTATATTTTTTTCAGAGCAGTATGATTTAGTATCAGCTGATATCTTATCCCTCAATACTAGCTTTAAACTTGTGACTGGATTTTTTGGAGCAACTGAGTCAAGTAACTTTACTTTTTCAAACTCTAGGAAAAAATCATCAATGGCTCTTGAATAGTTCAAATGAAATTGTGAGGTTTAGGAAGTCTGATCAATATGGACAGCAAATCTAAGCTGTGTCCAAAAAAGTGAGGCTTTTTAAAATTATCTTCTTGGTTTTAGTGTGGTGATTTGAAAATAGAAATTTCAGCCCCATGCCCACCCCAACTTGGCATCCCAGCTCCACTGATTTGGGAAGTTGGGTTTGGAGGTACCTGAGACTGAACCGCTGTCTATTTCTCAGTCTTTTTCTCACCCCTCTAGGAATGATTGTAAGATGGCCCTTTCACATCACTGTATAAAGCTGCCGCCAAAGGATATTTAGAAGTCTCCTTTAGAAGTTCTCAAAAATAAACTAGCATCTCATTTTCTGGGCTGCTTAAAATCAAAATCATGTCCCTAAAGCTATTACAAACCTAATTCTATACATTTTTTCAGGGTAATCAGGTTATTTTTCCTAGTAGTACAACTACTCATAAATTATAACATTTTAATTCTAATGGTACTTTAAAAGGTGAGAGCATGGTCAATATTTTAAAGGGATATGTATTCCGGAGAGGGCCAGATGTTAAGCTGTGGGAGACTGAAACCCTAACGCAAATTAGCAAAGTTAAATCTATACTGTTTTGAAATAAAATTATAAGAAAAAAACAAGTGACTGGAGAATTAAAAAGAGATATTTAAAGTTTCCTTAAAAGTTCAAATCTTTAAAAACTTGCTGGGGCTGTGATCAAGATTGATACTTCTGTGTATTCTTTCTATAAAGCTAAGAGGGCCAGCGAAGTTTGCAGTACCACGAATATCATACAGGGAGCCCCTGTATGATATATCACCAGAGGCACTGATTTCATTCTTTGAAAGGTTGAAAGCTTCAGGGTTGGATCAGTTTAGGACGATCTGGGAGAAATTCTGTACCATACTAGGGTGCTTACATGCCCCAGAGAGCACGAATAAAGAAATGCAATGTAGTATTGCTGCCTTTTATCTGATTAAAATATTTAAATACATAATGTTATTCGTTGAGCACTGTTTACCTGGTATCATTTTAAACACTGTGCATTATCTCATTTAATCGTCACAACAACCCTGTGAGGTAAATTCTATAATTTCCATTTTGAAAATGAGGAAACTAAGGCAGGAGAAGTGTGAAATATCTTGCCTACCCTTACACATCAAGTAAGCCTCAGAGCTGGAGTTCACATGCAAATAGCCTGGTACAAGTCTTCTTAGAATTTTAATCCCTAGATTATCTATCTATCTCTAATGTCTATGAGTTTATTTGTTAATCTACCTGCATTTATCCATTTCATATATTTCATTTACTAACAGAAAAGTAAAAGAAACGGAAATCTTTTGACTTAAATAAATGCTTGCAATTTGCTAGTCTCTTCAGGTCTCGTGGGCACAGCTCTAATCTCACGGCTACATTACTAAACCTTCAGTGAAATCTTAAGCTTTCACCCTATTTGACATTTCCAGCAAAGCCCTAAAAATATTTGGGGAGCTTACCAGTGTCACAAGTCAAAACAGGCCATTAGGAAGAGCAGTTTAAGGCTTGCAATTCGATGTCCCCTTTGCTCTGCTGGCTAGGAGCTTGCTTTATCCTCCTGCTCACCCCCACCCCCAGGTATTAATCTTCTTCTTACCTATGTCAGATACAATATTTGCAACCATGTGTGGGGATTTCTCTATTCATGCAGATAAAACGATGACTTCATATAAATTCAATGAAAAAGGTTTCTTTGGTTTTAAATTACTTTCCTGGCACTGGTACAGTTTAATGAATAACATTGCATCACACACTGCTTCTCCCTCTGACTTCCTTCCCCATGTGCAAGGCAACACTACGTAAAATGGTTAAATAGCTTCAGTTTATCATGGTGCCCTCTGCTTGGTTAATTACCCTCCATTTTCAGGTCATCCTTGGCACCCTCCCTTCGCAATTTCAACCTCCACACCTCTTGTGTTTATACTGTTTCCACACCGGCCAGTGTGGACAGTCCCTGCTACTTCCTTTCTCACCCACTAACATGCCTCATCTCACAGTCTTAAAACAAATTGCCTTGTATTTTGTCAACCAACCAAGAGCCTCCAATTCTTCCCATAATGAAATTCGTTTGATAAAAATTCAGGATATTGTAATAATGGGACAAGGCAAAAGAGGCCTCCTCTATCTTCATCATTCCCTCAGAAATGGTCTCAACAATTGTATGCCCTTGAGTCATATCATGTAGAGAGAGGTGAGAGAATCAAAAACATCTTTGAGGAATTATCGGAGTACTTCTAATATTTGCCTACCTGTGTTTTCCATACCTTCCTTCCTCACAGATTATTTTTTCCTGTTTTTCTCCATACTGCTCACTCTATTCAAGGAATGGCTGTGGGTGATATTCAATATTCAATCCAACAGATCTATCCTCATGATCTCTGGCATGGATGCAGCTGAATCCTTCACTGTCACAGTAAAACCTTAAGTTGGCACACTGGTTTGGGTAGAGAAGTTAATGAGTAATGACCATTGACGCAGACAGAGTATCAAATGCAATTAATAGGTTCAACAAACAGGAGTAGTTAAGCAGACAGTGATTCCTCAGCAGATTGTGGGATGGGTGTGCTCTAGTCTGGAGTTCCAGAAGTTATTCTGACTGTTGTTAACCCACATGGACTTTTCAACATGAGTTTCTGTTTATAAACGTAATACACAAACAGACACTGACTTTGCCTGATGCATCCTGAACCATTAAAACAAAGTTGGAAGGAACAATAGAAGAACAAAGTCTGGTTCACTGCAGAGAATCCAATAGCTGTGCTGCCATAAAGCATCCCATAAAAGCCCAATGCACTTCTTACATATTTAATTGCCTCCAACTGTGGGAAAGGAAACGTAATTGTCACAGGGAAAGGAGCCTCTCTGCTGACCCTGCTACATATTCGGTCAGTGAGGCTGTGGGGTTCTCTGTCACTCAGTAGCATTTTGTGAGAGATACCATGAGGATCTGATTTACTCAGAAGTGAAAACGTTGGAGTCTCAAGAAAATACTTGAAAATCATAGAAAATGTTCAGCATGTCTTAAGTGACAATCCAGTGACATATCCACTTGTGCTGCTAAGTTTTATTTATGTTAAGGTAGAAGTGCTAAAATAACTATTAAATAAAAAATTAAAATTAATCAAACATATGTTGAGCATTTGCAGAAGAGAAATGGAGATGTTAAAGTAATGAGGCAAAGTTTCTTCCCCAAGGGCTGTATATTAGCGTCTCTTATCAAGATGACACAACAAAATAATTTCCATGGCATAGACTATTTAAACAGAAGCATTGGCCAGGTGTGGTGGCTCACACCTATAAACACAATGCTTTGGGAGGCCAAGGCAGGAGGATCACTTGAGGCCAGGAATTAGAGACCAGCATGGGCAACAAAGCAAGACCTCATTGCTATAAACATTTTTATTAATCAGCTGGTTGTGGTGGTGTGCACTTGTGGTCCTAGCTACTCAGGAGGCTGAGGTGGGAGAATTTCTTCAGCCCGAAAGTTCACAGCTGCAGTGAGCTATGATTGTGCTACTGCACTCCAGCCTAGGCAACATAGTGAAACCTTGTCTCTCAGAAAACTTTTTTTTTTCAAAATCCCAGAAGCATGATATTTAAGTTGCAAGGCCTTGGGACTCTAATGGCCTGGAGAATGGACTCGAATATCCAGAAATTTCAGGTGAAATAAAACATGAATCGTCTTCTTCTATCTCCTGGCCAAAAGTAAAAAAAGATCATATGATACCACTGTGTATTACTGCTCTTGTGATAAGGAAGGGGGTCTAACACATATTTGGCAACTGCTAAGCTCCAGGCATTGTGGCAAACTGTTGGCTTTATGGCCTCCACATTTAACACTTACAAGTCTCTACAATAGAGGACAATTTAATTATCTCCAAATTATAGTTGAACAATGAATCTCAAACACTTGAAAAATGTGGGAATTAGCAGTGGTAATAAAAGCAATTTTATTTTGCTCCATTTTAGCCTGTGTCATAGAATGGATGAACTGTTCCTGTGTGGTGAATCTTAAGTGCTCAGATGCCAACTGTAATGAGTATGGGAGCCACCCTTCCTGCTTAGTGCTGGCAAAGTTCTCCATGTCAGACCACAGAGACTGGTGTCCATTTTGCTGTCTTCGGGCTTAAAATAGTTAAAAAGACATATATCAGAAGCAATCAGTAGGAATGGTTACATATTTGTAAACGAGACATTCTGAAGGATAGATGAGAATTTCAGGGTTTTTTCGCATTCCTCTCTCAGGAATGAGAGGGCTACTGAGAGACCAATAGTCTCCTAGAAAGGTGCTTCTCATACTCTCATGTATCTAGGGACTTTGTCAGGCACAGATTCTGATTTCAGTAGGACAGAGATGGGTCCTGAAATTGTGCTCCCAGGTAATACCACTCGGTGGACCATACTTAAGAAGCCAGCCACTGGTGTGGATCAGGATGGTTGTTCTTTGATGGGTAAGGAAGCTTCTCAGTTTCCTCTGACCACAGCCTGGGCAATGACTGAACGCTAGTAGCAACTCTGAGTTCCTGCAAAGTTCTATGAGATTTATCTTTCTGGGAAGATTTTTGTTATAGAACATATAGTGGTTTTATGAAAGCATGTGTCATTTTTTAATGGCATGTCACACTCTAACACATAACTTAATGGCAACCATAAGGACAAGGACAAAAAGCCATCAGATAAGGTGTTCCATTATGTAGAAAAATCACAAATGAGGAAGTTCACCAGTTACTTTAGTCAGCTTTATGCACGAACCATAGATAAATGTATTCTCACTAGTTCTCCCTTTTTTCCTCATGTTGGAGAAGTGGTTAAAACAGAGAGATAGATACACGGGTTTTTTGTTGGTGGTGGTTGTAAAGAAAATGTGACAGCTTTAGGTTCCTGCTTTTTTAGCACAGTTACAGAACTCCAGGTTAGCACACGAGGATCAGCGTCCTTAGATTCACAATTTATTTTCCTAAGTTGAATTTTCAGCCTTTTTATATAGTCCATTTTACATGGTTTCTCTCTCCTTAGAAAAAAACCATGTTTGTGGATTCAGTCTGACTGCCCTATCTGAGGAGATTTCTGTTTTTGCAAAAAAATCTTTTTGAGCCTTTTACCTTCTGTGAAATAAAGACATTAAAATTTACTTTTGTAAATATGGGTAGAAAGATTATGAAGAATAGAAGAACTAATGTAGAGATGGAATTTAAATTCTATTTTTCTAAGTGACTTTCTTTGTTCTGTTAGTACACATGTAATTTTCAGGTATTTTAAATGCTATATACAATTATCCCATCAGCCTAATTGTTTAGTGTTATTATCCTGAGTGGTTTTAGAAAACATTTCTTTGTTTTGTGGGTAGAATTTCTCCCTCTACTGATTTTCTTTTTCTGTGACTTCACAGTTATGACAGACATAGATCTGGTATGAATTATACTTGGTATATTTTAGAAAGAGCCATTTTGCATTTCTATAAATAAACTTGCACAAAGGTGGGCCAATCATAAGTACTGAAAAATACCATCCTTAACTATTTTAATATAAGGTATTCATTTTTAAGCACAAAGACAAGATTTCTCACAATGTTAAACAAAATGCCATCTCTTTAAAAGCAAGAGCCCGCTCTCTCATGGTTATTCTTAAAACCCTTAACGTTGTGACAAAATAATTTCCATGTGCTCCCTCATTTTGGGAATGAATGTGAAAGATAAAAACAAAAAAAAAAAAAACAAAAACATACTCATTACAGCAAAAACAATACCTATAGTCATTATATTGGTATCTGGTTATTCAAGGTGGAATTCAACTGGCTATTACACCTTCGCCCTGCAGCAAAGGTCCTCCCACTGGTTTCACACATTTCCATTGAATATATTTAAAATATTCCTTCATTATACTTTGCACTTAAAAGGAGCTGAACACACAGTTCCTGTGTGAATTTACTTCTGTATATCCTGTTGGTTTAGGATTGGAAACTGTCTAGTTTGCCAAGGTTCAGAAATCAAACCAAATTAGGACACCAGACAAGACTTGTGGCATTTTAGTGCAAAAGATACATTTTATTAAAAAGTACAGTGTGGATGAACAGATAAGTCAGTAAAATAATTTGGGGCATTTCATCTGCTTCACTCTTGACGTTGTATAGTCTATAGGTTTGGATAAAGGTATAATAACATATACCCACCACTATAATATCAACCAGAATGGTTTACTACCCTAGAAACCCTATTTTCCACCTGTTCTTCCCTTTCTCCCACCAGCTCCTGGTAACCACTGATCTTTCAACTGTCTCCACAGTTTTGCCTTTTCCAGATGTCATGTAGTTAGAATCATACAATGTGTAGCCTTTTCAGATTGGCTTCTTTCACTTAGTAATATGCATTGAGGTTTCCTCCATATCTTTTCCTGGCTTGATAGCCCTTTGCTAATGTTGAATATTATTTCATTATCTGAATATATGACAGTTTATTTCTTCATTCAACTACTAAAGGACACCCAATGCTTCCAAGTTTGGGCAATTATAAATAAAGCTGCTGTAAACATCCACACACAGGTGTTTGTGGAAGCATGTTTTCAACTATTTGGGTAAATGCCAAGGAACTGAATGTTGGATTGTATGATAAGAGTATGTTTACTTTGAAAGAAATTGCAAAATTATCTTCCAAAGTGGCTGTACCATTTTGCATTCACACCAGCAATGAATTAGACTTCCTGCTGCTTTACATATTCATCAATATTTGGCGTTTTCAGCATTTAAATTTTAGCCATTCTAATGTGTGTAGTAGAACTTCATTGCTGTTTTAATTTGAAATTTCCTAAAATATCTGATATTATCATATTTTCTTTTTTGTTTGTGTGATTTGTCTTTTTGTTTTGTTTTTTAAATGGAGTCTCACTCTATTGCCCAGGCTAAGCATCCACTATAGTTTAAGGAAAGGAAACAGCTAGGAACTATTACAAAAAAATAACCCAAGTCTCCCTTTCTAGAGTTCAAGGCATAGTAACAACTCTTGGCTGGAGATAACTATTTTAAATTTGAGAGAGAGAGAGAGAGAGAGAGAGAGAGAGAGAGAGAGAGAGAGAGAGAGAGAGTCACATAGTCACACAAAGAAAGGGACAAATTGAGAGAATTAATTTTTATCCTCAGGAGTGAATAAAATTCCATAGGGAAAGAGTGTTCGTAAAACAGCAAGAGGCCCAGGGATATCTCTGGAGTTTTCATTCATGTTTATGGGTCCGGTCAAGGAAGAGAACCAGTGAAGGACATGGAGAAGAGGCTGCCAGTGAATGTGAGGTAGGAGACCAGCCGGGAGAAATTAATATTTCAAGGAAAGCATGGTTGTACTAGTTGCTGTAGGGGAAGGGATCAAGCAAAATGAGACAGAGAGTTAGCCTTGGCAAACTATTGCTCATTGGCAACCTCCACAAGATCTGTCTGACTGGAGTGAGCAGATGAAAGCCTGATTAGAATGAGTTGTAGAGCAAATGGGAGGTCAGCAAAGTAGAGACATGCAAGGCATATAATAACTCTTCTGAGGACTTTCCACTGGAAACAGAAATAGGGGGGTGGTAGCTGGAGAAATGCTAAAAAGGTATTATGTTTTAGATGGGTAATACTAAGGTACGTTTATTTCTTAGAGTGATTCTGATTTGTTTCTGTACTTGATACCAGTGACCAATGTCTGAAATTGATTTGTGTAGGCTTTGATCTAATATTAAAAAGTAAAGGGCTGGTGCTGTGGCTCAAGTCTGTAATCCCAGCACTTTGGGAGGCCAAGGCATGTGGATTGCTTGGGCTCAGGAGTTCAAGATCGGCCTAGGCAACATGGTGAAACCCCATCTCTACCAAACATACAAAAATTAGCCAGGCATGGTGGTGAATCCCTGTGGTGCCAGCTACTCAGGAGGCTGAGATGGGAGGATTGCTTTAACCCAAGACGTGAAGGCTGCAGTGAGCCATGGTCTTGCCACTGCACTCTAGCCTGGGCAACAGAGCTAGACTCTAACTCAAAAAAGAGAAGGGGACAGGGAAGAAGGGAGGGAAGGAAAGAGAGGGAGGGAGGAGGAGGGAGAAAGAGAGAGACAGGAAGAAAGAAAGTGAAAGCAAAGTAAGGATAAACATTTTGCAGGATAGCAGTGAAAATATCATTAGAATGTTACAAAATTCATAAAACCAAGTGCCATTTAAAAATTGCAAGCAAATTCTTGCACCTTCCAGTTGCATTTACAATTCTAACTTTAAGGAAAGTATGTATGTTGTCCTTGCTTGTTACCAGAACCCACTAAGCAGTATCTTATTTCTCTCACCTCTGTGATGCCTTGAACTTTCTGGGGTTTCAGAGTTCATCACCTCTGCATACATAACAAAAATTCATTTCGCATTCATCTTTGACAACCCTTATGAACAATGTCTTTGTATTTCTTGTGGCTGTGTCAACTCCTTTATCTCTGATTAAGGCTCATGCTGCATTTCCTTCTATATATGAACATTGTCCTGTAACCACTGCCTTTGTCTCATAAACGTTTAAGGACTGGGTAAAGCAGGGACTAACAAGAACCAGAAACGGCAATTCCTGGTTATACTTATTTATTCCCTGTATCTTCCACTCCTGGTATACCTATGTAGCCTGTGAAAACAGAAATTCTTGTTGACTGACACTGACAAACTTAATTAACTTACACATTTTACTGAACAACAATAACAACAACAAGAGAACCAACATATTAACAATACTTTGAGATCACTGGGTGGACACACTAGGTGTGATCTACCATCCTCAGGGATTTAAACTGCCCTTGTGCAAACATACTTTATAAATTGAGACCTGGCAGGCACCCAGGGAGTGGTTAAGGTCTGCATTTATTGCTGAACTTTGGTCCAACACCCTCAACTGATTGGTGGCATTCTGGGAATAGTTAGCTGGGTGGAGATGAGCATGTCTCAGCAGAATAATTTGGTATTATTAGCATGACATTTGATATTAAATATAGTATTATGATAATCAGGGACCATGGTTTCTTGACTCAGAGAAGTCACAAACTTAAAAACCATTCAAACAAGTTAATCCAAATTACTTAAAAACAAATACAAGAATGACTCTGGTTCCATTTTGACTGTTGGTTAGAGAATTAACAATTATGAGAAATAAGCTTGATAGTAATAGTTACTACAGAAAAATAGGTTTTTCTTGTTGCTTTGTTTCTTTGTGGAGAGATGAGCTAGGCTGGAATTGGGGGAGAAGAGATGTGATAGGTATACATTATAATGCTGCTTTTTCTCTCCAGATCATGAATTTAATTGGTTACTATTGTGCATATGTGGGAAATTAAAAATTAAAACATTCTGTAATTGACCAAATTTCACGGTTGACTACATAATTACGAAAGGAAATAAAATAGTACCACAAAGGTTTATTTCTGTCCTCCTAAGTCATAGGGCAAAAAGATGTAGGCATCTACATCAGATCAAATACAAATAAATTAACTTTTAATTTTCTTAAACTTTTGGAGGCATTGTTCAAGACAGATTGGTGACAGGAAATTGTATACTAACTTATAGTGAAGACCAATAATCTCCAAAATTCTCTGAAGATTGAAATTCCCTCAGCCATTTGGAAGCCTTAAAAATGTAGAATATACACTTTTTAAAATCCAGACTTAAAAATTGAAAAGTAGATGGTAATTTACTGAGTTTTAAGATGATTTTCTTGGTGTTTTTAGACACCATTTACTTTCCTTGGCTTTCTAGAAGGCCCGGGGAGGCAGAAAAACACATATGACTCTTGGCTATATCTCTTGGTGTAACTTACCTACTACAAATTCTGGACAGCGTGGGTCAGGGAGCGAATAAACTACACTTAGTTTACTGAGTTTTACAAAGCCATCTGGCTTTATGTTAATGTGTTATTCAGATTCATCTGAAATTGAAATCATCACAAAATGTTCGTTTGCATTTTCATTTTTGGGTAGTCTGCTTATTTTTTTAATCGAAGCATTTAGAGGTTGTATTCGTTTGTTTCAGGGCTCATCCCTGTTGCACAGCAGCCGGTTTATTGTGCTTCAAAGCATGGCATCGTTGGATTCACACGCTCAGCAGCGGTGAGGCTGCAACAACCATCGTCTCTCATTTATCTGTGCATACATTTGTAAAACATGAATTCTGTAGAGAGGAATCACTTGAGAAATCAATACATTTGGATAAAAGATGGAAAAAAAGCATACCTCCATCTTTATTAGAAAAAATAGTTTTCAGATCATCTAAAGGACCAAATAAATAATAGACTCATTTTTCAATGAAGGAGATTCTAAATACAGATGTGTTATTTAAAAATGTATTAAGGATAAATAATGGGGAGATAATACTTATTTCCAAAACTAACTCCAAATTTAAATATTATTAACTTCAGATTTTCTGAAATAGAAGATGCATAGGCCCCAGACATTATTTGTCACCAGTGATATGATGAAAATGAGTGAGAACATGGGGCTGGAAGGAGGGGTGGGGCCACACATTTACTTGATAGAGTGGTCAAGGATAATGTCTCCATGAGGCCTAAGGTGAAAGGTGTACAGAGCTTAGAAAAATACTTTAGACCTAACTGATCCCATGCATTGATGATATGAGGTGAGAATGCCTGCCTGTCTGCAACTCACAAAAGGACATCTTGAATGGGGTCTGGTAAGCAAGGGGAAAGTAGGATGAGGTATCACTCAAGACACCAGCAGAACCCAGACCAAAGGCGGCTGTGGGCCACAGTTGTGAGCTTGGATTTTATTCAGTGTAACCATCCATGGGGCTTTTACACACAGGAATGATAAGATCAGATTTACTTTTTAAGACCATTGTGCCTGCTGTCTGGAAATTATATTACAAAGGACAAGGGTAAAAGCGAAAAGAACAGTTGTACAGAGTGGTTCATCTAGGTAAGACAGAGAGGAGTCAGTGAGAGAAAAATATAATCAAAGAACTGCTAAGACACAGAAAAAACAGATGCACAAATGTTAAATGTTCAGCCAAAATGGAAGATAAGTAGTTCTCACACTTAATTTGAGTGTACATTATTACCTAATTTGCAAAGACTTAATCTTCAGATAGACTTCATATAAAGCTCTCTTATAAAGCAAAGTACATCTTAAAGACCAGAAATTATATTTAAAATTACAAGACTGAAAACTTCTGAAGTCAGTTCACGTTATTCAGGGTAGTTACATTCCATGAAGTCACTTGCGAACACTACGTTAGTGACTACTGAACCATTGCTTTTAGGGGCAATATTGGCTTAAGTTCCTGAAAGCCTCTGGTCACAAAATTCCAATCAGTCAACACATAACCTTGTTTTATGTGTATCCCTGTTTAAAGACAAGTTATTTATTATATATTGTATAAACATGGAATTCATCACTAAAGCACTTATTACTCATGCCTGACCAAAGCTTATCTAACACAAATATTTTCTATAAGACACATCAGTCTTCTTGCACTAAAGAACACTCCACAGCACTTCTACAGTGGGTTTGGTAGTCATCTTAAACAGCAGAATTACCAAGAAAAAAGCACAAAAATTAGAGAAACATGGCAAGGCAGAGCCTAGTCTTAACGTGACCTCAGCAGGAACATGCACGTTAGTGACTCAGATTTCTCACTGCTCTGTGCATGTTCACAAGTATCCACAAATGCTCCACAACTATTGATTTCCAGGGTCACAAGTAAATTTTAGGAAGCAAATTTGGCAAATTTGTTCATATGTAATCCATGAATAATGAGAAATTGACTAATTTTTTAATAATTGCAAATAATATCAATAGTTTGTAAATTAAGCCAAATAATATTACTCCAAAAATACTTAAATTGTCTTCCAGATGGGGCAGAATGTTAAAAGTCTATAGACTCAAAGTTCTAAACATTTTCACCAAAATTATTTTGTAAGTATTATTTGTTATACATCCACAATATTTGAAAGAAAATGGTATATCAATTCTAAGCCTCTGCTGCTTAGCTTCAGGTCCCTGCAGAGTTCAGTACATAAGAGAAGCTTACATAATTGTTTCCAAAAGTTGTCCAGTAATACTGATTTTTTAAACTTAATTAGGTAAGACTTTCAGGAATTAATACAGTACTTTGGGTATGTGTTCTTTTCCTGTCTTTCTATTTACCAGTCATTGTTATATAGCCGGAAGGATATCTGACTATATTTTTTACACGAGACTATTGTAAGATGCTTTCATGATCAGTTTGTCCTGTGCTATATGTTTATGAAACTGCTGAAACCTCCAACCTTCTCATTGGCAGTTGGCTGCTAACCTTATGAACAGTGGTGTGAGACTGAACGCCATTTGCCCGGGCTTTGTTAACACGCCCATCCTCGAATCAATTGAAAAAGAAGAAAACATGGGACAATATATAGAATATAAGGATCATATCAAGGATATGATGAAATACTATGGAATTTTGGAGTAAGTAAAACTATACTATTTTCTTTTAAACGATGAAGCAAAGTATTATTTAGACAAGCAATAAAAAGAGAAAAAATAAGCTTATATATTTGAGAAATTAACACAAGAATCAAACTTTTGGTTTAGCAAACTCTCTGGGAGAAAATATTTTTTTTTTCTGGGTTTAGGAATAGAATGTAAGTTTATACATTATGAATATTACTTTGAAATATGGAAAATGCTTCATTACTACCTTCAGCCACAAAGTTGATATTTAGCCACCTTTGAATGCAATGATACCTTCTCTGCCTAAATTCCAAGCAATATTAAAACATACTCTTTGTGAAATATTGTAAGGTTCCATAACTTCAACCAGTTTCTGAAGAAATAGTTGATACACATGCACACATGCACACATACTTACTCAGTGAATTACGTCTGAAGAAATAGTTGATGCACATGCACGCATGCACACATACTCAGTGAATTACATCTGAAGAAATAGTTGATACACATGCACACATGCACACATGCTTACTCAGTGAATTACATCTGAGTTAGAGTAGTCTGGGATTTCATAGCACAGAATCATGGTTATCAGGTTTAAGGAATCAGACTTGAGGTCAAATCTCGGCTCTACCACTGACCATGAACTTATCCATCTTACCTCTAAATGCTTCAGTTGTCCCACATATAAAATAGACATAATATTATAACAAACTTAGGGACTTTGTAAAACTTAAATAAAATGATATGTGTAAGGTACTTAAAACACCAACTGGCAAAAAATAAAATGTTCAGTAAATGCTAGCTGTTACATTTCTACAGATATAATAACATTTATATCTGGTAAGTCTAAGATCAACTGATATGATAAAGATGAGAAAAGCGATCATTTGCTCCATGAAAATAATTAGTATAAATTCCTCCTGCCAAAATGTTAGAAGATTACAGCTAAATTTATCAAAAAGTTAGCTAATATTCAATTAAAAAAATCTAATTGAATAAATTGTATAAATGGGATATCTAATCTAGATATCTAATATGTAATTAAATAAAAATTGGAAGTAGCCATAGCTTAATGACATACATTTCCCTATAACATGTTCAACATAATAGATTCTTCAGAAGTAAATTTAAAGTGAAGTGATAATATGCCTCAATCTTTAGTTTCACAATACTGTTTTCTCTATTTTTAGCCCACCATTGATTGCCAGTGGATTGATAACACTCATTGAAGACGATGCTTTAAATGGTGCTATTATGAAGATCACAGCTTCTAAGGGAATTCATTTTCAGGACTATGACACAACTCCATTTCAAGCAAAAACTCAATGAACGGAACAGCTTCTATATCAGCCAAAAGTGAAAATAAGCAAAAATGACTTATATTCAGACCCTATCTTCATTTGAATATAGCTTTTAATGAAATATTGTAGTTTGAAGTTTTCTTTTATGCATTTGATGATAAACATTTTCGAAAAATTTAGTTAAGTATATGGATAAAAATTATGAACTATTAAAAATGTCACGTGGACCAAAGCTAGGTTGTAATCTCAGTAGTCTAAAAAATGATGAAAACAAAGGATATTCAAGGAATATTCTGCCTTTTAAAAAGAAAGAAAGTGTATTTATATCTGTGCTTCATAAATATTAACATTTTTCAGAACATCATTTTAAAGGAGATACTTGAATTGTTATTTAAATCAAACCAGATGTAAAACACTCACACATATAAAGTTCATATTTTAAAACAGGAAAGCTACTTAACAATGACAAATATTTCATAATAATTTCTACCTACATACCATCTTTCAGCTGAACAATTTCAGTTCTTTCAAGAGCTTCTTAAAGTAGCATACTTAGGGTCAGTAGTTAAGGAATAACCTATGGTGTAAACATATTCCAGATGAAAACCGATGTATGAAAAAAATGACAGACAGTAACTGATTGACACTGTTGATTCACAGTTTAGCCTCCCATCCGGGAAAGGCATTTCTTTCCTCTGCTCACTTTAAGAACATTAACTGACTCCAAAAATCTCAGGAATTAAACTTCTATCAGTTACAGCAATAAAGAATAGTTAGTACTCCAAAAATGTTATATTTAAGATATGCTCAACAAGAAAAAAATGCAAATGTAATTTTTTTTCAAATTACGTTTTTGTTGACTTGTACCAATTTCAAAAGTGCCTACCCTTCAATAAAACTTTTTTATTCTTATCTCTATACATTCCTTGGTTTTTATGTATAGCTATCAACAAAATGAAACCACTTTGCCACAGCCACAACTGTAAATGTTTCTGTACCTATGCTGAAATTTATGACACTGATGCAAAAATAGCTGTGGTGTTTTGCTTTTTTTGCTGTAAGCTATCTTAAGAAAGAATAATTAAATACACCTCCTTTGGGTAACACTCTTCGCAAGAAGTAAGTAATGCTAATAACAGTGAAAGCACAAGATTCCAATTCAGTCGTTTTCTCAAAAAAAAAAAAAAATCGCAAAAGTGACTCATCCTGTGTGCTAACTCCAGACCTCCCAGCTTGAAGTAAAATTTAACCATGTGAGATTGATGTGGATTTCCTAGAAGTACTCACATGAATTCTGCTATAGAAAACTATTGCCTTCACTTTTAAGGAGTAATTCAAATATGAATAACTGCAGTCTAGATTTTCATTTAATGTATTAAAGACAAAGTAATGAACATCAATGAACATCTGATAGAGATAAATTGTAAATAGGCACAATCTTGTTTGTATATTCTGTCAGTGATCAATCAGCAAATGATGTAGGTATGCCCAGTATCACTGATCTTACATATTTTTCCTCTGTCATATAAATAATATAAACTTTTCACTTATGGACAATTTTTTGGTCTAGTAGCCTTCAATATACGTTTTGCTTTGAATTATTTTCTTTTCAAATCAATAAACTATGTAGACATTTAAAATCAAATATCAAATAGAACTGGAAAAATGTGAGTTATGTAAGTTTAAAACTAACTTGAAATCATATCTTCTATAAGTAGCTCTAAATAAATTCATACTGTTATATGATATCTCTGTATACTGGTTGAGAAAATAATTAAATTGAAGTGTGGGGAAGGAAGACCTTGGTTGATTGTATTTTTCAGTGAAAATCCTAATGTAAATGGTACATATATTTTTCAAATGTGTTTTTCTTGGTAAAATGAAGTTGGTACTCTCAGAACAGCAAAACTAGAAATACATAGACATGGAGAAAAAGATTGAGACTTGATAATGACATTGAAATGTCCTACAAATTTTATTTTCTCATATAAATACAAATTTAGATACTTGTAATATCATTTAACATAGAAGTGACTATATGACAATTTCTGCTTACTTTTGCTCTTTTTATAAATTTAGCATACTGAAGAGGTCTGAGAATACAAATTTTGAAAAAAGTTCAAGGTATTTCACATAGGACGTATCATCTCATGCATAGTTTTTCTTAAATTAGAATTTCAAAGGAAAATTGGTGCATAGGAAAGGTGATTGGACCCAGGGTCACAGTTACTGTCATAGGGTCTCCATCTCCTTTTCTCTTGTTAGCTTCCCTTCTGGGCAGCTCTTTCACATGATGACTTCCTGGATCTGCAGGCCTGATTTCCAGCAGCTTTCAGTCCACCAAAACAAGAACTGATTTGGCCTTGCCTAGGTTATGTGCCCACTATTGAGACAGTCCTTGTGGTCAGAGAGAGGGCTAATCTGCCTGCCCAGAAGGAGATGGTGTGCCTCCTCAGAGCTGGTAGAATTAGGGAATGGGAGGGAGACAGGAGAGGTGGGCAGGACATTGACCTGAGTCCCATGGACTAAGATAAGCAGAAGGAAAATTTCCAAAAGGAAAATTGTGCTGTCATTACCAGAAAGTAGGTGAACACACGTTGAGGTGACAAAAACAATAGATAGCTGCTGTAGAGGAAGACAGAGTGAGTAAAGATAAGTTACAGCTTTTTATTTATTTATTTTGAGTTTTGCTCTTGTTGCCCTGGCTGTAGTGCAATAGGGAGATCTCAGCTCACTGCAATCTCTGCCTCCTGGCTTCAATTGATTCTCCTGTCTCAGCCTCCTGAGTAGGGGATTACAGGAATGTGCCACGACACTGGGCTAATTTTTGTGTTTTTAGTAGAAATGGGAGTTTTCTCATGTTGGTCAGGCTGATGTCAAACTCCCAACCTCAGATGATCCACCTGCCTTGGCTCCCCAAAGTGCTGGGATTACAGGCATGAGCCACCGTGCCCGGCCAATTAGTTACATCTTAATCCTTTGGATAAGTTTGCATACTCTTTTAGTTCCTATAACGTGCCAAGACCCATGATTTCCAAAGTGTGTGAAAAACTGGATCACACTAAATAGGATATGACAAAAGAAAAGATAATGAATAGAAAATACAGGAGGTATCTCATGCATATATGATTGTACTCATTCTTAATATAAAATATATTTATGATTGTGAATCACAGTGAAAACGTTCAAAACCTACTTGCTTTTAATATTGACTGCAAAAATGCAATCATTGCCTCTAGATTTGCTTTTTTTTTGAGTTTCTGAATATATGACCTTCTTAATTTTACCATTACATTAGAGCTTGTTAGCCTTTTCTCTTTTCTCTCTTTTTATTTTTTTAATATATTTTTTATTGTATTTTAGGTTCTGGGGTACAGGCTCAGATCATGCAGGACTGTTGCATAGGTACCTACATGGCAATGTGGTTTGTGCCTCCATCACCCTATCACCTATATCTGGCATTTCTCCCCATGTTATCCCTCTCCAACCTCCCTACCCCCCACTGTTCCTCCCCTAGTCCCCCGCAACAGACCCCAGTGTGTGATGCTCCCCTCCCTGTGTCCATGTGTTTTCATTATTCAACACCCTCCTATGAGTGAGAACATGTGGTGTTTGATTTTCTGTTCTTGTGTCAGTTTGCTGAGAATGATGGTTTTCAGATTCATCCATGCCCCTACAAAGGACATGAACTCATTGTTTTTCATGGTAGCATAGTATTTCATGGTGTATATGTGCCACATTTTCCTTGTCCAGTCTATCATCGTTGGGCATTTGGGATGGTTACAGGTCTTTGCTATTGTAAAGAAACAATCATTAGAGTGAACTGGCAACCAACAGAATGGGAAAAAATTTTGGCAGTCTACCCATCTGACAAAGGGCTAATCTCCAGAATCTACAAAGAACTAAAACAGATTTACAAGAGAAAAACAAACACATTCAAAAGTAAGCAAAGGACATAAACAGACACTTTTCCAAAGAAGACATATATGAGGCCAAGAAACATATGAAAAAATGCTCATCATCACTGGCCATTAGAGAAATGCAAATCAAAACTACATTGAGATACTATCTCATGGCAGTTAGAATGGCAATCTTTATTAAAAATCCTCCTGTTTCAGTATTAGCATTGTTCCTAACTCATCTTACTAAAATCTTATTGTTGGCATGTAGTTACATTAAATTTTATAAGATTTCTAAGGTTATCTTTAAACTATAAAACTATCTCTTCTCCCATGTTTTCAAGTAACATTTCCGTGCATAACATTCACTCACTCAACAAATAATAATTGGCCAGGTGCAGTGGCTCATGCCTGTAATCCCAGCACTTTGGGATGCCAAGGCAAGCGGATCATGAGGCCAGGAGTTCGCGACCAATCTGTCCAATGTGGTGAAACCTCATCTCTACTAAAAAACAAAAATCACAGAAATTAGCTATACGTGGTGGCAGGCATCTGTAATCCAAGCTATTCGGGAGGCTGACGAAGGAAGCCAGGAGACAGAGGGTGCAGTGAACCTAGATCACACCACTGCACTCCACCCTGGGTGACAAAGTGAGACTGTCTCAAAACAACAAAACAAACACAAATAATTATTGAGAAATTGTGTTTTTGTAAATGCATGTTTACCATGTTTAATATACATGGTTAAGTATATTATATTCTATGTAGATATTAGTGCAGACATGTATTAATCATTAGGTCCAATATGGAAAACAGCATTTGAGTCCCGAAGACATAAACTAGTAATAGTTACAAGAGTTAAAGAGCCAAACATGGGTGATGAGGCAACCCAGAGACAGCAGGAAGGCTCTATCACCTCCGGAACTGGTCAATTCAGGGTAATACCAGTGCCAAGGAAGCAATGGGAGGCTGCCAGTCAAAGCTGGGGTTACAGAGCAGGGGCTATGAGGTGGGAGGTGGAATCCTGGAGGAGACAGCCCTTAGGGCTCTCTGGAGTCAACAGGGAGGAAATCCCCTGAAATCACCTCCTCAATATCCTGTGAGTATCTCTCAGCTAGGAAGGGAGTTAGGAAAATGTCATTTTCAGGGTCAGCCCTTTGTATTCAGAGCAGAGCAGGACAAGGGAAGATTGTAGATTTGAGAACAAACAGGCATATGCATACATTTTCTATTTTTCCCTGCTACAATACGGATCTGGACTTGCTACTTACTCCCTGCTAAAGCTTATTTTTGTTGTTTTGTTTTGTTTTGTTTTGAGAGGGAGTTTCACTCTCGTTGTCCAGGCTGGAGTGTAGTGGCATGATCTCAGCTCACTGCAACATCCACCTCCCAGGTTCAAGCGATTCTCCTGCCTCTGCCTCCCAAGTAGCTGGGATTACGTGCCCACCACCATGCCTGGCTATTTTTTTGCATTTTTGGTAGAGACAGGGTTTCACTATGTTGACCAGGCTAGTCTAGAACTCCTGACCTCAGGTGATCCACTCACCTCTGCCTCCCAAAGTGCTGGGATTTCAGGCATGAGCCACCACACCCAGCCTAAACCTTGTTTTTAAGACTCCTAAGTAAAGATATCACTCTAATTCCATAGGTAATCAATGGTGTGATGTTTCCGGAATCTAGTCCCAGAGTAGCTAATGGTCCATTAGTCATTTACTTTTAACTATGCATTTTGCTATGCAGATGTATGGATTTATTATTAATTCCTATCACAATCCTTAAAATCATTTGTCTTACTAGTGTGACTTTATTTATTATTATTTTTATTGCATTTTAGGTTTTGGGGTACATGTGCAGAATGTGCAAGACAGTTGCATAGGTACACACATGGCACTGTGTTTTGCTTCCTTTCTCCCCTTCACCCACATTTGGCATTTCTCCCCAGGCTATCCCTCCCCAGCTCCCCCCCACACTGGCCCTCCCCTTTTCCCCCCAGTAGACCCCAGTGTTTAGTACTCCCCTCCCTGTGTCCATGTGTTCTCATTTTTCATCACCCTCCTATGAGTGAGAATATGCGGTATTTCATTTTCTGTTCTTGTGTCAGTTTGCTGAGAATGATGTTCTCCAGATTCATCCATGTCCCTACAAACGACACAAACTCATCATTTCTGATTGCTGCATAATATTCCATGGTGTATATGTGCCACATTTTCCCAATCCAGTCTATCATCGATGGGCATTTGGGTTGGTTCCAGGTCTTTGCTATTGTAAACAGTGCATGTGTCCTTATAGTAGAACGATTTATAGTCCTCTGGATATATACCCAGTAATGGGATTGCTGGGTCAAATGGAATTTCTATTTCTAAGGCCTTGAGAAATCGCCACATTGTCTTCCACAATGGTTGAACTAATTTACACTCCCACCAACAGTGTAAAAGTGTTCCTTTTTCTCCACATCCTCTCCAGCATCTGTTGTCTCCAGATTTTTTAATGATCGCCATTCTAACTGGCGTGAGATGGTATCTCAATGTGGTTTTGATTTGCATCTCTCTAATGACCAGTGATGATGAGCATTTTTTCATATGATTGTTGGCCTCATATATGTCTTCTTTTGTAAAGTGTCTGTTCATATGACTTTAAATATGTGTTGAAAAAAATACTGTCTCACTCTTTTAAGTGCTATGAAGGAAACAAGGCTACTGAGCATGGTCTGGGCACAGTGGCTCACACCTGTAATCCCAGTACTTTTGGGAGGCCAAGGCAGGCAGATCACTTTAGGTCAGGTGTTCGAGACCAGCCTGGGCAACATGGCAAAACCCCATCTCTACCAACAAAATAAAAAAAGTTAGCCAGGCATGGTGGTGGGTACCTGTAGTCCCAGCTACTTGGAGGCTGAAGTGGGAGGATTGCTTGAGCCTGGGAGGCAGAGGTTGCAATGAGCTGAGCTCACACCACTGCACACCAGCCTGGGTGACAGAATGAGACCCTGTCTCAAAAATAAATAAATAAAACCTGTTGACTGTCTTGTTAGATCCTACTACACTTTTAAGCTCAACCTGCTATGTTTACATTGAAAGAGGATAAACTGGTAAATTCCTGGATTTAGGTTACCTTAAAGTAATTTCATGTTAGTGAGATACCATTATTTAATATCTAATGTACACATTTACATAAATTTTTATTGGCCCCTAAATTTGTGTGTGTGTGTATGTGTGTCCATGTGTGTGTGTGTGTAGAACTGGACTAGATCAATGGCTTTCAAATGTTTTGCTCCTATACCCACAAAATAATTTTTATAACTATATTCTTTGTAATCATTAAGAGTAACAAACACAGTAGGTTTTTATTTTCCTTTACCCACACAGGAATGCAATGCTGTATTCAGTGAGCAGCTTTTCATGAGGTTGTTCAGGATTTTTCTACCTTGTAGTTCTCCTGTCTATGACTTTCAAATCATTTACTTCAGGTCAGTGAACTGGAGAAGAAAGAATGGGGCAGGCATGCCAGCTTCTTGAACATTTCAGGCTGGAAGTAACATGCACTATTTTTACTCATCATCCACTGGGGACACTAGTCCCATGACCGTTTCTAAATGCAAGGGATACTGGGAAATGGAGAAACTGCGGTGATGCCTCCCAGAAACAATTCTACACACTACAGGGTGGCTGAGTTATTGATCGACAAATCATCTGTGTCTTTGCCACACTTAATATCCCTATAAATCCGTTGCTCCTCACACTGAAAACATTTTACTCCTTCTCAACTGTAACATCCTAAAATCCCATGCAGTTACTATACCTAATTTAGATTCAGAATCACCAGCAGACGCACAGTCCTCCCTGTCAGGATGCATGTGGCTTCTCATGATCTAGTGACCTATGAACTTAAAAGACGATTTCTCTCACCTGCTGTGTGTGTCCACACAGACATGCACGCAAATACAAACACCATAATAATGAGCAAAAAAAAGAAAGCCTGCAATAAAATACCTCATTTGGAAAGAAAAGAATGGGATGCACACAGCAGTCAGTGGCCAATAGCAATGAGACAGTCCTACCTTGTAGGCGTTAGGAGGTCTCTCTTCCCTGGCAGTGGGGAATTTCCTTGCTGATATTGAAGTCTTCAGTTTGGGATTTATGATTTTACCATTGTGCCCAGGAGCCTCTCACTCTAACTTGGTGAATTTTTTCTGTCTATTATCCTCCATCTTTCTGTGCCAAATCTGGGAGTTGCAGAGTTTACACATACTTGCATTTGATGTCTCATCAGTGCAAGTTTCTTTGATACCCAATGCTTATTTTTTTTATTTTTTGTTTTATTTTTTGAGACAGAGTTTTGCTCTTGTTACCCAGGCTGGAGTGCAATGGCACGATCTCGGCTCACCGCAACCCCTGCCTCCCGGGTTCAGGCAATTCTCCTGCCTCAGCCTCCTGAGTAGCTGGAATTACAGGCACGCACCACCATACCCAGCTAATTTTTTGTATTTTTAGTAGAGACGGGGTTTCACCATGTTGACCAGGATGGTCTCGATCTCTTGACCTCGTGATCCACCCGCCTCGGCCTCCCAAAGTGCTGGGATTACAGGCTTGAGCCACCGCGCCCGACCCCCAATGCTTATTTTAAGTCTTAAACAATTAAAACCTTTTTTTTTTTCTTGAGACGGAGTCTCATTCTGTAGCCCAGGATGAAGTGCAACGACAAGATCTCTGCTCACTGCAACTTCCACCTCCCAGGCTCAAGCTATGTTCCTACCTCAGCCTCCCAAGTAGCTGGAATTACAGGCATGCACCACCACGCCCGGCTAATTTTCGTACTTTTAGTGGAGACGGGTTTTTGCCATGTTGGCCAGGCTGGTCTTCACCTCCTGACCTGAGGTGATCTACCCACTTCAGCTTCCCAAAGTGCAGGGATTACAGGTCTGAGCTACCATGCCTGGTCCAGTTAAAAGCTTTTTAACTCTGATGTGGGATTGCTTCAGCTGTGCATCATATTAAAAAATTAGTAGGCTCCAATCAATTTACTTCCAGTCAATTTCATTTGCTTTAAAACACTGAAATATGTTTAAAATCATAATTAAGTCATTGATAACCGTAATTTTCAAGCCTGATATATTATTTTGCACCCTATGCACTCATTATTCCTCTCTTCTTTCAACATCATGGGAGTACACTGAGAAAAGTGTGATAGAACTCACACTTGGAATTCGTGTCATAACTAAGGTATAAGGGATCATTCATGCAGAAAATTTTCTGACTCATATTTCTGTGCTTAGAGACTAAAAGCAGTTGACTTTTCCAACCAAAAAATCTCCACATTTTTTGATGATCTCTTCTTTAAATTTTTATTGCAAACAAGGCAATTTCAGCCTGAGCTCACCTCCTGGTTCTATACTTTGCTAGATGTAATCAGAAAACACAAAAACATAACACTATCATTCTATCTTCCAACCCCTTCACCTAAGAAATTGGCCTTGTTAGGCATGGGAGGGAAAATACTCAGCAAATGTTTTATCTTGGCTTAGCATGGTCCTCCACTTTTCTAGCCTCACCGCCACTACGCCGCTGTGAAACCAGTGGTGCAGACATTAGTTTGCTGTTGCTTGGCAGCATTTCACTTCTGGAATCAATCTGTATTCGCTAAGGTAATGCTTGGTATTATAGGAGATAATTCCCCAAATCGCAGGGGCTTAACAAAATAAAAATTTATTACTCTCAGATGCAAGAATACAACGCAGGTGTATGTAGAGTGGGCAGCATTCCAAGGATTCAGGTTCTTCATATTTTATAGCTCCGCCATCATTCATTGCCTTGAGATCTACTCAGAGGGCGGACACGGCACACCTGCTCCTTAACCACTTCAGGCTGTTCTGATACCCTTTGTAGAGCTACTCAAACAGCTCCACCTGGATGGGTTTTGGTGCTGGAAAATGTAACCCCCGCCTGGGAAGCCACTTTCCAGCAAGAGCTCTACCCTTTGGAAAGGGGAAATATTTACTTTTAGTGGAGAGCTGGCTATTTCTGCCATACCCCTCTCATATTTTTAAGTTTAAATATAAGATTAAATTCATTAACTAGTAGGTACTTTTTGTATATTTTCATAATGGCTTTAAAAATGTTCAGTGGATAATAAATACCATGACCATTTTATGAACCTTATTATCCACTTTAAAATTCAAGAATATGCTCCTTCTCAAGAGTCAGAAATTTTGTTTTATCATTTAACTCAGTTACTTCCTCTACAGAATTTTATTCTAAATATTTTTTTCTGTGAATTTTATGATCATAGCTCTCTGCAACAAATACACACACATTGAATTTTGAATTTCATTTTTCATATAAGATCTAAGTAGATTTGATATGGTTAAAATAGTTAATATACAATTGATCAAAATAACGATGATACTAATATTTTGTAAAATGTTTAAATTTTAACAGCTTTGGGGTATAAGCGGGTTTTGGTTACATGGATGAATTGTATACTGGTGAAGTCTAAGATTTTTATGTATCTGTCACCCACGTAGTGCACATTGTACCCAATAGGTAGTTTTTCATGCTAAAGCCCTTCCCATCCTGCCCTCCTTCTGAGTTTCCAGTGTGAATTATATCACTCTGTATGCCTCTGCGTGCTCACAGCTTAGTTCCCACTTATAAGTGAGAACATGCTGTATCTGGTTTTCAATTCCTGAGTTACTTCATTTAGAATAAAGGCCTCCAGTTCCATCCAAGTTGCTGCAAAAAACATTATTTTATCTTTTTAATGACTGAGTAGTATTCCATGGGATATATATATATATATATAGAGAGAGAGAGTAGTATTCCATGGGATATATATATATATATATATATATAGAGAGAGAGAGAGAGAGAGATGATTCCATATCTTCACAATTGTGAATTGTGCTGCAATAAACATATGCATGCAGGTATATTCTTGATATAGTGACTTCTTTTCCTTTGGGTAGTAGGATTTCTGGATTGAATAGTAGATCTATTTTTAGTTCTTTAAGAAATCTCAATAGTGTTTTCCACTGAGGTTGTTTACATTCCCACCAGCAGTGTATAAGCATTCCATTTTCACCACATCCATGCCAACATACATTGTTTTGTTTTTTAATAATGACCATTCTGGCTGGGGTAAGGTGGCATCTAATTGTAGTTATAATTTGCGTTTTCTTGGATACTAGTGATGTTGAGCATTTTTTTAGTGTTTGCGAACATTTATATATCTTCTAGTGAGAAATGTCTATTCATGCTCTTTGCACACTTTTTTAACGGGATTGTTTGTTTTTTTCTGGCTGATTTGAGTCCCTTGTAAATTCTGGAGAGAAGTCCTTTGTCAGATGCATAACTTGCAGATATTTTCTCCCATTCAGTAGGTCATCTGTTTATTCTGATCATTATTTATTCTTGCTATGCAGAAACGTTTTCGTTTACCTACATCCCATTTATTTATTTCTGTTTGTTGCATTTGCTTTGGGGGTCTTAATCATAAATTCTTTGCCAAGGCCAATGTCCAGAGGAGTTTCCTCTAGGTTTTCTTGCACAATTTTCATTGGTTTCAGATCTTAAATATAGGTGTTTAATCCATCCTGGGTTACTTTTTGTATATTGTAAAAGATACGGATCCCATTTTATTCTTCTACATGTGGTCATTCTATTTTCCTAGCACTGTTTACCGAATAGGTTGTCCTTTCCCCAATTTATGTTTCTGTACATTGTGTCAAAGTCAGTTGGTTGGTAGTTTATGCCTTTGTTTCTGGATTCTCTATTCTTTTACATTTTTTTTTTTTTTTTTACCCATACCATGCTGTTTTGGTTACTATAGCCTTGTATATTTCTGAAGTTTGGTAATGTGATGCCTTCAGATTTATTCTTTTTGCTTAGGATTGCTTTGGCTATTTGGGTTCTTTTTTGGTTTCATATGAATTTTAGGATTTTTTTTCTAGTTCTGTGAAAAATGATGATGGTAAGAATTGCACAGAATCTATAGATTGCTTTGGGCAGTATGGTCATATGGTCATTTTCACAGTGTTTCTTCTACATGAGCATGGTGTATATTTCTGTTCGTTTGTCTCATCTATGATTTCTTTCAGCAGTGTTCTACCGTTCTCCTTGTAGAGATCTTTCACCTCCTTGGTTAAGTATATTCCTAGGGTGGTTTTTTTTTTTTTTTTTTTTGCAGTTATTTAAAAGGGGAATGAGTTCTTCGAGTCATAGCTTTGTCATTGTTGATGTATTGCAGTGCTGTTGATTTGTGTATATTGATTTTGTAACCTGATACTTTACTGAGTTCATTTATTAGATCTAGGAGTCTTGGAGGAGTGTTCAGGGATTCCTTGGTATGAAATCACATTACTGTCAAACAGAGACAACTTGATTTCCTCATTTCCAATTTGGATGCCCTTTATTTCTCTTACCTGATTGGTCTGGCTAGGACTTCCAGTACTAGGTTAATAGAAGTGGTGACAGTGAGCATCCTTGTCTTGTTCTAGTTTTAAGGGTAAATGCTTTCAACTTTTCCCTATTCAGTATGATGTTGTCTGTGAGTTTGTCATATATGACTTTATTATTTTGAGATTGTTCTTTCTGTGCCTAGATTGTTGAAGGGTTTTATCACAAGGGGATGCTAGATTTTATTGAACGATTTTTCTTCATCTATTGAGATGATCCTATAGTTTTTGTTTTTAATTCTGTTTATGTGATTAATCACATCTTTTTGAGACAGGTTTTCACTCTGTTGCCCAGGCTGCAGTGCAGTGGCATGATCAGAGCTCACTGCAGTCTCAACCTCATGGGCTCAAAATCCTCCTGCCTCAACCTCCCAAGTAGCTGGGACCAGAGGTGCACACTACCACACCCACCTAGTTTAGTAGTAGTAGCAGCAGCAGCAGCAGCAGAGACAAGGTCTCGCTATGCTGCCGAAGCTGGTCTCAAACTCAGCTTCCCAGAGTGGTGGGATTGTGGGTGTGAGCCATTGCACCCAGCTGAATCACATTTATTGATTAGCATAGGTTGAACTATCCCTAAACCATGGAATGAAATCCACCTGATCATGGTGAATTATTTTTGTTTTGATATCCTATAGATTTGCTTTGAGTATATTTTGTTGAGGATTTTTGCATCTGTATTCATCAGGGGTATTAGCCTGGTGTTTCCTTTCTTTTTTATGGCCTTTCTTGGCTTTTGTATCAGGATGAAACTGGCTTTGTAAAATGAAGTAGGGAAGATTCCTTCCTTCTTAATCTTTTGAAATAGTTTCAGTGAAACTGGTACCAATTCTTTGAATGTCTGGTAGAATTCAGTTGTGACTCTGTCGGTCTCTCGGCTTTTTGTTGGTTGTTTGTAATTTATTTTATTACTGATTCAATCTTATTGCTTGTGATTGGTCTGTTCAGGATTTCTGTTTCTTCCTGATTCAAGCTAAGGGGGTAGTATGTTTCTAGGAATTTATGCATTTTCTCTAGATTTTCTATTCTGTTTGCATTTAGGCATTCATTGGAATCTCCAATAATCTTTTGTATTTTTGTGATGTCAGTTGAAATGTCTCCATTTTCACTACTAATTGAGCTTATTTGAATATTTTCTTTTCTTGGTTAATCTAGCCAGTGGTCTATCAGTTTTGCATATCTTCTCAATGAACTAGCTTTTCGTTTTATTAACCTTTTGTATATTTTTGTTTCAATTTTATTTAGTTCTGCTCTTTGTTCTTTCTTTTCTTTTCTTTCTTTCTTTGTTTTTTTCTTTCTTTCTTTTCTCAGTGAGGGTCTTGCTCTGTGAGGACTGTGGTGCGATCTCAGCTCACTGCAGCCTCAATCAACCTCTGAGGCTCAAACAATTCTCCCACCTCAGCACCAGCAAGTAGCAGGGACTTCAGGCATGCACCACCACACCCAGCTAATTTTTGCATTTTTAGTAGAGATGAGGTTTCGCCATGTTGCCCAGGCTGGTGTCAAACTCCTGAGCTCAAGTGGTCTGCCCACTTCAGCCTCCCAAAGTGCAGGAATTACAGGTGTGAGCCACCACACCTGGCCCCATGTAATTTGTTTTCTTCTGCTAGCTTTGTCTTTGGTATGTTCTTATGTCTCTAATTCCTCTAACTGGGATATTAGGTTGTCAATTTGTGATTTTTAATAATTTTTTATGTAAGTGTTTAGCACTATAAACTTTCCTCTACTGCTTTTGCTGTATTCAAGAAGTTTTGATAACTTATGTCACTCTTATCATTCATTTCAAAAAAAAAAATCTAATTTCCATCCTGATTACATTGTTAAGCCAAAAGTCATTCAGGAGTTGATTGTTTCATTTCCATGTATATTTGTAGTTTTGGAATTTATTTCCAGTTTTATTCCTCAATAGTCTGAGGATATACTTGATATGATTTTTATTTCTTAAAATTTATTGAGACTTGTTTTGTGGCTTATATGGTCTATTTTGGAGAATGTTCTGCATGCTCATGAGAAGAATGTATATTTTGCAGTTCTTAGGTACAATGTTCTGTAAATGTCTGTTAGGTCCATTTATTCTAGAGTGTAGTTTAAGTCTAGTGTTTCCTTTTTGACTTTCAGCCTTGATGATCTGTCTAATGCTGTCAATGGAGTGTTAAAGTCCCCCACTATTGTTGTGTTGCTGTATATCCTTTCTTAGGTCTAGTAGTAGTTGCTTTATGAATCTGGGATGTCTAGCATTAGGTGCATGTATATTTAGGATTGTTATATCTTCTTGTTGAATTGATCCTTTTATTATTTTGTAATGACCTTCTTTCTCCTTTTTTTCTGTTGTTGCTTTAAAGTCTGTTTTATCTTATATAAGAATAGCTGTTCCTACTCACTTTTGGTTTTTGGTTTCCATGTTCATGAAATATCTTTATCCACACATTTACCTAGAGTCTATAAGAAACCTTATGTGTTACTTGTGCTCCTGAAGATAGCAGATATTTGATTTTTGATTTTTTTATCCGATTCTGCCAATCTGCATCTTTTAAGTGGATCATTTAGGTCATTTGCATTTGATATTAATGTTGAGATGTGAGATACTGTTCCAGCCATTATGTTGACCAGCCCCTCCTCTTCCTCCTTCTCCTCAGCCTACTCAGTGTGAAGACGAAGAGAATGAAGACCTTCTGATGATCCATTTCCACTTAATAAATAGTAAACATGTTTCTCTTCCTTATGATTTTCTTAACATTTTCTTTTCTCTAACTTACTTTATTGCAAGAATACCGTTGACTATTCGTTATCGATAAGGCTTTTTGGTCAACAGTAGGCTATTGGTAGTTAAGTTAGGGAGAAGTCAGAAGTGTTATATGGATTTTCGAATGTGCAGGGAGTCAGTGCCCCAGTCCCTCATTGTTCAAGGTCAACTGCCATTGGGTAAGGGATCACAGAGAAGGTCAGATCATCCCTCACTCCTCTTTACTACCCTCCAGTGGTCTCTGGTTGCAAATAAGATAAAATCCATCTCTGATTTCACCTATTCTCACTCCCCTTCTTTCTGAATTCACTCTAGCGTCACTAGCTTCTTCGCACCTTGAATGTGCCAAACATTTACCCTTCAGGAACTTTGCATTCACTCTTCACTCTGCCTAGATGGCTCTTTTCCTATGTATTTCCAAGAATCACTTAACTCTAATATTATGTCCTTAAAATGGCATCCCACAACTGTCACTCTAAATTAATCACTTACTTATCTCATTCTAGATTATCACACCACACTTATTTTGTTTTCACCTTCATAGCGCTGATCCTCTGTGAATTTATGTTAGTCAGTTTTTTCATTATATTTTTCTACCCTACCATATTATGAGCTCTACAAAAACAAAGACCTTACCTGTTTCAGTTCTTTACCTAATCACAGCATATGAAACAATGCATAGAATATGGTGTGCATCAAGTAAATATTTGTTGAATGAATGAATGTCTATTAAATGGCTAATGCATACTAGACTGTCTTAAAAGAAATATAAATTTCCAAAACATGGAAGTTAATATGTTCATTTTTCATATTAATCAGATGATTTCTGGGATACTGTGTTTGAGTCTAAGTATTACATTTTAAGAGGCTTTTGCCAAGCTGGAGTTTGGATTTTATCTTAGTGACAATGGGAGAAAAACAGACAAAACTGTAAATACTTGGAATTGTCATAAGGAAATACAATAGACATAATTGCCTCCTGGAAACAGAACTATGATGAGTAAAGGTGAAAGGGGTGTACTTGTAGATACCTTCAAAATTAAGATACTCCAAATGAAATGCCTTTGTAGTTTTCATTTGCAGAAAAATTTGCTGATTGAGATGGTTGAGGCTGATACTAGCTAGTCACATATTAGAGATTCTATACAACATTTCTGTAAAAGTGAGAAGTTGAACTGAATGACCTTAAGAACATTCTACATTACTAGATAACGTCATTGCAATAGAGTTGACACAAAGTAAATATACCTCATAGTAATATTCCCTTAATCAAAAATGATCCTTATGGTATTCTCTCCTTATTTTGATTTCTTTCTAATTTTTTCTAACATTTGGTTTCTCCATTCCACTTACTACCTGAAGTATTTTGGTAGAAATGCTTCTACAACCTATGGCCCTAGTTTGCTACTTATGCTGTTGCTCCAATCTAATGCCACCTGGGTGCTTCCTTGCAGCCTCTGAGTCACAGTAGCCACCTAACATTGGATAAATCCAATGTTCATTTTATCTAGATGTTGTGACAAAATGTTAGTTCATTAATGACCTGGTCCATGCTTCCTGTTCATTTGGGTCAGAATGGGGGATAGGGAGGTTTCTCTAACAAGGATGGTGTTTTCAGTATTACTCTTCTTAAATAAATTTTATTGTCCTTATCTGATGACCACTGAACTGTCACGGTAAAACTTATCTTTTTTGTTGTTTCCCTTTCCTCGACCTTCTCAGTGGGACAATAGTATAAGTTTACGTGACTAGCACAAGCAAATACCTAGCATTTCATGGGGAGAACACACTGCATTTGAAATTTACAAGACTGAGGGAGAAAGTTACATCTTTCTAGCATAGGATCTCTTCTTTTTTCTTTTGACATGGAATCTTGCTCCGTCACCCAGGCTGGAATGCAATGGTGCCATCTTGGCTCACTGCAAGCTCTGCCTCCCCGGTTCAAGCGATTCTCCTGCCTCCACCTCCCGAGTGGCTGGGACTACCGCAGGCACCTGCCACCATGCCTAGCTAATTTTTGCATTTAATAGAGATGGGATTTCACCATGTCAGCCAGGATGGTCTCGATCTCCTGACCTCGTGATCCGCCAGCCTCGGCCTCCCAAAGTGCTGGGATTACAGGCATGAGCCACCACGCCTGGCCCTCTTTTATCTTTTTCATTTCTCCTCTTCTGATCCACTTCCAATTGCACTGCCAAAAGCCAAGTTCTCATAGATCTTGTGTGTATTAATGCATTTTTATTTTTTTCATAGCTACTCTCAAGTCTCCAGTTTCTGTTCTAGTCAATTGACCCCAAATACTGTTGGTGGTATAATCCATCTAACACATGCCTCTAATTCTAGAGGGATGAAGTCCAGCCCTCCAGCCAGAACCTTCACAATCAGACCACAATTCACCATTCAGCCCTTATCTGGGCTACTCCTTATCAAATTATAAGCTTCTCTAAATTCCACCTGGCTTTGCCTACCTTATTCCCATTTTATACTCCTCTGTAAATCTTCCCCATATTGAAGAGGGTAGCAGAGTGAGCAGGAGAATGGTTAGGGTGGAATTCCTGCAAGTGGAAGAAAATGAAGATCAGGAGATGTGTGGGGAGTGGCGGGAGTTTTAGGGTAAAGATACTATGAAGAGATTTGGTTAAATCACAGAGAAGTAGGCTTTTTATATTTAGCCTAGTATAAAACATAAGGAATAGATTTCTGAATTTAATTTTCTGCATACAGATGTTTGTAATCATTGTTGATTCAGATTCAATTAGAGAATGAATAAGCTTTTTATATTACAATTGTAGCACCTAAGACAGACAAGCAGGCCTTTCCCTGTCTCACTGGTCCATAGCAATACTCACTACTTGCTGGTCCTAAGACAGACAAGCAGGCCTTTCCCTGTCTCACTGGTCCATAGCAATACTCACTACTTGTTGGTCCTAAGACAGACAAGCAGGCCTTTCCCTGTCTCACTGGTCCATAGCAATACTCACTACTTGCTGGTCCTAAGACAGACAAGCAGGCCTTTCCCTGTCTCACTGGTCCATAGCAATACTCACTACTTGTTGGTCCTAAGACAGACAAGCAGGCCTTTCCCTGTCTCACTGGTCCATAGCAATACTCACCACTTGTTGGTTGATTTGAACCATATAGTGGAGGTTTATCAGCTGTAACCCAAACTGTCCTTTCCGTCACAGAATTTCTTCTCTGGACGATTACTACTGGATGTGTTCTAAAACATCCCAAGTTAGGCCCCAGCATTGCTGGGTTGCTTACGTATCTCAAATTATTTCACACACAGTATAACAGAGTAGTGATCGATCTCTGTTTCCCATTATCTTTACCCATCTTATTACAAGTTGTGGTGAATGATTAATGAGGAATGTTGGACTCCAAACAATTCTGTTTTCTGTTATTGCTGTAAAATATTCAAAACTTGAAGGAAAAATGAAAAAACAAAGGAAAATCACACTACTTGGTGAGTTCTTCACATATACAGACACACACACACACACACACACAACACAGCTTGATGAGCAGAAAGCCAGAATGGATAGAAAGAGCAGTTTCCACTAAAACTTACTCTTTTAAATGATTACTCTTTTTTTAAAAGAGATTTTTAAGGCAAATGATGGTTTTCTTTTTTTTCATTTACTCACTCTTGACTCAGTAAGTATTTTATAGTACAGGGAAAACCTTAAGTCAACTCCATAGTAATTCTCAATCATAACCTTCCCTGAATCCCTTCCTGTTGGTGTTCCTGTGCTTTAAATAGAAACAAAAAGTTTAAAAAGGGGAAAATCAGTCCTTCTTTGAATTCCCCTTTAACTTATAGTCAATCAAGTCCAGCTTGACCAAGTGTTTCAGTTAATCCATAACGAATCTTACTTTTATGATGTTCTCATCTGCACGTAAAACACTAAAGAAATGGCCAGGCACAGTGGCTTATGTCTGTAATCCTACAACTTTGAGAAGCTGAGGCAGGTGGATCATCTGAGGTCAGGAGTTCAAGACCAGCCTGGCCAACATGGTGAAGCCCTATCTCTACTAAAAATACAAAAATTAGTGGGCATGATGTTGGGTGCCTTTAATCACAGCTATTAAAGAGGCTGAGGCAGGATAAGTGCTTGACCCTGGGAGATGGAGGTTGCAGTGAGCGAGATTGCACCACTGTACTACAACCTTGTTGACGAAGGAGACTCTGTCTCAAAAAACAAAAATTTTAAAAATATTTAAAAACTAGAGAAATGTAATGCTTTTCTGTTCTTTCTTGTTCCACTACCTAAAGAATGGGACAAACTCGTTTTACTTCATTTGAATACTTGGTATAGTCTAAAATAGGCCTTTCCCCCAGTATAAGGGAAATTGGTGAGAAAAGTTAAAAAATCTTCTTAGATTTCTCGAGCAGGATCTTTACTGAGTGAATTTGTCATTTTAATTTGTAATATTGTGAATTCCAAGAATATCAATTGATCTACCTTTATTTTTTTTTTCAGAGAGAGGTTCTTAGAGTTCAGTTGTACAGTAATAGGTCATTGCAGCCTCACATTCCTGGGCTCAAGCTATCCTCCCACTGTAACCTCCTGAGGAGGCAGCACAGCAGGTGCACTCTAACATGCCTGGCTAATTTTTAAAACTTGTTTGTAGAAAGGGATTCTCACTATTTTGCCCAGGCTGGCCTTGAACTCCTGACCTCAAATGATCCTCCAGCCTTAATCTTGAAAAGTGCTGGGATGACAGATTCGAGGCACTGTACCAAACCAAATCTGCCTTTAATTTGACATATATTTATCGAAAAGCCACCCAACTCCAAGCATAATACTAGAAGCTAAAAAGCCAAAAATAAATACCCTATGTGCCTGCCTTCAGGGAGCTCACAATTGCGTTTGGAAAGCCAACATGTAAGGAATAAAAAGACATAATTTCATGTTATAATGATTGTAGTTGATTTATGTACAAGGTTAATAGGCGATTATAATGAGAACTCTGCCTGAGTGGGTCAGGGAAGGAGAAGGCTTCATAGAATAGAAGCCTTGAGCAGATCCTTGAACAATTCTTAAGAGTTTGGGAGGAGGGATGTTTCAGGCAGAAAGACACTGCATAATTAGTTCAAAAAACTATAACCAGTTTTCTGATTATACTTCTCTATGAGTTCAGTATAGAACTTGGCATTGGAAGCAAGCATGAAGCATCCTGAGTGCCATTCTAAGAGGTTTGCAGTTTGTCTTGGCAATGGGGAACTTTTTGTGGATGTTAATCAAGAAGTTACCTGAACAGGTGTCTGTTTGGGGTTGGTTCAGAATAAAACAGATAAGAGTGAACCTGAAAGTCTGAAGAACTGAGTGGAAGAATTTTGCAACATTCCATAGGATAGATGATAGAGGTCTTAATAAATGCAGTAACAATGGAGCTAAAGAGGCGGGAGCACAATTAGGGAATCAGAATCCAGTGTCGGGTTGGAACTGAGCAGTGAAAAGGAAGAATGGCTCTAGAATAATTCAGAGGATTTTAGATCCTGTGCACAAAGTTTTGAAACACATCAGGGTGCAGCACGGTGGCTCACACTTGTAATCCTAGCACTTTGGGAGGCCAAGGCAGAAAGATCATTTAAGCTCAGCAGTTCTAGACCAGCTTGGGCAATAGAGAATTTTTTAAAAAACCCTGGTATGGTGGCACAAGCCTGTAGTCTCAGCTAATCAGGAGGCAAGATGATCACCTGAATTCTGGAGTTCTAGGTTGCAGTGAGTCACGATTGTGCCACTGCACTCCAGCCTGGGCAATAGAGCAAGACCTTGTCTAAAAAAATTTTTTTGACACATCAGTGGCATCATTCATATTTATTAAAGGCATACTGTGTTCCAGACACTGTGCCAGGCACTGAATATCAAATCTTGTAATAACCATATTAGACCGATACCATGATTACTCCAATATCACAAAATGAATGAGTTTAAACTCCCTTGGAAAGATCATTGAAATATAACTAATACCTTCAATCTTGAACTAGAATCACTTTTCAACATATTTTGAGATTTATTATTTGTTATTAATATTTATTACTACTTTCCCATATCCACATGAGTCAGGGATCAGATATTAAAACCATTTTACTTTAATATATGAAGAAATTTACTGATCTGGAAAAAAAAAAAGCAGCCCAAGCATAAGCGTCTTAGTCTCATTGCTGCCAAGGTGGAGAGCTTTTCTGGCTGGCTCTCACTGCACTGCTCTTGTTAGGGAAGCCACTGTCTTCACTGGCTTTGTGCTATTTCACAAATATACAATTCTGCAACAGAGAATCAAGGAACAATATAGATGAGTTCGGGCTGTTTGTTACAAGTGAAAAAACAATCATCTCCAATTTCAGCACAATGACCAAAGTGTCTTAGAGAACTCAAGAACAGGAATGTCACTAAAGGCAGGAATAACTGGAACTAGGCTCTCCAGAAGTGCTAGCACTTCTCCTTTCTTCTGGTTTATCTGAATCTTCTTTCTTCCCCTCTCTGTAGATTAGCTTTTGTCAATGTGAGATTTTATTTTCTCTGAGGGCATTTATACATACATATAGACACGTATATATGTGTTTATATATTTGTATATATATACACTCACATATATATGCATACATGAAAAAATTATTTTATATGTAATAGATATATTTTTACATGGTGAGAACAAATCATGGCTACTGGGATTTTCTTAAATTAATATTCAATTTATCCATGTAAAAAGTTCTCAAATTTAATTTGTCTTAAGCCCTTAACTCTATGCAATCATAAAATTCTATTTATAAATTCAGTAAAATTGAACAATTATGCTCAAAATAGTCTTTGACTAAATGAGTAATTCAGATAGCAGAATGCACTAAGCAATCAGGCTTCTTACAATTTAGTTAATTTGATTGACTTAAATATTGTAGAACACACTTATGAAGTTAATGTATTTGATTTACTTTTTACTTGCCTAAGTTGATAAGCAAAAGTTTCCAAGGTACTTAAATTACTCCAATAAATCAGACAAATTCAATTCATAAAAAATGGTAATTAAAGTTCTCTGGAACATCCCAATACTCTCCATAGTCTTGGAACAATTCTCTTATGTTTTTCAATATAAATAACAAGAATAAATCAAATTTTAAGTTATAATTTTAAATGGGATTCAAAGGTCTCAACTGTCAGGTTCTCTAATAAGCCAATATGTTATGTGGCCTCAAAAATAGCTCCCAGTGATCCTCGTTTCCTGGTGTCTACACTCCTATGTAACCCCTCTTGAGTGTTTGCTGGATATAGACACTCCCTCTCAGAGAATAGGATGCACGAGAAATGATGTCACTTCCAAGATAAGGTTACAAAAAACAAAAACAAAAAACCTGGTTTCTGTCTATGGTGACCATTCATCTTCTCTTGATTGCTGGCTCTAATTAATTAAATTTCCCTAAGAGGGCCCTTATGGCAAAGAATCAAATGAGGCCTTCAACAACCAACCAGTGAGAAACTGAAGCATTCAGTCCAACCACTCATGAGAAACTGAATTGTACTTACAACCATATAAATGAGCTTGACAACAGGTCCTTTCCCAGTTGAGTCTTCAGATGAAACTGCAGCCTCAGCCAACACCTTGAGTGAAGCCTTGAAGAGACATTAAAGCAGAGGCATCCAAAAAATCTTTTCCTTGATTCCTGATCCACAGAAACTATGAAGTAATAAAATTTTGTTGCTTTAAGTCAACACAGTTTGGGGTAATTTGTTTTATAGCAATAGACAACTAATATAGATATATATTAAACATTATAAATATTATATAACCAAACATGAATATATTGCTCTTAATACTACAGACTTTATATACTTAACTATTTCTATATTTAATTCTAAACCTCCCCAAAAAGCCAATTTTGTTAACTGAAGAAGGAACTAGTATTACCTTCTCAGTGTGTTAAAAGTGCTATTGACTTCTTTGATTTGGGGGCAAGGATGAGAGACCTGAAACAAGAGTCACGCAGATTGATACATTTCCTGCCACTGACAACAGGGTTCAAGACATACCTTTGCTTAATATTTTCACTGGATTTGAATAAATGAATTTTGCTATCTGAGGGCTTAGCCAACTTTTTTCACCACCAATTGCATTTCATTTTTATTTTTCATGTTTTAAATAACATTTACTGAATCTTTCATATGTGTTATGACTAGTTTGACTCAATTATCAGACTAATGATGACTCCTACCTTTTCCCATCCACAGGGTAGAAAACATGGTCCTAATTGCTCCCAACACTGCTATCATAGTTACATTCCTGGCATATTAAAAGATAGAAACTTCCGTTTTGAGTTTCCATTTCTAAAACTGTTCTAAGGACTCTAATTGACACATTTCAGGGATTGTGCCTGGTCTCTGGACTAATCAACAGTGCCAGCAGGAAGAAATTATAGAAAAGGTCCCCTGATTCTCAAGTATGCATGGGAATGAGGGAAAGATGTCAGCCAGACAACCCCTTAGTTTTCCAGTACATAGCCATTAAAACTCATGGGGTTAGATTTACATTGCTTTAATTTAAGTTGATAAAGAAACAATATTCTAATTCTTAGCTGGAAAAAATGAAAATTTTATAGTCATTGGACTTTTTCTGAATTCTTAATCTTTCTTATCCTTCTCTTCAAAGGCTGCTCTTCTATCCACATGTTCTTCATAACAATGAATCACCCATGTCTGTCCTTCTGTTAAAGTACATAAAGCTCCACATCAATTCTCCCTTTTCAAAACTTGAGCTTTGTAGCATGTAGGTGAGGAAAGACCCACAGCCAGGGCCAGAAGAGCAAAATCCAGCCATTTCACTTTCTAACCTTGAAACAATGATTTAATTTGTGTATAAGTACCTGGAAATGTTTCTAACTGTAAGCTGTATTAAGGACTCTAAAAAGCAATTTGTTGGAACAAGGTTAAAGCAAATAAGAGATAAATGTGCAGAAGAATTTTAGACACCAGAGGAAGATAAAGAGGTTATACTTGGATAAAGAACCCCTGGTAGCAATAAAGCTGGGGATGGGAGCACGAAAGCTATAGGCTGTCACTACCAGTTAAGAAACTAGTTATTTGATGCTCTCTGCCACTTATGTTGTCCTTAAACATAACCATCTAAAAGTAAGGAAATTGAAGACAGATTTTCTCCTAGATTTTTTTCTTCATGGATTTAAAACTAAATCACTGTAATAAAGAAGGTGAAATCATAAAGACATCAAATTAAAATTAGGTGGTTAAAAAAATAGCTAAGCAGTCAGATAGCAGAATTCATTTATTCACATCCAATGGATATTAAGTAAAGGGATGTCTTAAGCTCTGTTGTAAGTGGTAGGAGAGATGAGTAACAGCTATTGATAGATGACATAATAGCAATAAAATCTACAATGAAAGGTCAGGATAAAGTAAATTGATTTGTAGATAATAACTCTTTAACATAATTTGTTCTTTCCTCAGAATTCTGTTTTTCTTTTAGATGTATCCATGCCCTGTCTTGAGTCTCAAGATGGGCATTTGTAAACCTTAGAAAAAATTAGGTGTAATATATCAGTATGACTGAATATCATCTTGGTCTTTTTTCTTTTAAATAAATGATGTGAGGCATCTCAGAACTTCTCCATAGGACTCAGAGTGAGAAGTGCCATTTAATCACACAGTACTTTGAATCTTTCACATGACTAAGTATGTATGCCCAGTTCTATGAAATGAACAAAGATTTGATTGCTATAGAGGAGAAAGGAAGTGTTTTTGCCAAACCAGATATGAGTCACACAGGATCTTTGAATTTGACAAACAATAAACTATTTACCTCTGTTTTCCTTTACACTTTTCAGAGGTTGAAAGAATAGACTCCATGTAAAGAAATTTGATGAATAATATTTTACTACATACTCAGAATTTATTTCACCTTTACAAATGCACTCAGAATTTTCTTTAGAAATATCCCTTCCCCGTTGTACTGTAGCCATTAACTTTGGAAGAACTGACTGTATCTCGGCTTGAAGTTATTTTACCTCACTTAAAATAGATACTGGTTCCATAAGAACTTTTACCCAAACCCAGATCAATCAGCATTTGTCTTTTACCTGGCCACAGTGACTGGCCCAATCAGAGTAAATCTCAACTTTCGTTCAATGATTATCCAATGTGACACTCTCTCTCCCTTCTTGCATATGAACCAAGTAAGCTGTTGCCCTGGTTGGTGACTATTAGCAACCATTTTGCAAATATGATAGAAAACAGAATAGAGAGGAGGGAACATCCGAGAGAATCACAGAAAACGGAGAGACTGCCTTAATCAAAACATATCTAGACTTTTCTGATATGTAAACCAAAAAAATCTAGTTTAGGATTTATGCTAATTTAAGTCAGGGATTTGTTACTTGCAACCAAAATCACTACTACTAATACGTTAAGTATCTATTAGGTGGATGCAAAAGTAATTGCAGTTTTGCCATTTAAAAGTAATGTAGTATTCATCCAGGGAATGAACACTAGAAAATAGCAAAGGTTAAACTAGTTACTATCATATATTTTCGTTCCATATAGCATTTCATAGCTATAAGAATAACAGACAGAAATTCACACATACATAGTCAACTAATATTCAACAAAGGTGCCATAATGCACAATGGGAAAAGGATAGCTGATTCAATTCGTGGTGTTGGGAAAATTGGATATCCACAAGTAAAAGAATGAAATTGAATGCTTGTCTTATACCGTGTACAAAAATTAACTAAAGCCTTAAATGAAAGATTTAAAGCTACAAAACTCCTGGAGAAAAACACAGGGGAACAGCTCCTTGACATTAGTCTTGAATATGGTATTTTAGATATGACATCCAAAGCACATGCAACAGTAGCAAAAATAAACTAGTGAGGCTACATCAAACAAAGAGGCTTCTGCACAGCAAAAGAAATAATCAGAAAATGCAAAGACAACATACAGAATGGGGGAAATATTTGCAAACCACAGATCTGGTAAGAGGTTAATAACCAAAATATGCAAGAAACTCACACAGCTCACAAAAAATCAAATAACCTGATTATAGGCAAATGATCCAAACAGACATTTTTCCAAAGAAGACATACAAATAGCCAACAGGTATATGAAAATGTGCTCGATGTCACCAATCATTAAGGAAATGTGAATCAAAACCACAGTGAATTATCACCTCACATCTGTTAGCATGACTGTCATAAAAAAGACAAAAAAATAACAAATACTGGCAAGAATGTGGAGAAAATAGAATCTTTGTCTACTGTTGATAGGACTGTAAATTGGGACAATCATTTTGAAAACAGTATGAAAGTTCTTCAAAAACTAAAAAATAGAACTACCACGTGTACCAGCAATCTCTCTTCTGCATATATAAACAAAGGAAATAAAATCAGTATTTGGAAGAGATATCCACACTCCTGAGTTCATTGCAGTGTTATTCACAATAGACAAGCTTTGTAAACAATGTAACTGTTAATTGAAAGGTAAAATACACACACATACATACACACATACACACACACACAGAGGAATATTATTCAATGAATAAAAAGGAAATCCTGCCTTTTGCAAAAACATGGATGAACTCGAAGAACATTATACTTAGTGGAATTAGCTAGGCACAGAAAGACAAATAAATGCGGCAAACACTGAATAATCATACTTGCATGTGGAATCTTCAAAAGTGGAATTCATAGAAGCAGAGAGCAGAAGGGCGGTTGCCAGAGGCTGGAGTGTGGGGAAAATGTGGACATGTTATTCAGAAAGACAAACTTTCAGTTATGAGATGAACAAGTTCTAGGGATCTAATGCCCAACATGGTGACTACAGTTAATTATTGTACTTTATTGTATATTTGAGATTTGATTGATTAAGGAGCATATTTTAAGTGAAACTTACCACACATTCAGACATACACAAATGGTAGGTATGGGTGATGATGAATATGTTCATTAATTTAATTGTGGTAATCATTAGAAAACGTATAGGTATATCAAATCATCAAACTGTGTACTTTGAATATACACAATTTTTATTTAGCAATTAAATATTTTGAACTTATGAAAAAAATACCAGGTGGAAAATCTATGAGTTAATTAGGACCAAGCACTCTTTCAATATTGCGTATATGTAGCAGCTCATTCAGCTGCTTTTTATAAGTGTTTGATGACAACTTTGAAAGCCCTGGTTGAACAATATGCCCAGAAAGCAACCCATATCAGGGTTGCTTAGTCTAGTATCTTCTCTGTACTAACCAGCTGCTCCATTATATAAAATACTCAATCTCAGTCATTCTTTTGAGATAAAATTTAGCATGACGTCAATATTCAAAATTATATTCTTAGATGGGCAAGGTAGAAGTTATTATCTGTTATTAAACAGCTCGGCAGACATTAGTTTATCAGATTAGCTTCAGCAGAGATAAGAACCCTAAGGAAATGGAATACATGTATTATTGGGTCAAGAAAAGTTCTAGAAGAAAGAGGTTACTGGAGTTTGATGACCTATAGAGGAAGCAGGTCTGAGTGGGGAACAGATGATAAGGACAGGTGAAGGTGAGAAAAGAGTAGTAGAGCGACAAAAATTATCCCCAAACTAACAGCACTTACTTTAGTTCCCCCCATGCCAGAACTTTTTAGAGAGTGTTTATGAATTCCGTCTTACTGCTTGGACTGTGTATTTATATGACTATGAACCCTGACACCAACACTTGGCAAAATAACCAGAACATGTCCTAGCACAAGAACAGCTTTCAGGCCAGGAACTTGCTACAAACAACCCGAATGGATGCCATCTTTTAAACCTCACAGCGTGCCTCCCTACTCACTTTCTCTACACACTCACTCCACCGTTTCCTGCCAGCCAGGGATTTTCTTGGCGATTAGTCCTTAACAAGATATTTGCAAGATAGTCATGCTGCACTTTCCATCCAAACTGGAAATGAACCAGCTTTGTAAAAAACTTCTACTTGTCTCACTGGAAACAAACAAAAAAAGCAATGATTAAGTACCAGAATTGCATCCAGACATAACCAAAGCTGGTTTAGCTCTTATTTAATAGACTTTGCTTCTCCTAAAGCAATAGGACCCTTCTTTTTCCTTCCATTCTGCTATCTGTCTACTATATCTTTGGCTGCCTTTTTTCTGACATATCAAATAAAAGATTATTTGACTTGGGGGAGGTTTCCAAATATTTATGGAGTAGCTTGAAAGAAAATCTTTGTAAAATCACTTTGTGAAAGATGTTTTCCTCCTGCAGAATAAACGTCTTAAATGTTTTCATTTCTTTCTATCTGAGAGAGACCGAGAGAGAGGCATTAAATGAAGGTGTATAACTGCCATTTATTATTGACCTGGTATTTTATTTTAAGAAAAAGCTTTTGTGGGTAAAGTTATAATACGAAGGAAAAGTAATGCTATGCATAGTTGATATAAATGAAAAATCCTGCTTTATATGTCTCTGATTTGATTTGGGGGGGTGGGGAGAACAGCACCATTCAAGCCTCATTTGGATGACAGTACCAATTTACCAGTAGATTAATGTCAAATCCTTCTGTGTTTGAAATTCCGACCTTTTACTTTTATTTTATTTAATCAGGAAATATTTTAAATTATACTGTTTAGGCTTCTAGGTTTCAGATCAGCTCAGCGGCCAGCAGCCTGTTCTTCTCCATTGGGGTTCTGGCAAAATGGACCAAGCCTGGTAGAATATCACTTTATTGAGCCACAGGAACTACAGAGTCACTCATCACTCTCCATTCCACATCCCCACTCCCACCATAAAAATTAGTAATACAATCCAAAAAAGAAACTTAGAATTACTAAATCAAATAGAGTGTAGCAAAAAATCCCAGACTCAGAAGAAAGATCAATTTACATTTGTTTATTGATCGCTAACAAAACATTCATAAGTATGATGCCAAAAATTAAAATTCAGAAATTCAGCCTATACACACAAGTTTCATGGTCAGTTGATAATTCTACTTCATTCTTATAGCCAAAGAATCTGAATCCAATTTCTGCCAAGTATGTGAAGTATTTACCACAAAGAACTTTTTAAAAATGGCATAAGGCAAACTCTGGATCCTATTTTTCATTTCTGTCTGAAAATCTCTACCTCAAAGACAGAAGCTTTGATTGCCAAAGTGACAGCCTTAGAACATTACATTTGCTAAAAATCTTAAAGAAGCAAATTCTTCAGCATGACTTCTAACCTTCAGTATCCTGGCATAGTTCCAAGATGGGGGGAAAAGACAACTATAGAACCCTGAGATTGTATATTGAAAAAATACTGAGTGCATTTAAAAGATCTACTATGGTGTATTATTCATAGATTTCTAGCTCCCAAACATTGGTAGACAACTTCTAAAAAAAATAATAAATTATAAGTAGTGTGTAGCTCAAATGCAAGCTTCTGATTTTGAATATAAAATGTAAGAGGAATAAAATATATACGTTGGCCAAGTGTGATGGGTCATGCCGATAATCCCAATACTTGGGGAGACTATGGCAGGAAGATAGTCTGAGCCTATGAGTTCAAGGCCAGCCTAGGCCACATAGTGAGACTGCACTGCTACAAAAATTGTTTCAAATTGGCCAGGCGTGGTGGTGCATGCCTGTACTTCCAGATACTTGGGAGGCTGAGGCGGGATGTTTGCTGAAGCCTGGGAGTTCAAGGCTGCAGTGAGCCATGATTGTGCCACTACACTATAGCCTGGGTGACAGATTGAAACCATCTCTCCCTCTATCTATCTATCTATCTATCTATCTATCTATCTATCTATACACACACACACACACACATTTATATATATATATATATACACACACACATTTATATATATATATACACACACACACATTTATATATATTTATAAAACATTCTTAATAGATTCCCCAATATTCCCCCCTTTCTCTCTATATATATATGTGTTATATATATATATATATATATATTTATGTCTTATACATTGTTAATAGATTACCCAATATTCCCATGACATACTGAAACTACTTAATTCACTAGTAGAGCTAAGACTAGGACCTAAGCCTCCCCTAACAGAGGATATATCTAAAGTTCATTCTATTCGGTTACATATTGGCCAATTCATAAGGTACCCACCTCAGTGACAGAGTGCAAAGGCCTCTAAATAATAGCAGAAAGTCACACCAGTAAAGGTAACTTTCCCTCTGGGTGTGAGCTCTGATCCTTTATGATTAAGCTAATTTTGATTTTTAAAATCAGTTCCTTGCTTGACCCTATGTAATTATTACCTCAAGAAAACTGTCTGCGCTGCTGCCTTTGGGTCTCCCTTTAGATCTGGCCACTTACTACATGGCCTTTGAGCTTGCCATGTCTTTGTATTTGTCTCCCTATAAAGACAAAAAGGAAGTCTTTATCAAAACCTTAGGAAGACCTTGTCAAAATCTTAGGAAGCCAGATCTGTTGGCAATGAATAGCTGTATTTCTGTTTAAGTGATTAACTTACCTCAATTTTTTTAACATGGATATTTTGCTGGACTGAATCAGGATTTTGACAATTCTAGTCAAGAAACAGATGGATTCAGGAGACCCAAGAATTTAACCCAGATTCAAGCAGAACAAGAATTAATTACATAGAACCGAATGAACTGAGGAGGGATAGTTGTGGGTTTCGTTTGGAACACTATTGATGTTGCAATGTTCTATTTTTTGTAGATATATGAAGAGCCCCTTTCTCTGAAGCAAACTAGCACTCATAACAATTTAGCGGACTATATTTTAATAAACTAAAATGTACATTGACAAATAAGATATTTTTCTTCCTGCCTGATTCCTCCAGAATTTGGAAACTCTGATTGACTAGTTTAATTTCATGGCAATATAAGTATTTATATGTTTGGTTTTAGAAAAAGAAAATTGAGATATTAAAATTAATAGTAACTATTACAGGATCACTGTGAGTTTTAAAATATATATATAATGCATTTAGAACAATCTCTGAGTTTAGTAAGTACTCAATAAATTTTATCTTATTTTTTATTTGTATTGTTTTATTTTTATCTGTTTTCTGTTGGCAATTATCCCATCAGATCCAATGCTGAGCTCAAAACACCAACCACCCGTTCAGGTCCCCAGCCAAGCCTGCCCAAGGCTTTGCTCCCTGCTCCGCCTTATACCTTCTAAAAATGGATCAAGAAATTCAATAGAATTACTTTGATCATGCTAGCAACTTTAGCCAAAGTTGAAATTATTTGAATATCGTGGCTATTCCTTAATGTAAATATATATAAACTGTTATGAAAATTACTCATGAACTTTTCAATTCCACTGTCAGAATATTTCCTCATGTGAAGAGAATGTTCAATGACAATACAATACATGTGTATGAATTACTGCATACAAAAGATTAACTTTTTCTTTTCAACTTTTACTTTAGAATTGGGGGTATGCATGGAGAATTGTTGCAAAGCTATATTTCATGATGCTGAGGTTTGAATTATGAAAGAACCTGTTACGGAGGTAGTGAGCATAATAATATCCAATAGGCAGCTTTTTCAACCTTCACCCCTCTTTCTCTCTTATATTTTCCAGTGTCTGTTGCTCCCAACAGAAGACTACTATGCAAAGGAAAAAAGCATTTTTTCATAGGGTTAATGGAATTCCTTTCAATATTCTAGTAATATGGTTTCCCATATAGTGTTTGATATATGATATGGTACTTTTAAAGTATCCATCCAAAATTCCTATCTTTAATATTTTTTCATTTCATTTTATTCCCCTCAAAAAACTAGTTATTATTAAATTGTTGGGATAGCCAGATAAAAGTGCAAAATCCTCGACTAAACATTTTTTAGTCTTTCTTGTTTAAAAGTGGATATTGTAGAACTAAAGAGCAAGTCGATTAACTATATGTATATACTTTTGTTAAAAGACAAAATCCAAAAGTCTGTAAAAATACTATACTGAACTTTATGTCAGAAGGGAAAGTTTTAATTTTTAGGGGTTAACAAGTTTTGTATAAATGTAAATAAAGTTTGCTCCGAACTCATGTCTGAACGTTGGTGAATATCTGCCCTTGGGTAAGCCTTCATAGTCTTAACTTGCTTATTCATATTTTTTCTTTTGGTTTTAACTCATAACAAATTCTTCTTAATGTATTATATAGTGAAGACTTTAGGACATTAGCTGTTTGCAAACATATTGGAGCTGAGATTACTTCATGGGCTAGAGCTAGGTATAAACTCAGAGTGTGGTAAATCATATAAACATTTCAGCCTTTGTTTAAAAGAAGTCATTTTTGATGATATGCTTTTTTTTCTGGGCAGCGTGCCTCTACCTGCCCTGTTTTCTTCTCTTTTATCAGCCTTTTTATTTACATAGCAGTTTCCTTCAACTTGTAACTTACAAGTTGACTTGACATAAAACCGTTTCTTTCTGGATGAGAAAAAGAAAATATGTCATGTATTCTTCTCTTTTTATAAAACCAGCTGGAAATCTGGAAGCAGAGCCCAAACTTAACAGCCTCTCATGATATAAAACAAATATGCATTATTCTACGGAGGAAACTAAAACAGAGCTGTCCTTTCTTCATCTCTCCACCTCATGGAAAGGAGCTTAATTTATGGGGACTTCTGTGAAGGGGAGTCTGTACCAGAAAAGAAGGGTACAATAGCAATGACCAGAAAACCCAAATCAAAATACAAAATGCCAGAGTTTCGGTACAAAGTAATTAAACACCTCCCGGACCTTTTGAAAGTTTGCTCAAGATCCGTTTGATTTTTAACAGAGTCTTTAAATATATAGGAAGGAGAGGATACATTTCCAAGTCAAAACATTCTAAATGGATGGCAACTGGAGAAAAATAACGGCAGGTTGTTTCCTTAGTCATTCCATTAAGTTTGTATCGTAAAACTTCATAAACATAGAGTGTTTACAGCACACGGTGGCTGTGAGAACACAGGTGGAGTGTTAAGCATGTAAGCTGCACTTGTATACACAACTAAGGCGTTCCATTTCCTAATCTAACCACTCAAAATGACAGGGTTTTACCCTGGCTTAGTGCCTCTGAACAATTAAAAGTAATAGACACTGTGAAGGTAACAGGATTTAACCTATGTGTTCAGTCAGCTCCTATTACACAACTGAAAAAAAAAAAGCATTCCTAGGTAAACCGAGACTTAAAGAGACATAATACATGTTAATCATTTAGTCCAATAAATCCATGGGCCAATTATCAAAGTTTCACAGGATCAGAAATAGCAGCTGAAAGAGCAAGTACTTTTTCATCTTTATTCTGACAGAATTATTTTCTATGAAGTAATCACATACAACACCCAGAACACAACATTTTTTACATAAAGTTAATGCCTCCAACTCACCACAGATATTTTCATAAACAACAAAAGAATAGTTTGACTTTGTACAAAGCAATAGATCTCTAATACATTCACACCCACAATTGTATCATACATAGACAATGATTCGACTACCTATCAGTCTTCTAAAAATGCCATTAAATTGTATTTATTTGGGTCATTTTATGATTTTCAGAGTCAGACTAGAATTTTTATGCTAGTTTATCCCCTGTCGCCTGTCACACAGAATGTTAGTGCACACCAAAACCATCCTTGATGATGCTAGCTTCCCTTTCTTAATCTCGGGGAACTGATAACTCTGTCTTTCCCTACCTTTCACCTTGGTAGAGAGATTTCTGAATTTACCTGTTGAATATAATCTTTCACCTCCAAAAGGCTCCAGGCTGCAGTCCTGCTATAAAAGCAAAACTCAGGTTCAAGAGTGCCAATACCATACACACGCTAAGTGTTTTTCTCACTGGTATTTGCAAAAACTCCTCATCGTCTACAGCTTTTCTTGATAGCTGGGGCCATGCCTGAATGGCAGGCTAAGTCTTGTACCTCTCTGAGATTTTAGATCCCCTTAGGCTAGATTCCTGGAATTGGAAGCAATTTTGAGAAAGCAATTTCAAATCTTTGCCCCAAGAAAGTAGTAACAGAATTTCCCATTAAAACTATGGCGATTTGTATCTTTAAACAACAAAAGCCAACGAATTGTCGTCAGGCTCAAAGAAAATATTGGCATTTATCAGAAACATCTAGTTACTTTTCAGCCCAACTCTTTTCTTTGGCAAAATCTAGTGAATCATATTTTGAACTGGCGTAGACATTTTAAACTCACAGATACATGTGTTTTAAATGAAGATTGCCTATCTAGGCTATGGAACAAGATTACATTTATCATTGGATCACTGCACCTCAAAATAAACTCTATTTGAAGCCATACTTTTTTGTGTGGTTGACAAAACAAGGCAGCCAGATTTGAAAGGTTAATAATTCTGCAATGGAACTTGATTCATGGCATCTAATAAAGATATTTGAATGCTTCTGCCAAGTTCAGCAACATGACTTGCCAGAACATAGAATCTCAAGTAAGCCTACCCTTAATATTGTGTGAGAAAAGAAAACAGGCCCAACAGCAGCAGCAGATGGATTTGAGAGTTCATCCCTGCATTTTTTTCTCTTAATAAAGGTCAGGTGTACCACTGAAAAGCAATGTATCAAGAATACCTGATACTGTTCAGAACACTCAGCAAGAAGAGAGGGCATCTGGTCAATTAGGAATGTATCTACATTGTGTGAATTACTCCCTTTTTATAGTTGTTTTTCTCATTAAATACAGACAGCCTTCTATTCTTACAGTTATTTGGGAGTGAGAAGGATAGACGAGAGAACAAGATCAAAGTGATAGGCGATTAAAAAAAAACTGTAGTTGGCTTTCGATTTTGTTTTTATTCTTGCACTAGAATATGGGTGTGCCTGGCATTCTGAGAATTTGCATTTCAGACAAAGTTATGAAAGTAAACTGTAGAGACCTGACTCAGAAAAACTGAAAAGTCCTTGCAGCTTTCGATCTGCTCAGCTTCTCCTGATCACCACATTCCCTGCTGAGACGGACACCTCCACTTTTCCAAGTATTGTCTGACCTCAGTGGATGGGAATGTTTCTTGTTTATCAACAAGAAAATGGGAGCAAGATTTTCCACAGAATGATGATGTAAGATGACGATAGATTTACCATTTCCAAAGAAAATCTGTGGAAGAGAATCAATGTCCTTCTTGGGAAATTGAAACTTGTCACACATTTCAGAGATACTTAGCTTAATATACCTGATCAGTGCATGCGTTTTGCAATATGATATTGCTTCTGGAGATTTTGCTACCTCTCACTCCTCCACATACCCACACCCACAAACTTCCCACATCCCTAAGAAACTGACATGATCCAGTTAGTGGTCCCAAAGGATGGAAGCCCAGGATACAGCAGAAATAGACACACCCTTGAGCAATGGAATAGAGAGAGACAGCTCAAGAACATCTTTCACCTGGAAGAATCACCCCTCCCCAGTGCTGGGTCAGTGATATTGCTATAAGACGAAGAATATTTTAAAATTTATGTAACATTCTTCCATTTTGAAAGACATAAACATTTATATATCCAGCCTGCCAAATGAAAGACCATTTGGCAGGCTGGATAAACTAAATGTTCACTCAAAGAGATACTGCCATTAATGTGGCTGCTAGAAAAAATTTTAGTACATGACTTCAAAGTTTTACGCTCGTTTTCCTAATGCCAAGTCCTTTAAATTACTGTGATGGGCTGAACAGGGTGCACAGATGTCTTAAAGTCTGGAAAGTTGTTCACCAGAAATCATTTCATTTTAATTAGAGTTGTCTCTGTAAGACAGATACCTCTAAGCAATGCTAACTCAAGGACTTGGCTAACGTACTGGATATGGAGAGCAGTGCTATCACTAAGTTTTGGATACATTTGCATAATATCTAGAGGACTGAATTTATACATGGCAAATCAAAGTGACAAATATTAGTTATACAACTTAAATTCTAAAAAGTTTCTAATGATGGGACATTTTAAATTAAAATCAGAAATTCACCCCTTTTCAAACATGAGTGGAAAATTAACATAATCTATGCAAAAGCAAGGAATGTCAACTTTTGTTAAATTAGCAAACTCTACTGATTTTATAATTGATGGTTTTGACTAACATAGTTTTTTTTTTTTAAGATGGGGTCTCACTCTGTCACCCAGGCTGGAGTGCAGTGGTGCACTCTGGGCTCACTGCAACCTCCACTTCCCATGTTCAAGCAATTCTCCTGCCTCAGAATCCCAAGCAGCTAGGACTACAGGCACGCACTACCACATCCAGCTAATGTTTGTATTTTTGTAGAAACAGGATTTCATGATGTTGCCCAGGCTGGTTGAACCCCCGGTCTCAGGTGATTCGCCTAAAGTTCTGGGATTGCAGGCTTGAGCCACCACAACCAGTCTCGACTTATATCTTTATTGCAAAAAGGATAATTTAGATTAGCTAGGCACTTTCAAGATGATCAGTGAAACCCAGCTTAACTCCAATTGGCATTTTTACTCAATATGAACAAATTTTGTACAGGAGAAACACAGTTTTAAAAGCCAACAGAAATGGGGAAGTATAATTGCATATGCATAAGCCAACAGTAGGTAGGAAAGAAGCCAAAAAATATCTACATGCTCTTTGACATAGTTGGTTTAAATGTTGCCTGAAAGTATGAATCATAAGTACCATGTCAACACAGATGGGACAGCCCATATACAAAAGACCAATCTTTATCCCATAATCCACTCAGGACTAACTGTGACAGGAATTAGAAAAACACACAACATAATAAAAAAGGGAGAAAAAGGCCATCCTTTTTCAAAGGATTCAATCTTAGTCATCTAGAGGTTGCTTCAGAGACTAGAGAATGTACGTCATTAATTTATTTAAAAGACACCAACTAGAAGATTCCCTCCAGCATGATCACATTAGAATAGTTATACTTCAACTACAGATGTATACGTTAATTGGGCGAGTAGAGCCACACACAGTCTCAAATGACTCACTTTAGACTTTGGAATGCACTAAGGGTTTTCAGCAGGTTCACAATCTCCATGAAACTCTATATATATATTATTTTTTTATATTAATTATATATATATTTTTTCATTTCAGCAAGTATTTATTGAACCTTTACATGGTGCTAGCCATTGCCCTCTATGGATATTAAAAAGACAAAGATGAATAATATCAGGCTACTGCCCTTTGAAGTTGCTGGGACATGGTTTTAGTAAGCTCTTCCCAGAACTGCAACTGGGCGCTATATATTTTTTCAATCCTCTATATATTACATATATATGCATATATAGATATATAATATATAGAGGATTGAATTATATACATTATGTATAACTATATGTTATATATATAAAATAGAGGACTGAATTATATACATTATGTATAACTATATATTATATATATAAAATAGAGGACTGAATTATATATATATTATATATATAATTATAAGCATATCTACATGCTTATACTTATGTATATGCAATTAAACTTCCTCATTTCTGTTGGCTTTTAAAAATGTGTTTTTTCAGTGTAAAATTTGTTCATATTGAGTAAAAATGCCAATTGGAGTTTAGCTGAGTTTCGCTGATCAACTTATGAGTGCCTAGCTAATCTAAATTATTCGTTATGCAATCAAGATGTAAATTGAGGCTGGGTGTGGTGGCTCAAGCTGTAATGTGTGTGTGTGTGTGTATTTTTCTTTAAAGGTTACCAGCAGAAGAAGTAGGTGGAGACTAGAAACACAAGAAGGATTTGATGCTCCATTTATTATTCAAAGACATAAGGGCCATATGTCAAGGAATGTGGGAAGCCTTTAGCTGCTGACAGGGGTCCTTGACTGCTAGACGGCAATGAACTGAATTTTACCAAAAACAAGGACAAACTTGTAAACAGGTTTTTCCCCAGAATCTCCAGACAACTAAGCCCAGCCTACACTTGTATTAGGGCCATGTGAGACTCTGAATAAAGAATTCAGTCATTCCACAGGAGTTCAGAACATGCCACCCAAAATATGCAACTTGGGCATATTGGTTATTTTGAGTTAAAGGTGCCTGAAGAATGGCAGATGCAGACAGGGGTCTCTGACCTCCATGTTGCTACCTAAAACCATGTCATAAAAACTGCCATGAGAACTGGAGACTGGATGTTGATACCAAAGTGGACCCGTATAAACAAACCTACTAAAATAACTCTTATCTTTCATTAGTTTCCCCCACACATTTCCTAGTCATTTTCCCAGCCCTGGAACTTAGCTCCCTTTTTGTCTTGTTGCTTCTGCACACGTTTATCATTCTTTGTTTTTTTAAAGGTATATAAGTCCTCAATCCCAACTACTTCATTAACTGTAAGTTTTATTGACTTCTTTCCTAATCTGAAAACTTTATCTTATTACCACTTCTCCTTCATTTTGTTACCAAGCAAAGGAAATATCCTTTTACCATTAAAAAAAAAAAAACCATTTTGCCTGTACAAGAATCTCATGTTCATCTGTTCCTTCATCCTTTTTTATGAATTATCTCTTGGTTCTCAAGTGAATTATTCCCTAATGGCTGATTCCAAGCTACTGTTCTGTCGTGGTTTTGTGTTCTCTGAATAGTATTCCCCATTCTCCCTCACAAGTTTCACTTTATTATATTGACTTTGCAATGATGAATTTCTCAGGAGGGATTTTGCTTGCATTATCTCTACATTGTCCACCTTAGTGCCTTCACATCAAAACCCCCTCCCTGTTTCATGCCCTTCTGTGTAATCTGGTCTAGCCTTTACATTCTGCTTTGTCAGGGAAAGCAACTCTGCTACTTAGCCAAAACCAGGAAGGATGGGGAACCTAAAGTACCACCTCAAGATGGAGTAACTTCTAAACAACTATCTGGATTTTCTACTTCTTCTTGTGTTTATTCTGGTCATCTGTGTCATTCGAGGAATTTATCCACTAATCGAAGTTACCAAATGCATTGTCATCACATTGTTCATATTCCCTTGTTATTCTTTAAATGTTGATGGGATCCAGACTGATGGCTTTTCCTTTGTTTCTGATGTATTAGTCTGTTCTCACACTGCTGAAATACATACCTGAGACTGGGTCGTTAATAAAGGAAAGAGGTTTAAGTGGCTTGTAGTTCTAGTTCTGTGGGCTGTCCAGGCTTCTGCTTCTAGAGAGACCTCAGGAAACTTACAATCATGAATGAAGGCAAAGGAGAAGGATGGCTGACGGGAAAGAGAGAGAGTGAAGGAAGAAGTGCTACATGCTTTCGAACAACCTGCTATCATGAGAACTTTATCATGAAACAGTACTCTAATGGCCTCATGAGAAGTTTATCACAAGACCATTAGAAATCACACCCATGATTTATTCATCCCCACTGTAACTGGTGGAGGGTGACCAGGTTCTTGAACAAAGAATTGGACAAAGAATTGGACAAAACGCACAAACAAAGCAAGGAAGGAATGAAGGGATACATTGAAAATCAAAGTATACTCCATGATGTGGAAATGAGCCCAAGCACAGGGGCTCAAGGGCTTTGTTACAGTATTTTGGGGAGTTTACCCTCTGGAGGATTCCACTGGGCACAATTTATGTAAATGGAGAGGATAAAGTTACAAAGCTATTTACTTGACCTATGCCCTAGAGAGAGGATAGTTCCTGTGATAACTGAAGTGTGAATTGGTCTTATGTTCACATGAGGAATATATTTACATATGAACTTGCCTCCAGACCCTGTTTGCCTGCCTCAACACCAGGCTCCTCCTCCAAAACCGGGGACTATAATTCGGCATGAGATTTGGGTGAAGACATACAGCCAAACTGTATCATCTGGTACTGACAATTTGTCTTTCTCTTTTTTTTTTTTTTTTTTTTGGAGATGGGGTTTCACTCTGTCATCTAGTCTTGAGTGTAATGGTACGATCACCGCTCACTGCAGCTTCAAGCTGCCAGACTGAACCAATCCTCCCATCTCAGCCTCCCGAATAGCTAGGACTACAAGCACTCACCACCACACCTGGCTAAATATTTAATGTTTTGTAGAGACAAGACCTTGCTCTGTTGCCCAGGATGGTCTCAAAGTCTTCAGTTTAAGCACTCCTCCTGCCTTGGACCCCAGAAGTACTAGAATTACCGATTCATTGTTTTCATTGATCTTTTTAAGGAAGTATTTCTAATCTCAGTATTTGAAACTTGAAAGTTTCTCAGTGCTGCCTGAGTTCTGGAAATTTATCAGCTCCCTAGTAGTTCTTTGGCCACATAGTTTCACCCTATCAATCCACGGCTTGAAATTCAGCAGCAGACTTTAGGCGACCATCAGGCAAATTTCCATAGCTCTTTTATCTGAATAGCTACGTCCTTAGTGCTTTCCCAAATAAACTGATAACCCTCACTCTCTGTGTATTCTGAGTCTGGCTCCTCAGTGAAATCTGTGACACTATTACCTCTGCTTGCATCCCCTTCCTGTGAATCAACCTTGAAAGAGCCTCCAGGTGGAAAGTGAAGATGATTGTAGGCCTCACCTGATTTGTTCCCTTTCTCTCAAGAATCACCGTCCTGTGCTGCCTGCTAACCAATATGTGAAAAAAAGGTGTTTAAGATATTTTGCTCATAGGGGGTCATGATCAGGATCAGTTTATCAATCAGAAAAAAAAACAGAATTCCTTTAACTCAAGGTTCCGTCTGTCTCCTATGGTCACCTGGACCAGCCTTGCTGTAAGTATATTTCCCCTGTTGTCAGAATCTGGCTCCAGCTGTGCATGTTGAATGGGACTCAGCATTTTTCCTAACAGTGATGCATTCAGTGAAACAGCCTGAATTTTGAAAGAGCAATGGCAATTTAAGTGCTTATTTTTTATCAGTCTTCCACTCTTGCTTAACAATGGTAGAAGAAAATAGTAAGTCGCCATCTTTTAAATGGCAAATTCTCCATAAGTAGTAATGCATTCTCTAGTTCTTGATTATGAAAGAGGTGGCCAAATTGATTTTCTTACACAGAAGTTTCAGCGTTAAATGTTTAGGTCTGTAGGAAAAAAAGACCACAGAAAAGAGAAGTGAGGGGTGAGAACACATCTCATTGTAAAGCTCAGGAGTTTTCCCGTCTGTAGAGCAAGTCAGCTTGCTGTCCTTCTTCACGACTCTGAGGTCAACTCAACCTCTCATTTTCCAGTAAACCATGTAGGTCCAGGGAATTCCTTCCCTGCAACTTTGGAGAAACTTTTTTAAAAATATAAGGTGAGTAAGTAAATAAATGAGACTCCAAAGGCCAGGTGAATAAACCATAGACATCTTTTAGGAAATTAGAAAGGACTATTTCTTAACAACACTAAATTATATTACAAAGAAGTATCATTGTTCTAAGGAGAAAATATGAGTAGTTGTTTTCTTCCTCATGCCTTCAGCAAACCAGTTATGTGCATTTAAGATTTTTGTACTTTGCAATATTATAGATGGAGCTAAAGAACATAGTTTTGATTGTTTCTTCTATTGGTGATATAATATATAAACTTTCTCAATAGTAAAATAAGTATTATAATTTTATAATACAATTTCAGGAGGAAAAGTTCTTGAATGCATTCTACATATCATAGATATGGTTCAACACAAAATGATACTAATCTAAACAAGCTGAATTATTACCCTATACCATTATTAAGCATTGTGAGTTTAAATGTGAGTGGGCAGTACACAGCCACCTGCTAAGTTTCTCGAATTTCTTAGGAAATAAATAAAGAAGTCTGTTAGTAAGGAGTACAGTGCCACAGCAAACAGTATGATAATAACTGGGCTTTATTTTTTAATCATTATTTCCAGATTTCATTTCCAAAATTAGTGACTTGATTTCTACAGTTGTAGAGTATGATTGAAATTGGAAAAATATTGAATTAACACAGAGAAAGAGGAGGAAGAATAATGGAAGTAGAAGTGGGAGGGAGTGGAGGACAAAAGGAAGTGGAGGAAGAGAAGGAGGGAGAGGAGAGGAGGAAGACAAGGAGGTGAAAAAAGAAGAGGAGGAGGAGGGAGGAAGAAGAAAGAAGAAGATGAAATTAAAGAGTAAATAGGAGAAAAAAAGGTTCTTTTATGTGTTCTTTTGGCACACTCCCAGAGAGTCTTAGATTCAAATAACAAATAAAAGGGTAACTGCCAGATCTCTACTTTAGCTAACCATTATATAGATTCAGAATTATTTTCCAGGTGCTGCCAAAATTTTCTATTATATCTGCTTCCAGCTTTGACTAACAAGCTTGTGTAAACTAGAAAAACAAACCTTGAATATTCTGAAGCTCTGCGTTGTCTCTTCTTTATAATCATCAGTTTGTTAGGTTGGAAATATATTATAATAGACAAACACTCTTTATGGAACTCTGTATCCACTGTTAGATTATGAAACTAGAAGGCACAGAATCTACTCTACCAGACAGTGACCCTATAGCAGAGTTGAGGCAAATGTCAACACAAATCTATGTTATAAATACATTATGTTTGTAGCTACATATATCTGATTAGAAATGGTATGATAGGAAAACATTAATGAATTGTGGGAAATGTGGAAATTGCAAGAATAAGATTTAGACTAAAAAATAAAATTGCAGTCAATATGCTTTGGCTGTGTCCCCAGCCAAATCTCAACTTGAATGCTCTCTCCCAGAATTCCCCCATATTGTGGGAGGGCCCCAGGGGGTGGTAATTGAATCATGGGGGCCGGTCTTTTCTGTGCTAGTCTCATGATAGTGAATAAGTCTCACGAGATCTAGTGGGTTTATCAGGGGTTTCCACTTTTGCTTCTTCCTCATTTTCTCTTGCTGCCACCATGTAAGAAGTGCCTTTTGCCTCCCACCATCATTTGGAGTCCTCCCTAGCCATGTGGAACTGTAAGTCCAATTAAACCTCTTTTTCTCCTGAGTCTCAGGTATGTCTTTATCAGCAGTGTGAAAACGGACTGATACATTAAATTGGTACCAGTAGCGTGAGGCATTGCTGAAAAGATACCTGAAAATATGGCAGCTATATTGGAACTGGTTAACAGGCAGAAATTGAAAAAGTTTGAAGGGCTTAGAAGAAGACAGGAGGATGTGGGAAAGTTTAGGACTTCCTAAAGACTTGTTGAATGTCTTTTCCCAAAATGCTGATGCTGATAGAGAAGATAAAATCCAGGCTGAGGTCTTCTCAGATAGACATGAGGAACTTGTTGGAAACAGGAGCAAAGGTGACTCTTGTTATGTTTTAGCAAATAGATGGGTGGCATTTTGCTACTGCCCTAGAGATATGTGGAACTTTGAACTTGAGAGAGATGATTTAGGGTATCTGGCAGAAGAAATGTCTAAGCAGCAAAGCATTCAAGGTGTGACTTGGGTGCTATTAAAGGCATTCAGTTTTATAAAGGAAGTAGACCGTAAACTTTGGAAAATTTGCAGCCTGACTATGGGATAGAAAAGAAAAACCCATTTTCTAGGGAGAAATTCAAGCCAGCTATGCAAATTCACATAAGTATCAAGGAATCTAATGTTAATCCCCAAGGCCATGGGGAAAATGTCTCCAGGGTTTGTCAGAGACCTTCATGGCAGTCCCTCCCATCACAGGCTCAGAGGCCTAGGAGGAAAAAGTGGTTTTGAGGACTGGGCCCAGGCTCCCTGTGCTCTGCAACATATGATGCCATGGTGCCCTGTGTCCCAGCTGCTCCAGCCATGGCTGAAATGAGTCAATGTAAAGCTCAGGCTGTGGCTTCAGAGGGTAGAAGCTCCAACCCTTGGCAGCTTCCATGTGGTGTTGAGCCTGTGGGTGTACAGAAGTCAACAACTGAAGTTTGGGAATCTCTGCCTAGATTTTAGAAGCTATACAGAAACAGCTGCATGCCCAGGCAAAAGATTGCTGCAGGAGTGGGGCCTTCATGGAGAACCTCTACTAGAGCAGTGCAAAAGGAACATGTGGGTCAGAGCCCCCACACAGAGTCCCTACTGGGGCACTGCCTAATGGAGCTGTGAGAAGAGGGCCATCGTCCTCCAGACCTTAGAACTGTAGATGCACTAACAGTTTGCACCATGTGCCCGGAAAAGCCACAGACACTCAATGCCAGCTCATGAAAGCAGTTAGGAGGAAGGCTGTCCCCTGCAAAGCCACAGGGACAGAGCTGCCCAAGACCATGGAAACACACCTCTTGCATCAGCATGACCTGGATGTGAGATGTAGAAACAAAGGAGATCATTTTGGAGCTTTAAAATGTTACCACATCCCTGTGTAATGAATGAGTTAGATATGGCGATTGTGGCAGAAGGTAGGAATAGTAATGAAGGAGACAGAGATGTTGCTGACCATCTAGAATTTCACAGCCTTAGAGCAGTGGCTTCAATCTTTGCACAGATACAGTCGCTGGCATTGTTGTTGTTGCCTAGAAAGAGAAGTATGAAGACATTTGCGTGGGAATGTGCATGAAAGGCATTCTGGGGCTGAACAGAAAGGTTAACTTGGGAATCATTCAACATTTCCCTGACCACCAGGTGGACCACCATTCATTTCACTCCATCCTCCAAATAAAAATTTGCTATATTTTCCCATGTGTATAATGATAAGAATTCCAATGCTCCAACGGCAAACTCCCATTGAGAATAATATAAGCATTCAGAAACTTCAAGGAAACTCCCTTATTTGCTGCCAAAATCTTTTTTTTTTCAAAAGCCATATACAGCTTCTGGAATGATTTCATGATTTTAAGATGATCCGTGTAATTGGATTTGCAAACAAAAATATGAGCTGTACATATTGGAATGTCACTGTTTGCCCTCTTAAGTACATTTTTATTTAAAACATTAACACATTGTGAGAAGTTAGAGTACCCACATGTCTGCAACATGAATGACTCAACAATTCCTCAGGAGCTCTCACACACAAAAAAATGGAGGCATATAATCTGAACTAAAGACGAATGAAGAGATTTAAAAGTATCAGAATTCCAAATGCATTCCAGTACAATGACATCCTGAATTGCCCTCTCTTACTTATTCACATCTCTCTGAAGATTGTCTTGGGGGTTATGTGTTTTGAAATTTGATAACAATTCACACTTGGAAATTACACTGGGCAAGTAGCTTTTCTTGTTATATACCACACTTAATCCTAAAAATACTTGAAATCCTAGGTATTTATTAGGCAGTATATCCTAATTTTGTTCACTTGTTTGTTGTCAATAATTTTTTTATTACAGACTCCTTTAAAATTCTAATACTGTATCTGAACCTCCTGCTTAGAAAAGTGCAGGTGTTTTACACGTTGTACAGAAGTTCAGTTTGTCAACTCCCTGAAACCCATTCATGGATAATGGGACTAGTGGGAAGATGGAGGGTTCTATAGAGCCCAGGTCAACTATTTCAGATGTGGTCCAAATACCTATATTACCTGCAAAGGAAGAAATGAAACCCAGAGAGGCTAAGATCAAACTTTCTTGCTAACTCACAGTCATACTTTTCTAATGCCTGCTATGAATTTAAATAACCACCAATAATCAAGGTTTTGGTTATCTCCCCTTACTCTTCACCCCTCACCAGGCAGCCTATAGATTTATAGGCAAGAGATAGTAAAGTCAGAAGTGTGAAAACCTAGCTTTATTTCTGATTGATTATTGATTGAAGCTATTGCATAACTGGACATAAATATACTTTCTCTGCATCAATCTCTCTACCTGTAAAGTAGAAACAATTGTTTGTGGTTAATTCTAATCACTTAGAAGTATTGCAAGAATAAATGAGATAGTATCTATAGTAAATGAGAATCAAATCAAAAACATGTAATTAAAAGTTCCTCAAAAAACAAAATAATTAACATCCTGTGTTTTCCAAAGCCTTACAATCTAGGAATAAATGTGAAGTCATGATTTCGGTAACAAATAAGTTTTCCCTGATTCTCATCTTCACTGGGAAAATGACTGAGATGCTACACCTGTTATTACTAAAAGTCTCAAGCTGTGTCCCCTATTATCCTTACAGGCAAGAATGTCTCTGTGGCAAGTCCAGAGAACTAATGGCAAGGAGATCAGTGAGGAGACTGTCGTGGTCATTCAAATGAGATACAGTGATGGCATATTTAAAAGCTTCCACAGCAGAGATGGAGAGAAGTGAATAGATTCTGGGATACTTAGGAGGGATACTAGTGATGGATTGGATATCATGGTAAAAGAAAACAGAGTACAGATACCATATAGCTTCCTGGCTTTAGGCACCAGATTCATGACGGAACCATTCACTCTCACTGGGAGCAAAGAAGGGAGAGCAGCGAGAGAAGGTGAGGAAGGTAAGACAGGTTGTAATGAGTGTGGCTTCTACTTCCCAGATGAAAGTGGGCAATAAGCAGCTGCATATGTAAGTATTCGTTGGTATTTAAGCAACTGTCCAAAGGCTGTAGGTCAGAGAAAAAGATATTCTGGTAAAATGGAGAGGACTGACATGTGTCAGAAGTAAAGCTAGCTAGTTTGCCTTTCTCACTTTTCTCCATCACAAACTGAGACAAGTAAATTCGTGCTGGTGGCTGCACCTTCATCATGGCAAGAAGTGTTTTAGAAAATCTGAACCCATTCGAATCTATTAGTACAGTAAGCTTTTATTAGGAATGTTGTGCTCACTTCAGCAGCCCATATACTAAAATTGGAAGGAATATTAATAAGGTAAGGACAAAGAGGAAATTGATTTAGAGGAATCTATTTAGGATTTGTCTGCCAGGGAAGGGAGGAGAGAATTAAACCTCTGAACAAAAGTGGTTTGTGCCTAATGGGAAGCTTGGAGATAAATCGATTGTGGTATTTGCAAAAGGCCCCTAAAGTAAGAACTCAGGTTTTGATTTCACAACCTTCTTTTCTTTTCATTGTTCAAATCTTTTTTCTAACCCCATTGCTGCTTTATTTTTTAGACCTCAGATACCTGGAATAACAGAATCATAAGACTGAATAAACCCTCTAACCACCCATAGCCTCCCTCCTCTCAGCATCCTGATACAGCGATCTTCTGTATCACATCACTGTCCAATAACTAAATTGGTGGGGAAATCAATACAAGACTTAGTTGCTTTTGTACCGGGAGGGAACTTTGAGGACTGAATGGAGCCTGGACTTCTTGGGGCTCCTGGAGAGATGCGGGCCGTGGAAGCTTCATAGATGTATACAGAGATGTGTAAGAGAAAATTCACCAAAATGTTAATGTTACCTTAGGGTAAAGAGCTTTTATTTTATGTTAACTTCCTAGCTAACACCTGTCTGTGGTGGCCATTTTTTTTCAACAAACACATATTACTCCTATAATGAAAAATATCATCAACATACTATGTTGCAAAATATAATTTAAACAGAAATAAATTAGCTTATTAAAGAGTTAGAAAATCTAAATTCTTTGCTCAAGTCAAATACATTTAAAAACTCTGGGACTTTGTAAAGTCGTTCAAAAGAATTCCTTAGCTCAGGCAGCTGCAGGGCTGATGTGGCCAAAGATTGATACTGTAAGTTGTCCATCTGCACCAGTTGCACCATCTGTTGAATTCCCACCCTCATCCGGTCTCAGAATGATAGTCCTGGCTTACACTTAGAAAACGTTTGTGTCGATGTTCATCATGGATATTGGCCTGAAGTTTTCTTTTTTAGTTGAGTCTCTGCCTGGTTTTGGTATCAGGATGATGTTGGTCTCATAAAATGAGTTAGGGAGGATTCCCTCCTTTTGTATTGTTTGATACGGTTTCAGAAGGAGTGGAACCAGCTCCTCTTTGTATGTCTGGTAGAATTCGGCTGTGAACCCGTCAGGACCTGGACATTTTTCGGTTGGTAGGCTATTGATTGCTGCCTCTACTTCAGCCCTTGTTATTGTTCTACTCGGGGTTTCAGCTTCCTCCTGGTTTAGTTTTGGTAGAATAGAAGTGTCTAGGAATTTATCCATTTCTTCCTGGTTTACTGGTTTATGTGAGTAGAGCTGTTTGTAGTAATCTCTGATGGTAGTTTGTATTTCTGCGGGATCAGTGGTGATATCCCATTTATTGGTTTTTATTGCATCTATTTGATTCTTCTTCCTTTTCTTTTTATCAATCTGGCTAGTAGTCTGTCTATTTTGTTGAGCTTTTCAAAAAGCTAGCTCCTGGATTTATTAATTTTTTGAACATCGATGCAAAATCTTCAATAAAATACTGGCAAACAGATTGCAGCAGCACATCAAGAAGGTTATCCATCAGGACCAAGTAGGCTTCATCCCGGGGATGCAAGGCTGGTTCAACATACGCAAATCCATAAATGTAATCCATCACATAAACACAACCAAAGACAAAAAGCACATGATTATCTCAATTGACGCAGAGAAGGCCTTCGATAAAATTCAACAGCCCTTCATGCGAAAAACTCTCAATAAACTAGGTATTGATGGAATGTATCATAAAATTATAAAAGCTATGTATGACAAACCTACAGCCAATATCATACTGAATGGGCAAAAGCTGGAAGAATTTCCTTTGAAATCAGGCACTGGACAAGGATGACCTCTCTCACCACTCCTATCCAACATAGTATTGGAAGTTCTAGCCAGAGCAATCAGGCAAGAAAAAGAAATAAATTTATTCAATTAGGAAAGGAGGAAGTCGAACTGTCCCTATTTGCATATGACATGATTGTATATCTAGAAGACCCCCATATCTCAGCCAAAAATCTTCTCAAACTGATAAGCAACTTCAGCAAAGTCTCAGGATACAAAATCAATGTGCAAAAATCACAAGAATTCCTATATACCAGTAACAGACAAACGGAGAGCCAAATCAAGAGCAAACACACATTTGCAATTGCTACAAAGAGAATAAAATACCTAGGAATACAACTAACAAAGGATGTAAAAGACCTCTTCAAGGAGAACTACAAACCAGGACATAAACAGATAAAGAAACATTCCATGCTCATGGTTAGGAAGAATCAATATTGTGAAAATGGCCATACTGCCCAAAGTAATCTATAGATTCAGTGCTATCCCCATCAAGCTACCAATGACCTTCTTCACAGAACTGGAAAAAAACACCTTAAACTTCATATGGAATCACAAGAGACCCCACAAGCCAAGACAATCCTAAGCAAAAAGAACAAAGCTGGAGGCATCACACTGCCAGACTTCAAACTATACTACAAGGCTACAGTAATCAAAACAGCATGTTACTGGTACCAAAACAGAGACATAGACCAATGGAACAGAACAGAGACCCCAGAAGAAACACCACACATCTACAACCATATGATCTTTGACAAACCCAGCAAAAACAAGCAATGGGGAAAGGACTCCATGTTTAATAAATGGTGTTAGAAAAACTGGCTAGCAATGTGCAGAAAGCAGAAACTGGACTCCTACCTGTCACCTTACACTAAAATTAACTCCAGATGGATCAAAGATTTAAACATAAAACCTAACACCATAAAAACACTAGAAGAAAACGTAGGCAAAACCATCCAGGACATAGGCATAGGCAAGGACTAAAATGCCAAAAGCAATGGCAATAAAAGCCAGGATACACAAATGGGATCTAAGTAAACTCCAGAGTGTCTGTACAGCAAAAGAAACCATCATTAGTGTGAATCAGCAACCAACGGAATGGGAAAAAATTTTTGCTATCTACCCATCTGACAAAGGGCTAATATCCAAAATCTACAAAGAACTAAAACAGATATACAAGAAAAAAAACGAACAACCCCATTCAAAAGTGGGGGAAGAATATGAAAAGATACTTTTCAAAAAAGGACATATATGAGGCCAACATATGAAAAAATGCTCATCATCACTGGTCATTATAGAAATGCAAATCAAAACTACACTGGGATATCATCTCATGGCAGTTAGAATGGCGATCATTAAAAAATCGGAAGACAACAGATGCTGAAGAGGATGTGGAGAAATAGGAACACTCTTACACAGTTAGTGGGGGTGTAAATTAGTTCAACCATTGTGGAAGACAGTGTGGCAATTTCTCAAGGATCTAGAAATAGAAATTCCATTTAATCCAGCAATCCCACTATTGGGTAGACACCCAAAGAACTATAAATTGTTCTACTATAAAGACACATGCACATGTATGTTCATTGCAGCCCTGTGTACAAGAGCAAAGACCTGGAACCAACCCAAATGTCCATCAATGATAGACTGGACAAAGAAAATGTGGTACATATACACCATGGAATACTACACAGCCATAAAAAAGAAACGATGTGTTTGTGCCCTTTGTAGGGACTTGGATGAATCTGGAAACCATCATTCTCAGCAAACTGACCCAAGAAAAGAAAGCCAGGCACCGTATGTTCTCACTCATAGGTGGTTGTTGAACAACGAAAACACGTGGACTCAGGGAGAGGAGCATCACACACAGGGGACAGTTGGGGGGGTAGGGGAGAGACAATGGGAGGTGGGGAGGGATGGAGGGTGGGGAGGGATAACATGGGGTGAAATGACAGATATAATATGCACCTAAAGTAAAATAAATGAAGTAAAAAATAAAATAAAATCTAAAAGAAAATGTTTGTATTATCATACTTAATATTCAGAAGAACCCTGTTTTTCTGTGTTTCACAGGTTAGGAAACTAAGGCACAAAGAAGTCAAGCAAATTCTCCTAAGTCAAATAGCTGGTAGTATTGGAGCAAAGGTGAAAACGAGTAGACCGATTCCACCATCCACATGCTTGACTGCACATCGTGCAGCGCAGTGGTCAGGAGTGAGTACACGCTGAGAATCGATATGGAGGAATGTGGAGAGTTTGGAGTTCTGCAAGTACCCAGAGATCCTGAGACTCTAACCACCCGCTGTGCCTCTCTTGTCCATGGGATCATAGTTTAGACCTTTGTTAGAATGTTCTGTTTGAAAATGTTGCTGCAAACTGATCTGAAGAAGTCACCCTTCAAGAAAAAGCCAGCTCTCATGATGACTCCTGCCTTGCTTCCGCTCGATGGTGCAATTTGAGTTAGCCAAAACAGACCTCTCGACTTTCGGGATCCCAGGATACCACTGTGCTTCCTTTCTGTCTCCTCACCCTTTAAATATTGGAGTGTCTCACAGCACTGTCTTTAGCTTTTCTCCCTTTATTATCTACACCACTCCCTGAGGGGTCCCTATCTCCTGCCTTTAAATACTATCTGCATGTCTAACTGCAAACTCATATGCCCAGACCTATAACTTCCTACTTGACATTTCTTTCTTTTACTTTTTGAGATGAGATCCTACTCTGCCATGCAGGTTGGAGTGCAGTAGCATGATCTTGACTCACTGAAGCCTCTGTCTCCCAGGCTCAAGTGATCCTCCCACCTAGGCCTCCCTTCAAGTAGGTGGGACCATAGGTATGTGGCAATAGACCCAGCTAATTTTTAAATTTTTTGCAGAGACCAGATCTCCCTATGTTTCATAGGCTGGTCTTGATCTTCTGGGCTCGAGCCATCCTCCCACCTAGGCCTCCCAGAGCACTGGGATTACAGGCGTGAGCCACCACACCCCACATGACATTTCCTTAACCAGCAGGCATCTCAAACCTAATATGTCCAAATCTGAACTGATAATTCCTTCTAAACTAGCTCCTCATATAGTCTTCCCCTTCTGAGTAAATAAGTCCATCTCTTTTAAAGTTGTTCAGTCAATTTGAAGTCATTTTTGACTCCTCTCTTGTTATTACATCCCACATGGGAATTCTATTTTCAATATAGATCCAGAATCTGACACTTCTAATGACCTTCACTGGCATGATCCTAGCTCAGGACACCAAAATATCTTTATTGACTAACCACCCAATGATCTCCACAATCCTCAGCTTTGTCCACTTTACTGCCTCTCCTGCTCCTTCCATCATTCCAAACAGACTAGCCTCAGAAGATTAGCCAGAATGATGATCCTGAGAGATATAAATGAGATGATGCAGCTTTCCTGCTCAAAACATTTCTGTGTTTTCCCATCTCAAGCAGAATATAAGCTAACTTCCTTCCCAGCACCTACAAGCCCTTACGTGCTCTGGTCCCCATTCATTTCAAACTTCATGTCCTGTGATTTCTCTTTCAGTCTTTCTACTTAAGGCATATTGCCCTGTTTAATGTTTTCCTAAATTACTCAGGGCCTTTGCATTTGCATTTTCCTCTACCTGGGATGCTCTTATCTTAGATACACGTATGGCTAATTATCTTGCTTCTTTCCTTTTTTTTTTTTTTTTTGACTCAAAACACCCTTTCTTTCAGTGAGAGCTTTTCTGACCACCATGGAAAATATCATATATATTCGCCACATGTTCCTCCCATGCATTACTCCTGTACTTCACAGATATGTGTTGAATATATAAATGTATGCTCCAGAAGGCCAATTACAGAATCAAAACCGGGAAGGAAAGGATTATACACTCAAAACATCACAGGACCTATTTATAAATGCATAAATCTTGGGAACAGATAAAGAAGTTGATTGTGAGAAAGCTCACCAAAGAAAGAGAAATTGTAGGATTCAAGTATTTATCGCACAGTTGGACTATCTTCATTGGGAAGACACATTTAATAAATCAAAACATTCACATGGATGAATGTCTTTGATGAATGACAAGATCAAAACTATGCCTGCCAATTGAAACTTAAGTAATACTGCAGTGAATTCTTATCATGTTACGTTGCTGATACAACTAACATGCATGCTGATGCAACGTAACATGATAAGAATTTTAAATGTAAGTTGGACTTATAGTAAAGCACAGCTTGGTTACCCTGACACAGTGTCCAGTTCTCCACCTCCTCCTAATTCTTTAGTGTGGTCCATCCAAATATCTACCTTGCACAGCCACCTCCTGGGGAACACCTCCCTGCAGGACAGCTAGATACAACCTACTTGACTCGTTCTCTAACCCTCACACCCCGCCTGGGCTGTTCATACATGCATGGTGCAATGACCATCTCTCAGTCACAGTGTGACTACATCGTGCCTGCTTACTCTAAACCCACAATTCAAGAACTGTATCCCACATTCTATGGGAAATCTCATACCCTTACCAAGATTTCTGAGAATTCCTTTGGGTTCATATCTTCATGGTTACTCTGGCTCTGCCTGTGTGCTAGACTGTTGATGTCACTGGCATCTGATCCCCTTCTCCTGCCCTCTGCTCCATGGCAACCAGTACATGACAAGTAACCTTATTCCTCTGACTAACCCTATAAATGCTCACTCATATTTGTTCATGCATTACATTTAACTTATGATTAGAAATGATACAGAAATGTATTTACATGGCCTACAAAAATTTAAAATTTAATATACTTTCTTGCTGTTTACATTTCTTTGACCTGCCTTCAATAATTTTTTACTATTCATTTCCCTCCATGGATGTCTACTATTCTATGTTACTTGGCCATTGCCATTTCTTTCTCCTCTCTTCTTTCTTACTCCTTTTACTACTTTTTTTTTTGAGACGGAATCTCACTCTGTCTCCCAGGCTGGAGTGCAGTGGCATGATCTTGGCTCACTGCAACCTCTGTCTCCGAGGTTCAAGCAATTCTTTTGTCCCAGCCTCTCGAGTAGCTGGGATTACAGGCACATACCACCACACCCAGTTAATTTTTGTATTTTTAGTAGAGATGGGGTTTTGCCATGTTGGCCAGGCTGGTCTCAAACTCCTGACCTCAAGTGATCCACCTGCCTCAGCCTCCAAAAGTTCTGGGATTACAGGCATGAGCCACTGTGCCAGGCCACTACTCTTTGTGTCATATTTGTTCATCACTTTAACAGAGACTATAGCTCTTCTTCATTTTTCTTTTCTTATAACCCATGCTGTTAAGTTTTCACATTATACTGACATATAGTTTCTCACATTATTTTACAAACAAGACAATTCCTCCTCGTTAAAGGAACTCTTAAGCCATATGGCAAAAGTCTTTGCATCTAAGAATCCTGAGCAGTTGAGGTATATGAATGACAGCTGCCTAAATCCAAACGTCTTCAAACAACCTCCAAGCAACAAGAATAAAGCCTCATAAAATTCTCAACTTTGGCGTAATTAGAAGACAGAAAAACATTATAAGTGAAAATTACCCATAGGTATAAAAATAAGCGCCAAATTCCAGCATAGCCAACTGTTGAAGCCGTTCTGCAGTCTTTCCCACAGAGAAAAGGGGTTCTGGATAAATGTACAAGAAAGATAAGAAACAATTGAGTTTAAGTCACCCACAGGAAGAAAAAGCTCAAAGAGTCCTGATAAGAATCCTGGTGACAGGTTATCAATCAATGCATTCTGTAAGAATCCATTAATCCATACAAACCTAAATAAATGAACATAAACTAAATTAACAGCAGGGGAATCTTATTCCTTTAAATGGAATGTCAACTAATAAACGTAGAAGGATGACAGACAGAAAATCACCATTTTGGATTCATTATAATAAAACTTGATGTAAGCAAAGATTATCAATGAGTACTTAAATGAGTAGGTCAAAGTTTGGGAAATAAAAAATATTTAGGTATCTTCAAAGTATCTCCACAATTTACTTGCAAATTACTAAGGGGAAAGTAATAAATTTACAGTGGAAAAACCTAGCAGAACCATCTTAGCCAATTAATCATAGCTAACATCACCAATCATGGGACAGACCGACATCACGTGCCTCCTGATGTGATGTGCTGAGAAGAGCACAATCCCATGCCTGTTTTCCTATCTGACACGCATGACCTGGTTCTAAACAGAGGAAATATCAAACAGACCCAAACTGAGAGACATTCCACAAAATAACAGATACTCCCCAAGCTGCCAAGGTTATAAGAGATAAGACTGAGAATTTAATCTAGATTAAAAAACACTCCAGGGACATGACAGTTAAGCACAATTCTTAACAATGAGTTAAATTTTAGACTAGGAAAAAAATATATAGGACATTGTTGGGATAATGGACCAAATTTGAATATTGGCTCTGGATGAGGCATTACTATTGTATAAATGCTATATTTTTTTTTACTCTGGTCATTTTACTAGTTATAAAAGAGAATGTCTTTTTCTTAGGAAATGCACACTGTTCAAATGGTTAAAAAATGTTTAAGAGAGTAAATAATAAAGAAACTAGAGCAAAAATGTTAATAATTTGTGAATCTAGATAAAGAATATGTGAATATCATTTGTTCTATTCTGATAATCTCTCTGTAGAACTTGAAATTATGACAAAATAAAATGTTTAAAAAATTCTTGCCCTGCTTTATTAAAAATAGAAAATTCTGATATTTTCCTTTAAAAAAATCTCTGAAGTTAGATAACAGAAAACAGAAATTTATAAAGCCTCCCCACAGATCCTTAAGAAAGTAAGTTTATGATAGAGTTAAACTATATCCAGGTAAGTCAATGTTTTGCTTTTGAGCCAAATTAATTGAGCCAAAATATAATAGAGAATGTTTAAAACATTGTGTTAATTTTTGATAAACTAACTTGTCCCAGTATTGCCAAAGTGTTTACAACAATAATACAACAAAATGGACCAGGCACAGAGACTCACACTTGTAATCACAGAACTTGGGAAGACCAAGGTGGGAGGATCACTTGAGCCCAAGAGTTCAAGACCAGCCTGGACAACATAGTGAGACCCTGTCTCGACAAAAAAATAAAATCTTTTTAAATAGTTGAGCATGGTGGCACATGCCTGTAGTCCCAGCTACTTGGGAGATTGAGGCAGGAGGATTGTTCAAACCCAGGAGGTTGAGGCTACAGTGAGCCATGATTACACAGCTGTATTCAGCCTGAGCAACAGAGCCTGCCCCCGCCAAAAAAAAGAAAAAATAAAAATGCAACAAAATTATAAAACTAATACCCTTGAGTCATTGTGTGATTTTCATTATTTAAGTTTTATATTTGCAAAAATACCTGTTTTCATTAATCCATCTAGTATTAATAGGTGTACCTGCATCGTGTTCTTTTGTTTATGAGTGTAAAATATAGCAGAAACTACTATAAAATGAGGATTTATTTATGCTAGGTGTTGTGTATTTATTTATGGTGTTAGGAAAATTAAATATACAGCATCCTGTTTTTTGATCTTCAAAAATCCTATAGGTGTGATTAGTTCTTTATCCAATAAGAAACTAAAGAAAAACAAGGTAAAGAACTTAGACCTGACTTCACACAGTTTGTAACTGGCAGAGGTAAAGTTCTAAACCTACTGAACAAGGCTGGAAAGCAAGTGAGTTTCCTGGCACCCTAGTTAGTACATACACTCTCTAGTACAATTAGTAATCCCAGTGACTTTTATTTTGGGATTTTGCAAAATCTCTCAGGATAAATTATTCAAAATCATCAATTGTTAAGTAATTTTCCTAGATAAATTCTTGAAATCAAGATGATAGTCTGCTTAACATAGGATTCCATTATCTTATCATGTTGGACTACAGCCTGGCAGGAGGACACTGCCCTGTTGAAAAATAATTTTTAAATAGGCTTTTATTATTCTGGAAGAAACTGCCATGTGGGAGATCCAGAAATAGATAATGTTAATTTATTTTAAAAAATTAAAAGGATGGACTTGGGCAACAGATAAAATTTCCAAATATAGTGGATCTTGATTTTGAAGTTCAGATTTCTATTCTATTTTAATTAAAAACCTCATAACAAAATCAAAAGACCCAAAAACAAAATCCTTGCAGATATTTTTTTATTTTGAACTTCTTTTTTTATCGCTCTTATAAATTTTTGTTGTTGTTGTTTTTACATGTAGAGATTGGGTCTTGCTAAGCGGCCCAGCTGGCTTCAAGATCCTGGTCTCAAATGATCCTCGCAACTCAGACTACCACACCCAGGCTGTTTTGAAATTCTTTAAATTTTCATATTGAGCTGTCAAAAAGGTATCTAGTTACCCACTACCTTCAGACACAGTAGCTTTATTTACATGGCCACTGCCAACACATGAGTCACTAAGTCAGACTGTGACATGCCCACAACATATCACATTACTTATTTAACTCATTGATTCAAAGAACACATGAGAAAAAATACACAGTCTTTAGCAAAATTTGCTTTACACATATTCCAGGTTACATGCATGATTTAGCAAGCCATATTTATAGTTCTCAGCAGAGAACTACAGATAAAATGTTTATTTAGAGTAATCTTATCTAGGGAGATGTCTAATTTTTGTTGAATTTGCATCTGCAGATATCAGACTCAACAGCAAAACACGCAAGGCATGCAGTTTTATCTTCCTCCACAAGCCCCAATGCCAAATGTCACATCACACACACACACACACATACACACGCGCGCGCGCACGCGCAAAAAGGTTATATTTCTCAGATAATCAGAATAGCAATAGCAAATTCAGTGGTTCTATGCATGTCTGAATCATGTTTTTAAAAGAAATAACAGTTCCGTAGAAGTCCTGTTTCCCCATTTCGCTTACATTCGAAGAGCTGGCAAACTGCCAAAGCAGAAACTCTGAAAACTGGAAGTGCAAACTGTATTATTTGTATTGTAAACTTTAACATGTCATTTCAATGATCCACGAATAGCACTATGAATCAAAATTAAAACTAAAAATAAAGGTTTTGATAAAATCGGATTCAAGGGAAATGTAAAGTTACATTTTAGCGCAGTGTCCTCTGCTGAATGTTTCCTTCTTTCCTCCTCCTATTTCCAGTTTAGGCTCGCACAGGTTTTAGATTTTATCTGAGGTTTGAGAGTAAAGTGTTGCATACCTTCAGAAAAGCTTTTGCCTGATTTCCAGTTATTTCAATGCAATGTTAGATAACAATCCCAAGTAAGTATGATTTGTGGGTACTGTGACATTTATCTGGAAAAAAATTACAAACTGAAGGGTTTTGACAGGGCTCACTACATGATGAACATCTCGACCCTTCCAGCTTGCCAAAGAAATGGGGGACAATTGAAAAAGTTAGTAGTAAATCACAGGAAGGACCAATTTAATGATTTTGTTAAAAAAATGAAAATTATGTTATTATAATATAATTGCAATAATATCTGTTATATGTTATAAGATTTAAAAAAGTCAAAATCTTTAATCATCGATTTTTGAAATTAACTTCTGTGGTATAATTGAACATTTGGTTTTGCTTCCTTTTTTTTCTCCAAATATTTGTGTTTAGTTGAGGTTCTGGAATAAACTTAGTGGTTTACTTCAGACTAAATAAGCTTAAAATTCACTAGATATCAGCATAAAATCTTTTACCAAAACATTGTGCATAGGAACATATTCCTGTTTTCTGTAAACTTAATCTACTAAAATCTAAGAGCCAGATCAGAATTTTTTGGCAGGCGAGCTTAGAGAAAAATTAAAGCAATCAGTTTGTTTTCTTGAGCAAAGTGTACCTCCTCTGCACAGTGCATTGAAAATCCTTTTGCTTCCACATCTGCTAAATAATACAACTAGTAACTCTAATACATTTTATTTTTGATGGAATGAAAATGTGGTCATTGCTATGTGAAATAATTTAAATGAATTAATAAGCATGTAACTTCTCACAGGTGTGAAGCAAATCCAACACAAGAAACATCATCTCCACATTCTGGAACAATAAATGGAATATGAATATGGAATGAACAAATGTAATTATACACTCATAGGAAATTGACATCCAATAACAAACATAAAAAGAAAAAAGTGTAAGAAGAAAACATCTTCACTCAAACTTGTCCTCCAGGCAATACTGTGAGAAATTTTACCACTAAACCCAATGAAGAAACTGAAGAAAGTAAAATATTGACACCCAATTTTCTTATGAATTGATTCAACAAGCATTTATTAAATTCCATGCAAAGTTTCAAATAACAATACCTGCAGTCCTAGAACTTTCATGGTAGAGGAGAGAGAAATGTACCCAGAAATTTACTAGTGTGGTGAGTATCACAACAGAGATGTTGGCAGAGTACAGTGGTATCACAAAAATGGAAATACATAATCATGCCCACAAACATCACAGAATATTTCATAAGGTAAGTAAATTTTGAGCTCAGTGACATATAATTACAAGGAACTCCCTAGACAGTTGCAGGGGAAAGCAGTTGCAAAGTTGTGGAAGGGAAAAAGAGCATATCCTAGGTTTGGAAGATTTCTGAATGTTTTAGTACAGCTGCAGTATCTGGAGTATAAACAGGGAGGGAATAACTCTTTGCCCATTAAAATAAAGAATTAAGAAGTCACCATCATTTTTACTGTTTTTTGCTGTCACACTAATTTTTCATCTATGGAAATTTGAAAATGGGAAAACTATAGAGAAGAAAATTAAACCTACTTCAAATTCTATCAGCAAATAACTGTGTGGCTCAACTACATGCTTTATTCCACAGCCCTGCTTCTAACAGACTTGCAGTGATTCTGATCTGAGGCCATGGCAGGAAATGAGACTGTCCCCCAGCTCACCTGGGACCAACCGTACTTCCTGCAACTCTCACCAAAATTGTCTCCACTTATTTTCCACAACAATGCATTATTTTCTCAGTCTTGGTGCCTTCTGGATAATTAAATCTTCTCTCATTTGGCTGATAGTTCCTTGATTTTATGGTATGTGATTGCCATTTTCTACTCTTGGCACTAATAAAGGTAGTTTTCTTTTTTATTATTATTATTATTTCCTGTTCTTGTTTTTCTCCTAGCATATAATCAGTTGTGGAAAAAGTTCTGCTCTTAAAAGAAGCTTTGCCAGAAATCCAGAGCACGTTTTCTCCCTTTACTTCAGGACTGTACATGTAAGTGGCACCGCTGGGTCAAGTAAGAAGTACCATTGAAAGGATTTGGTATATCAGCAAGTTGCTTTCTGAAAAAGATGACAATTTTCATGCCTATAATGGCATGTGAAATGCCAATTTCTAGCATGATTACTGACACTGGGTGTTATCTTTTATCTTTGCAAACAGTTGAGGGATTTTAAAGAATCATGGTCATAAAATCAACATTGCACTTTCTTGCTTTCCCTTGTCCTGCAGTGTGGAGGATCTACTGAGCATCCAGGGTATGGTGTAGTATGTAGTCCAAGAGACAAGGTAGGTAGTTTGTGAAATAATCTAGATGAGAAAACAATCAAGGAAGTGGCAGGCAGGAAGAAGAAGAGAGAAGTAAAGGGATTTGCAAGACAGGAAGTATAAATATTGTAACCAAGAACATGTTGCTAAGGGAGCAATAAAAATAGTTTTGAAAATTGCTGGCCTCTACAAAGCACTCTACACATATTAGTTCATATAATTCTCACAAATTTAGAAGGTAAGGGTTATTATTATGATTTTTCAAATTTGTAAAATAGGTTAGATAGACATTTAGAAAGTTACATTTTAAAGATTGTACCCACTTGTATGGACACCCAAGGCTGCATTCTTTCCCTACCCCACAGGGCAATACATTAGCTTGTGAAATCATGCCTACTTTTCCAGCAAGAAAAGGAAGCTAAAGGGCCAATATGGGAAGCAAGATAATAAATGTAGCTATGCATTGAGTGTGAACTGCTTGTGAGGCATAATGGCATAATTAAGTAGATTCAGGAAAATGTGGTTTTGGACTTTAAGAGAGAGAGCTGAATTATAAAATTTAAAATTTGACAGTCATTAGGATATCTTATTCCCCTAATAAATCTAAATCCTAAAGTAAGCAAACCTTCTTTATGAGTTTTATACTCATAAGGAGTATAAACATCAGATTTCTTTGCATCAAACAAAACAGTATACACATCAGATATACTGTGTGAATACAGCATGTCTCTTTCTCCCAAATAAGTAAACTGCCTTTAAAAAACAAAGCATCTAATCTACATACTGTGTGAAGAGCAATACTGTTTTTTTTTATTGCATTTTAGGTTTTGGGGTACATGTGCAGAACATGCAAGATAGTTGCATAGGTACACACATGGCAGTGTGTTTTGCTGCCTTCCTCCCCTTCACCCACATTTGGCATTTCTCCCCATGCTATCCCTCCCCAGCTCCCCGCTCCGCTGTCCCTTCCCTATTCCCCCCAATAGACCCCAGTGTGTAGTGCTCCCTTCCCTGTGTCCATGCGTTCTCATTGTTCATCACCCGCCTATGAGTGAGAATATGCGGTATTTCATTTTCTGTTCTTGTGTCAGTTTGCTGAGAATGATGTTCTCCAGATTCATCCATGTCCCTACAAAGGACACGAACTCATCATTTTTGATGGCTGCATAATATTCCATGGTGTATATGTGCCACATTTTCCCAGTCCAGTCTATCATCGATGGGCATCTGGGTTGGTTCCAGGTCTTTGCTATTGTAAACAGTGCTGCAATGAACATTCGTGTGCATGTGTCCTTATACTAGACTGATTTATAGTCCTCTGGATATATACCCAGTAATGGGATTGCTGGGTCAAATGGGATTTCTATTTCTAGGTCCTTGAGGAATCGCCACACTGTCTTCCACAATGGTTGAACCAATTTACACTCCTACCAGCAGTGTAGAAGTGTTCCTATTTCTCCACATCCTCTCCAGCATCTGTTGTCTCCAGAGAGCAATACTGTTTATGCAGGAAAAGGATAAGAGGGAGAAAGCAGAGAACAATCCCACAAAGGACAGATGTTCACAATATGTAAACTGAGTAAGCTTTCTTGAAAGACTGAGATTTAAAAATATATATCTGGGACTAGGCATGGTGACTCATATCTGTAATCGCAGCACTTTGGGAGGCCAAGGCAAGCGGATCACTTAAGCTCAGGAGTTCAAGTCCAGCTTGAGACTACCTTGGACAACACAGGGAAAGCCCATCTCTACCAAAAATACAAAAATTAGCCAGACATGGTGGCCTGTCTATAGTCCCAGCTAGTCAGAAGTCTCAGGTGGGAGGACTGCTTGAGCCTAGAAGGCAGAGATTGAATTGAACCAAGATCATACCACTGCATACCAGCCTGGGTGACAAGAGTGAGACCCTTTCTCAAAAAAAAACTACATATACATAATATATAGACTTTACATTACACGTAAAAGAGTATTTTATATAAAATATATAGACTTTATACTTATGTATAAGACTAGATATAGAGAGAGACTTTGTTATGCTTAAAAGATGTGATCAAAAAAGAAAAGGAAAGGCTTTCTTTAAGCATCACATGTCAGAATTTAGGTATTTTGTGTTCGCTAGCCAAAAACAATAAAGTGAATTGAATGCATTCACAAATTTAGGCGAAAGGTCATGGCTGATAAAAATCTGTGTTATTAGAGATGTTTACATACTTTTTAATGAATCGGTGATTCTCATTAGGTCAATGATAGTACAGTAAATGTTTCTTACCCAAAATCTTTAGCTTACTGCTTTTCCAGAGCAGGGTATTTCTTAGTAGTTATAGAAATGACAACTCGCCCTCATTTGGATTTATGATATAATTTAGCTTTTTTTCAATCTTGCTACTTTCTTTTATGATATTCCATCATTCTTTAGCACATTTGCTCAAATATGGCTTAAAATATACAGAAATATGCCAATCAGACCTTATTTTGTTACCAATTAGCATCTCTTAAACAGAAAGATAACTTAACTCATGGCTAAAATTTGTAGAATCTTTTCATGCCTTTGAAATGGCACGAAAATAACAAATAAATTAACGAAATATTAGTAGTCAGAGATGCAGTAATTTTTCTTGGAAAATAACAATATTCTAGTGGCTAGAAATTTTTTCAAATTTCTTCACTTTGTATTTTCACTTGAACTCTTGTTTTCACTTGAACTATTTCTGATAATAGAAATTAAAAATCACATCTGTACTTTTCTAACTTTCAAGCTTGCATGAGACCTATGTGAAATATTTTTAAAATGAATTGTAGAATTGCATTAATATTCCAAATATTAAGATAGTGTCCATCTGGGTGTATATCTCCTCCCATTTTCTCTTTGTTTTGAATATATTTTCTTTTGTTTTCATTCCTAATTCTTGTAAACCACCATAGTGCTCATGGTTTGATTACTATAGTGATGATTCATGTCTCTTTCAAGTGGATGGGCAGATCAACGTCAATAGAAGAAACAAATTTAAATATTCAATTAAATTGATATTTATTTTACAATTTTTGTTATGCTTATAAAAACTCAGTAGCTAAATTACATTGTGAGCTGCACCTGATTTTCTAACGACATTTTCCTACATAAAATTCAGCAATCAGAACTTGGGTAATCACATGGTTACTGTCCAAGTGGTATCCATCTGAGAGTTTGGGGCCACTAATTAATGGAACAACATTATCAACAAGGCCTGTCACAGGCAAAGTGGGTTTACTTTACTTTCACCAGGATCTGAATCTTCAGAACTTTTCTCCTAGAAGGAAGTCAAAAGGCAATAATAAATATGTTTTCTGTCAACGATCCACATATAGAATAGGTAACTTACAAATTGCAGTTTGGACTTCCTGCATTTACTGTGTAGCTCGTCACATACTGTCTATTGTCTCTTTTTCCTTTCTTTCTTTCTTTTTTGAGACAGTCTTGCCCTATTGCTCAGGATAATATCCTGAAGGGCGTTTTCCAGCTTGGATTCATTTTCTCCATCACATTCAGGTACAACTACTAAACGTAGATTAGGTATTTTCACATAATCCCATATTTCTTGGAGGTTTTGTTCATTTCTTTTCACTCTTTTTTCTCTATTCTTGCCTTCTCATTTCATTTCATTGAGTTGATCTTCTTCAATTTCTGATATCCTTTCTTCTGCTTGGTCAATTCAGCTATTGAAGTTTGTGTATGCTTTGCAAAGTTCTCGTGCTGTGTTTTTCAGCTCCATCAAGTTGTTTATATTCTTCTCTAAGCTGTTTATTCTAGTTAGCATCTCATCGAACCTTTTTTTCTAGGTTCTCAGTTTCTTTGCATTGGGTTAGCTGATGTTCTTTTAGCTCTCAGAAGTTCATTATTACCCACCTTCTGAAACCTGTTTCTGTCAATTCATCAGATTCATTCTCAATCCAGCTTTGATCCCTAGCTGATGAGGAGTTGTGATCCTCTGGAGGAGGAGAGGCATTCTGATTTTGGGTGTTTTCATCCTTTTTGCACTGAAAGGGTTTCTTCACATCTTAGTGGCTTTATCTACCTGTGGTCTTTGTAGTTGGTGACTTTCGGATGGGGTCTCTGAGTGGATGCCCTTTTGGTTGATGATGAAGTTATTTCTTTCTGTTTCTTAGTTTTTTTTCTAACAGTCATTACCCTCTGCTACAGGACTGCTCGAGGTCCACTACAGACCCTGCTTGCCTGGAGATCACCCATGGGAGCTGCCAAACAGTAAGGGTTGCTTCTTCTGTTATCTTCATCACAGTAGGGTACCTGCCAGATGTTGGCCTGAGCTCTCCTTTATAGGGTGTCTTTTTTTGTATACATGGGTCAGGGAGCTGCTTGAGGAGACAGTCTGTCCCTTTTGGAGCTCAAGTGCTCTGATGGGAGCTCCATTGTTCTGTGTAGAGCTGCTGGGCAGGTACTTTTAAGTCTGCTGCAGTGGAACTCATAACTTCCTCTTTTCCCAGGTGCTGTGTCCTAGGAAGGTTGGCTTTATTTATAAGTTCCTGTTGTGCTGCTGCCTTTTTTCATAGATGCCCTGCCCTGCACAAAGTAGTCTAGTCACAGTCTGCCAGCAGGGGCATTGCTGAGCTGCCGCAGGCTCTGCCCAGCTGCTGTGTGAACTGCCTCTGTAGTGGTGGCCACCCTTCCCCCCACTGAGCTGGACCATCCTGGGTCCAGCTGCACTTGCTGCGAAACTCTTAATCCAGAGTATTTCAGATTGCTTATTTTGTAGGAGTGGTACCCACTGAGCCAGACTGCCTGGTTCCATGTCTCTGCCCCCTCCCTTTCAGTTGAAAGGGCGGCTCTGTCTCCCAGATATTCCAGGCACCAGTTGGAACAACCACCCAGATTAGTGTGAGTTTCTGTGTGCCTGCTTGGCACTGGCTGAAACCACCATGCTGAAAACTTGTGGCACTTTTTGGCCGGGGAATCTCCTGCTCTGTGGGCAGTGAAAATTTGTTTGGAAATGTGGTGAGTACTCACTCTCTGCATTGTTCTTGCTAGGAACTGCACTCTGGAGCTGTTCCTATTCTGCCTTCTTGGACTTTTTAAATTTCTATTTAAAAATCTGCTAGAACTTTTATTGGGATTGCATAGAATCTATAAATCAATTTAGGGAGAACTGATATTTTAATAACATTAAATATTCTAATATAATAACACAGTATATTTCTCCATTTACTTAGGTCTTCTTTTATATATTTCATTAGTGATTTTTTCAGTTTTCTACATACAGACCACAGATGTAATGGAACTATCATTATTTCAATTTCCAGTTGTTCATTGCTGTTGATTTTTGTATTAATCTTGTATTCTATAAACTTTCTAACCTCACTTTTTAGTTTTAGTCACTTTTTTGTAGCTTCTTTGGAATTTTCTACAGAGACAATCATGTAACTTATGAAGATAACTTCATTTCTAGTCTGAATGCATTTTATTTCATTTTATTTCCTTGTTGAACTGACTAGGACAATAATGAATAGGAGAGGTGACAAACAAGAGCTTTGCTTTAGTCCTGGTCTCAAGAGTCTTTCATGATTAAATGTGATAGTAACTAAATGTTTTTCAAAGATACCCTCTATCCTAGTAAGGAAGTTTCTGCTTATTCTTACTTTATTGAGAGTTTATATCATGAATGAATATTGCTTTTATTGCACCTATTGAGGTGATTATATGGCTTTTCTTTTTTAGTATTTTATATTGAATGATATGTTGAATCATATCAATTCATTTTCAAATTTAAACCAAACTTGAATTCCTAGAATAAACTGAATGTGGTCATAATATAGTACCATTTTTATATATTAGTGTACTCAATTTGCTATTCTTAAGTGGAGGATTGTACCATCAAAATAAATGTAGGGTTTGATATACAGTTTCTTGTAATGACTTTGGCTAGTTTGGGTATACAGTAATAACAGCCTAACTGAATGAGTGGTAAAGTTTCCTCTTTTTCATTTTCCTCCCTCCCTCCATTCTTCCCTCCCTTTGTCTCTCCCACTCTCCCTAACTTCCTTTATTTCTTCTTTTTTTCAATTTTTTTTTTGAGGCAGGGTCTTGCTCTGTTACCTAGGCTGAAGTGCAGTAGCATTATCACAGCTCACCCTCGACCTCCCAGGTTCAAGTCTTCTACAGTAAAAATTTATGTTATTATTTTTTCTTTCCAAAAATTGTTAATTACAAACAATGACTCAGACATTTGACTTGCCTTTTTAAAAATTTCTCATTTTATATGTAAAAATATGTATAAATCAAACTCATGCAAGCCTGTGTTCTCTTTCTTGACAATTTATTCTGATCCAAATCAGCTTTATCAAAGGTAGTAGCATGAAAACATGTTCCAATGTATCTGAGGCTCAGAATGGCAGCTCATTGTAGCTGATACCTTTTGGGAAATAGTCATTTCCTTAAAAATATAAATACTCAGTGCAGGTAATTTTTCAGAATTACTAAAATGTACCATTAAAATAATTTCCAATTTAAATCAGCATGTGTAATTTTAGAGAAAATAAAATATTTTAAACTGTAGGTTTAAGGGGAAAGGATGAAATTTAGACCTTTCCCCCACCACAGTTTATAAGTACGACCTCCTTAAAGTTTACTAAAGAAGACAGGAAGCCCAATCCCTTTCAACCAATGTTCAGTTAATCAGAAGTAATCCAAAATTAGGCCATCTGGTTAGAAAACAATATAAGTTGTTTTACAAGTTGTTAAGTTACAAATGCATAAAAATTTAAGTCTTGACTATTTGCACTAATAGATAAGTGATCAGATGATGCATAGTGGAAAAATCATAGTTACATTAAAATGGAAGATCATTTCAAAAGGAAGCCCTAGATTGATGACACATGACCTTGTTGTGAAGCAATGTGAGTACTCACCTGCTTTACCAAAACTCTGTGAACCACAGAACTAAAGGGTGGCCTTGATCTAGTTAATCTAACTTATTTTTCACCAACGGGTTTTGACAAATAATCACCTCTAAATTTAGCTCCTTATTAGTGGGACTGAATTTTTTAACCACCATCTTTCACTCATACCAGAATCAAAAAGACTTCTAAAAGCAGAGTCTTGATGTGAGGTAAAATATAACTTGAAGTCTGCATCTTCAGGCACTTATCAATGAATTACATGGCTGAAACTTTTATTTCTAAGTTTCTAAATGAAAATTAAAATAATAACTATCCAACTGAAGTTGAAATATCCTGTAATTATATTTCTACATTATTATTAACATTGGATGATAGCCTTTAATAAAATTTAAGATAATATAATTTCCTTTTTTTAATTACACTTTAAGTTCTGTTGGACATGTGCAGATCATGCAGGATTGTTACATAGGTATACATATGCTATGGTAGTTTGCTGCATCCATCCCCCTATCACCTACATTAGATATTTCTCCTAATGTAATAAGACATGTATTTAGAAAAAGGGAGAATGTGCAGATTTTTAGCACTTAAAATACCTAAGATTCCATTGTTAAAATAATCATTAAAGACTTGATGTTTGTATTTCTAAATTAGGACTATCTGTAATTATATTTTTATCCCAGGATTAAAAATTTTGAGATGTAGAATAAAGGCATAACTTTACATGAAATTTGTTTACCAATATGTACATAGCATGTTGTATCTTGCTTTCTTTTACTCAGATTACGTTGTGAATACTCTCCATGTTATGATATCTTTACCTATTTCAATGGTGATAAGTATGCCATTTAGTGCATATGCCATATTTATTTAACCAAATTCTCTATATTTGGTCATATATAGATTTTTCATATTTACCTATTAAAAAGAATGAATGTCAAACTTTTGCATTTACTATTTTCTTCAGCATATTTTCATAGATGAGACCAAAACAAGAGCCTATAGAAATGAAATTTTTAAAAATTATACTGGTTCACTGTACTAGGGGGCTGGCAAACTTTATCTCTACAGAGCCCAGTGGTATACATGTCCAGCTTTACAGGTCATCAGGTCACTGTCACAACTATTCAACTCTGCCCCAGTAGTTTCAAAGCAGCCAGGGACGATACATAAATGAATGGGTAAGGCTCTGTCCTAATAAAACTTTATTCACAAAAACAGGTAGTGGGTAGATTTGCCCCAGGAGCTGGAGTTTAGACTCTCTGCACTGAATTCTCTTTCCATTTCAAACTTTACAAAAACATAGTAACAGAGATTTTTGTAATTGGACAAAAAGCAAACATTTGCATTTTCCATTTCATTTTCTAGAATGATTTCTATGACTCTATCCATTGGGAAAGAAAAGAAAGTGTGGACAAAATCAAAGTAACGTTCAACCCTTTTGTATTTTTCTGTCTGATAATCCAGGTGGCATTCTCTGTGGTTCCTACTTCTATGTATAAGAGCTGACTAGTGTTTACTGAAGTGGCCAGTCTTTGACAAATGCACATCCCTGTGGAATTTGTCACTTCTTAAGTTCTTCAATGGTGGTCCCTAACTTTCCAGTCTAGGCTTCAAGATCATTTCAAAATCTCAGAATTGGTTCAACATGGAAAGTCACTGAGGATTTGACTCTGGTCCTACTGGGAGGCAGGATTTGTCCAAATAGAGCATATTTCTGGCACATTCTAGACTCAACAACGATATCCTTGGTTACCCTGATGCAACTCTTCTTGTGTGGTAGAGAACATGTCTTCTACTTCTGTAGACCTGCCAGAGATGTGTCAAGGTTAATTTCGTTCTCATTAGTATAACACATCTGCTTAATTTATATCTCAAACTTTTTCACTCTACTCAGAATGGAACATATGCATAGTTTTGCCCCCTTTGACTGTTTATCATAATGCTCAATACTATCACTCAGAAAGTTGAAAAGACTTTTGCCATGAAATTAACAACTAAATGAATATGCTCACAAAGTTCTGATTTCAAACATCTTGTAAATAATAATATCTAAACCAGGTCTCTATTAAGGAAATGATGAGTCAAAATAAATATTATGCCTGATTTAAATCTCCATGATGTTTAATGAACAATGGAAATGGCATAAAAATTGAATATTGTTGTCATACTCAGCATACTTTCTCAATATTTAACTTTACCCACATTAAAAAATCATACATATTTCTAGAATAAAAAGATTGGAACAGTTTCTTCAAAGCTTCAATGTCTTCAATCACTCATTTCCTACTGATTATTTTTCATAAATATGTATCATGTTTGAGCCTCTCTTATATTAAAAAACAAATTGTCTATATCTACGGCACATACACACTGAGCTATCCTCCTACCTCTCTTTCTCTTCAGCTAAGCATCTTGAAAAAGTTGTCTATTTTAATCCTCATTTACTTTTAAAAAATTTTTATTTTATTTTAAGTTCAGGGGTACATGTGCAGGTTTGTTATGTAAGTGAATTGTGTGTCACTGGGGTTTGATGTATAGGTTATTTCGCCACCCAGGTAATAAGCATGGTACTCTCTAGATAGTTTTTTCATCTTTATTCTCCACCCTCCTTCAACCCTCAAGTAGGTCTCTGTGTCTGTTGTTCCCCTCTTTGTGTCCATATGTACTCAATGTTTAGCTCCCAGTGTGTAGGAAGATGTGATATTTGCTTTTTTGTTCCTGTGTTATTTCACTTAGGATAATGGCCTCAGCTCCATCCACATTGCTGCAAAGGACATGATCTTTTTATTTTATGGTTGTGTAATATTCCATGGTGTATATTTACATTTTCTTTATCCAGCATCTTGTTGATGGGCATTTAGGTTGGTTCTATGTGTTTGCTATTGTGAATAGTGCTGCAATGAACATACATGTGCATGTGTCTTTATAGTACAAAAATTTATATTCCTTTGGTATATAACCAGCAATGGGATTGCTGGATCTAATAACTCAGCTTTGAGTTCTTTGAGATACCACCAAACTACTTTCCACAATGCCTGGACTAATTTACACTCCCACCAGAAGTATATATGTGTTCCCTTTTCTTTGCAATCTCGCTAGCATGTTTTTTTTAACTTTTTGTTCATAGCCATTCTGATTGATATGAGATGGTATTTCACTGTGGTTTGATCTGCATTTCTCTAATGTTTAGTGATGTTGAGTATTTTTTCATATGTTTGATGATCTGCATTTCTCTAATGTTTAGTGATGTTTGAGTATTTTTTCATATGTCTTCTTTTGAAAAGTGTCTGTTCATACCCTTTGCCCACTCTTTGATGGGGTTGTTAGTTTTTTGCTTGTTGATTTAAGCTTCTTAAAGCTTTTGGATATTAGACCTTTGTTGGATACATAGTTTGCAAATATTTTCTCCCATTTTGTTGGTTGTCTGTTTACTCTGTTGATAGCTTTTTTTTCTATGCAAAGCTCTTTAGTTTAAGAAGGTCCCATTTTTCGATGTTTTTTGCAATTGCCTTTGGCATCTTTGTTTTTGGCATCTTTGTCATCCTTGTTCCTTGTTATCCCACTCCTTCTTCACCCCACTGCAATCCAGCTTTCTCCCCTGCCATGCCACAGAAACTGCTATTGTCAAGATTACTGGTGAAATTTTTGATAGGTCTGCTGAAGAATTTTCACCACTTGTTGATCCACTCATTCCTCAAAACACCTTTTCCAATCAACTTCCAGAGTTCCAGCCTCATTTCCTCTCAGATATATATATATATATATATATATATTTTTTTTTTTTTTTTTTTTTGAGACGGAGTTTCACTCTCGTTTCCCAGGCTGGAGTGCAATGGCGCGATCTTGGCTCACCGCAACCTCCACCTCCTGGGTTCAGGCAATTCTCCTGCCTCAGCCTCCCGAGTAGCTGGGATTACAGGCACGCGCCACCATGCCCAGCTCATTTTTTGTATTTTTAGTAGAGACGGGGTTTCACCATGTTGACCAGGAAGGTCTCGATCTCTTGACCTCGTGATCCACCCTCCTCGGCCTCCCAAAGTGCTGGGATTACAGGCGTGAGCCACTGCGCCCAGCCTCTCAGATATTTTTTATAGGTCCTTCTCTGCTTGCCTTTGAAATAGAAAATATTTCCTCAAGGAAGTAGTCCTAGGCCACCTTCTCCTTTGCAGTGCACATACCCCACCAGTGATTTTTATCAACTTCCATGGAAATAAATCTCAAATCATTAGGCTAGCTACTGTGATGGCATTTCAGCATTTAAAGTTCAACATGTCCAAAACTGAACTCATCATCTTCATCTTTCTTCCAACCAGTTTCTCCCTACTCATTCCCTTTTCTAATGAATAACATTACTCTCCAAACAATTACTCAAGCTGGAAACCTAAATTTTCCCTCACTCTTTTCTCTCCTTCACTCTCACATTCAGTTGAAAATCAAATTGTGTTTAACTTACCTCCTAATCATTTGTCAGATTTGTCTCTTCACAATAGCCCCCACCACTGCCCTATTCTGAGTCACCCTAATTGCTCACCTGGGTTATCACCTCACTTGCTTACCGCCATTTAATCCCACAGGTTATTCACCACAATGCAGTCAAGAGCTTTAACGTGCCACTGTGGTCCATAGTGAACCGTATTACAAGGATCCGTAGTAGAATTTTTTTTAGCACTCTTCCCTTTCCCAGAACACTCTTAGATGTTTTCATTTCCTGGGAAGCTTCTGTTCATCTGCTGGTTTTCAGCTTATATATATATATATATATATATATATATATATATATATATATATGTGTGTGTGTGTGTGTGTGTGTGTGTGTGTGTACTGAAAAAAGTTTATATATATATATATATATATATATATATATAAAACTTCCACCACCACAAATTCTTTCCTGACTCAGCCTCATCCCTCAGATGGTGTTTGGTGTGTGAGGTAAGATTGGCAGAAGATGACACTAGGCAGACAGAAGAATCATGAGCCATCCCAAAGCTCTTAAGCGCATCAAAAAGCTATTGACATGTTACAAACAGGGCTTCAAAAGAGCACAGTGGCACACTAAAGCTTTTGGGCTTTAAACTGTATCAATTAGGATGACAGCTTAGAAATTTAGTGTTTTTGCTACCTCCCTGGGAACTGAAAGAGAAGAGGAGAAGGGAGGGAAATAGAGGGGAGAAGAGGGGAGGGGAGTGGAGGGGAGGAGAAGAGAAGGAAGAGGAGGGAAAAGGGAGGGAAGAGAAGGGGAGGAGAGAGGAGGAGAGGAGAGGGAAAAGGAGGGGAGGAGAGGGGAATGGTGGGGACAAGCATTTTAAGTTGAGTGACCTCATTAAAGAGAGAAAGCAAAAACAAAACCAACTGCTACCTTGATATTGGATATTAAAGACAGAAAACCTTCTAGCATAGACCATGATACAGTAAATGAGTGTGATTTGAGATTTCCCTGCAGAAGTTGTGAGCACTTCTATTATCTGGAAACATAAATTCTTTATAGCTTTCTCGCAGTCCTTGGTTAACAGACATTACATTAAAAGACCCCAACTTCACTAGCAATATGGGTAGGAAAATAACATGTCAATTTCCAATTCTGTCTGGGCAAGAGTTCATCTTAGACAACGTTGTCTTAATGTCGTTTACAAGAACATTATGGAAAGATAACTTTGTTTTGATGAATTAAACATTCTCAGTTGAGCTCCTATAAACAAACATTTAACAGACTACAGAAATTCCAGGGAGTTTTGTCAAGTAATACTGTCACTTACATCCAGGCTTCTGGGCTTTGTCCTTGTCTTTGACTACAAATTTACTCAAACTCTATTTCAAGTTAATTATTTGTTAGAATGCTAAGGTAAACGGGGCTTTCCTGTAATAAATGTAATTTTACTTGTAGCTGGGATTAACTGTTGATTAAAAAGCTTGTTTTGATCTTTAGAAATCCTTTGGTTCATTATTGTAGATACCTAGAAAACATTTATCAAAGAATTCCTGTGCTTACGGGAAAATTCCATGTCAGGTAGTTCTCTTTGAATGTCAGCAATGTATACTAGAATGTGTACAATCATAACAAACAGACAAATAGCCGCTGTTAATAATATCCTTTCTGCCTTTAATCAATTTCCCGATCACTCTTAATTCCTATATAATCCAGATCCAAGATCAGGCCTCTCTGTCTCCTGAAGAAATAAACAGTCTTGACTCAATCCCTCAATTTCATAACCTCACAATCCAAAGCCTTCATCAAAATCTATGAATTCCCAAGGGCCTATCCAGCCAGGCATTTTAACAGCAAAGCTGTATTTTTTTCTCAGGAGAATTCTCTTATCAGTTACTAAGAATGTATTTTGTTACTGAGATCTTTTGAATGACTCTATTAATCCTAAGCCCCTACTGTCCAATAAAGACTTAAAATCTCAGCGAAACATTTTACTAGATAAAAATCTGTTCTTCCAAATACCCAAATCACAAAAGGATAAAGATTCATTTGCTCCATTTCTGAACCTATTCCTCTAGCTTAGGATCAGATTAGGTAGAAAATTACTATTTTTTTTTTCACAGCCAGGAACCTGCGCAGCTAATACCTGCGATACAGACTCTTGTATTTTAGAAGTGAGGCACAAAGATGACAATGTGGGTACTGCTACTACCTAGAGGAAAGGGATCTGGGATAGAGCATGCACCATTCCAAGCTCTGGGCATGACATGAAAGCAAAGCTTTGCAGCTCTGCAGCTCAGAGAAGGCACAAGTCCAGCAACACAGTGTAGCTAAAAGTAGTGGACAGCCTCACTGCTATGCCTCGCACACTACACGCTGTCCCCTCTTCTTAGAACATTTTTCTCCTGGACCACTTTCATCTCCATCCATCCTTACACAAATCACACCTCAGTGAAGTCAACAACACGCTGTGAAAACTTCCCTCCCGCCCCCCTACTCTGCAAGTCCCAGTCTGCCTTCCTGGGCTCTCCTCTCCTCTTTTCTTCATACTGCTAAGTAATCTTCTCATTTATTATTTTCATTGTTTACTGATGGGTTTCTCTGACAGTATGTGAGCTCCACAAGGTCAGGGATCTGTTATTTCGTAAGCCATTCTCTGCTTCTTCTTTTCGCTCAACTGCTTTTCTCTCTGGCCATGACTTTCTGACCCAGCATTTCCTCTGTTACTGAGCTTGCTCCTCCCCTAGTGTGAGGGGCAGCCCCTTAAGCCCACTGCTTTATCTAGCTCATTAGTACCTTTGCGACTTCATCGCCTCACTGTTCAGTCTGAGAGAGGATCAGCAACTTTAAGCTGCTTAGAGTCCCCGGCAGCTTCTATCCTTTCATTTTCTGCTAAGCCTGCTAAGCTCCCCCTTCTTTTATTAACTCTCTGTGGAACTCTTTCTTCAGCTCCTGCTTGGATCTTTTTGCTCAGTCCTCAGCCATTCAGTCTTATCACTCAGCCTTATCACTCAGTCTGGGCCTTGCCACCATAATGATTAAGAAGACAAATTATTCGTCACAAAATACTTTGTATACTCTTTCCTCCACTTCAAACCAGCTCTGTGGCTACAGAACTCTAAATTTCTCTGTATTTTCAGGTGCCTACTCTTCTTTTGCTCCCTTTTCAGAGAAAGAGGTGCCTTTCTCCTTGCCCAAATCAGCATTTCTGTATTAAGGATGTTTCCCCTCTTCCACCTCTTCTGAAACTTCACACCATCAGACAAATCCTCTTTCCCAAATCTTCAATCTCTTGCTCTTCTTCTCCTCTGTCCGCAATTGTGTTTACAGCCTGCCCAATTCTGTACACTTTATGTCTTACTCTTGTGTTATTTTTGAACTACCTACATTGAGTATTTTTCTCTTTTGTATCCATCTTGTCATAGATAATTTACTTCAATCAATGTATTTTAATCTATTTTATACAAAGACTCTTGGTGTCCATCTCATTATCAAATCTCATTGCCATTTATTAATTCCCAACCGCCTTGAACTCTGTGGCATTTGCCATATTTAATCAGTTCTTCTTCAGCCCCTGCTCTTGTTTTAATCCCAGGCTTTTTCCTATTCTTCTACTTCATTACCCACTTCTTTGTGGTGTCCTTTGTGGTTTCTCTTCCTTATTCCACACCGTGTATCAAGAGGTAGCACAAAGCTTGATCACTGATATCCTAATCTCTGTCATCAGTTTTTCCCTTGGGGATCTTAAACATTCTCAGTGCTTACAGATCCACTCTTTGGCAAGCCACATTTCTCCCAAGCTTACCTAATGGTAGTAGACTATCAGAGTTGGAAAGGATGTTGGGGTACCTTGTCCAAAATTCCCTTTTGAGATTATCTGAGATGACTGAACTCACCATCACCCAAGAACAGGGGACAAAAACTCAGGATTTCTGGTGCTTCCCATGTACTAGTAGCATAAAAGGAATTTATCTTTTAGACCCACTTCTATAAATAACTTGTCTGGTGGCATTTGTAAAATTATTAAATGTCTTGGAAACTTATCTTACACTATGTCTAAAATGAAAAAATGTTAACACAATATTTGCCTCTAAAATCCCTTCAAATATTAATTGTTCATTGATCTATGATTCTTTGATATTGATGCAGGATATCACCACAGGATAACAGTCAATCATGTCAAGACAAATCATTCATTTTCCTTTTCAGGAAAATGATTTTCACTTTCCTTTGGATTTTCTTATGCTGCTGAATGATACCATCACTCTCTCTTTTGTACTTCTCCGGATTCACTGGCCCATTGTTTCCTGACGATCCTCCAGAATGAACATTTAGCACCCACTATGTTCTTGTAACCACAGAGAGGAAGCTTTGCTTCTCTCTGGAAAAAGGTTCTTAGGGAAATGTTACCTCCTCCATGAGAGAGACTGGGTCCTTAGAGCCCCATCTTCCAATTGCATTGAAATTATCTTTGTGTGCCTTCCTATACAACTGCACTATAAACTCTTTAAAGACAAATGTTTTATACCCCTTACTGAGTTGGAAATAAATTGGTAAAATGAGGCTGACTGAATAGTGAATAATTAAAAAGAAATAAGTCACCAAGAACTGCTGATTTTTTTACATCATTCAAGAAAAGATTATTACCAACTAGAGAGAAATATAACAAAAACTTAACTACAAGTAGGTAAAAGAGTTATGGTTGATTTTAATTCCTTAAATTTTATAATTGCTTCAAAATGTCTATAATTAACAAGTATTTCCTTTATAGTTCAAAAAAATCAACTGTTGTTTTCAAAAGACAGAAGAATTTAAATGCGTTTCCACTGGCCAGGTACAGTGGCTCATGCCTGTAATCCCAGCACTTTGGTAGGCCAAGGCAGGTGGACTGATTGAGGTCAGGAGATTGGGACTAGCTGGCCAACATGGCCAAACTCCATCTCTACTGAGAATACAAAAATTAGCCTAGCATGGTAGTATATACCTATAATTTCAGCTTATTGGGAGACTGAAGCATAAGAATTGCTTGAACCCAGGAGGGAGAAATTGCAGCGAGCTGGGACCATGCCATGCATTCCAGCCTGAGAGACAGAAATCAGACACTCAGAAGAATGCAACCATTTGTTTTTTTTTTTTTAATCGCATTTTAGGTTTGGGGTACATGTGAAGAACATGCAAGATAGTTGCATAGGTACACACGTGGCAGTGTGATTTGCTGCCGTCCTCCCCTTCAACTATATCTGGCATTTCTCCCCATGCTATCTCTCCCCAACTCCCCACCCTCCACTGTCCCTCCCCTATCCCCCAACAGACCCCAGTGTGTAGTGCTCCCCTCCCCATGTCCATGTGTTCTCATTGTTCAACACCCACCTATGAGTGAGAACATGTGGTATTTCATTTTCTGTTCTTTTGTCAGTTTGCTGAGAATGATGGTCTCCAGGTTCATCCATGTCCCCACAAAGGACACGAACTCATCGTTTTTGATGGCGAGAATGCAACCATTTGTCTCTTGTCTACCGATGACCTAGAAGCCCCCTCCCCACTTTGAGTTGTCCTATCTTTGCCTCAAGTTGTCCTACCTTTCCAGACTGAACCAGTGTATATATTATATGTGTTGATTGAGGTCTGTCTCCCTAGAATGTATAAAACCAACTGAGCCATGATCATCTTGAGTACATGTCATCAGGACATCCTGAGTCTGTGTCATGGACATGCATCCTGACCCTTGGCAAAATAAACTTTCTAAATTAATTGAGGCCTGTCTCAGAGTTTCAGGTTCACACCCACAAAGACCCATGAATTAACACTGAAATGTCTAAGGCCTTAAAGTTCTGGGAGCCAACTGATGACTCATGATCTGTGATAAACAGATGGTGCTAATAAAACATCAGTTCCTTGGAGTTGTACATACTGAAGAAACATACGGTCAGAATGAACTAGAATAAAAATACAGAGTGGGACTATAGGCACACATTTCTCATAACAGCCATGCCAGCAATGTCCTAATCCAGTTGTCCTTTGTCTCCTGGATGAATTTTTTAAAAGACTCATTTCAGACTTGGGGAGGGCTTCAAATTCATGGAACTAATTGCATGATTTTAAATGACCATTGTATGAGTAAGATTAACTGAAATTGCTCATGAAAGCTACATGAAAACTCAAGATTTACAATCCCATCAATGTGCGAGGAAGAATAATGGCTTTCTAAAGATGTCTGCATCCTAATCTCTGGAAACTGAATATGCTGTGTTACATGACAAGAAGGAATTAGGTGGCAAATGGAATTAAAATTGCTAATAAATTAATGTTGAGATGGTGTATTAGTCCATTTCATGCTGCTGATGAAGACATACCTGAGACTGGGTAATTTATGAAGTAAAAGAAGTTTAATGAACTCACAGTTCCACATGGCTGGAAGGCCTCACAATTATGGCAGAAGGCAAAAGGCATGTCTCACATGGTGGCAGTCAAGAGACAGAATGAGAATTAAGTGAAAGGGATTCCCCCTTATAAAACCATTAGATCTTGTTAGACTTATTCACTACCATGAGAACAGTATGGGGAACCATCTCGATGATTCAATTATGTCCCACTGGGTCCCTCCCACAATATGTGGGAATTATGAGAGGTATAATTAAAGATGAGACTCGGTTGGTGACACAGGCAAACCCTATCAGATGGGGAGACTATCCTGGATTATCTAGTGGGTCATAGGTAATCATATGAGTCCTTATGAGTGAAAGAGGAGTCAGGAGAGTGAGTATCAGAGTAACATGATGTGAGAAAAACTGGACTGTTCATTACTGGCTTTGAAGACAGAAGATGGACAGCATGAAGCAAGAAGTGCAGGTGGCCTTGAGAAGCTGGAAAAAGAAAGAAAATGAAATCCAATGCCTGTAGAAAGAAACTCAGCCTGACCAACTCCTTGATTTTAGCCTGGATGGAACTCATTTTGACTTCTAACTTCAGAACAATAAAATAATAGATTGGTGATGTTTAAAATCACTCAGTTTGGGTACTTTGCTACAACAGCAACAGGAAACTAATATAATCAGCAAATATTTCAATCCCTGAATGATTTTGTTTGAATGCACACTTTCTATTTACTATTACGTAACAGTTTAACTATGTTTACAACTTCATCTGCAAATACTGCCACGCTTGTTCAGGGACAGGGGTCATGATTTATTTGGTTTTTTATCTTTAACAACTAATACATATTCTGGTTCATAGAAGTTAAATAAAGTAACCTTTCCTTACCTTACATGGCAATAATGTGACTGTCAGCTGACAGTCTTGGTCAGCTCCATCCTTAGCGTACTTGAGACACAACATGAGAAAGTTTGAGTGTAATAATTTGCCTCAATCATTACCTCATTTCTCTCTGGTTTTTACTCTAATCATAAAATTTTAAAGATGGACAATGGTAAGTTATGTGCACTACTTTCATTTTAGATGAGGCACAGATTCATGAATTATTCCCATCATCTCATCAGTCACTAGATCCTGAATCAATCTTCTTCCCAAAACAAAATGCTAACTGTACGTGTTTAAAATTGCCTTCATTGGCAAGTGAGAGAACACTAATAGTACTTCATGTTCTGACAGCAAACTACCAAAGTGACCTAGCTAGTATTAAGAAAAGTATAACTTTTTCATCTAAAAGGAACAGCCATCGGGTGGAGGCGATGTTTTCTTAATACAACGTAGCAAAACACCTAAGCCATTATTATATAGATAAGAAATAAAAATATATTACATATAATTTGTTTACATAAAACAAATCATCTTCCAAGTGATTTGTTTTAAAAATATTTATTTTCAAAATGATTGTACTACTTTTTCTGACTCAAAGCTGTGGAAGAACAGAAATTATTTTCAAATGTCTGGCTGCTCACCAGTAACCTATTTGAAAAAGACAACAGGCTGTTTAGATTTACCATCAAAAATGCATTTGGAATGAAGTGTGCCCTGCCATAGTCAACATCAAATAGAACTTTCTTATGTTGGCACATCTTTACCACCAGAATGTTCTCAGTTAGTATACATAGAGCTAGTTATCTTATATTTGCTTATTATTTTATTATTGCCTTTGTACTTTGGTATAATTATTAACTTTGCAGTCAATTTTGAATTCAATGTTTTGTTCTTGGGTTGAGTCAGGAAGAACAAAACACATTCACAATGTTTCATGAGGTCAAAGATTCTTTTCTGGAAAATAAAGTAAGTGTTCAGCTGGTCTTAGAATGTTACGAATTACTTGAAATTTCTACATATTTTTCTCCTTTCTTTCTCATTTTCTTAGATTTTTTTGTCTTCTCTGTTGGCAGCTCTGTCTCACATCTTCTCACCCTTCTCCCTTTATTGTTACTGACAAAGTCTGAAGAGGGTTGAATTGACAAATGTTGCGCCTTTAATAGTCAAAAATAGCACAAGAACAATTTAATCCTGGAACATGGTGATATGGAAGAAGATGGAAGTTTGAGAAGCTGTTTTTATTAAACAAAGATTTTCTTTGTTTTAAATATAATGCCTAGAATTTTTTTAACTCATGCCTATATTTACAACCAGAATGTTCTTAGTTTGTATGCATACAGCTATTATCTTATATTTACTTGTTTTTAAGTGAATATTATCTTACATTCACTTACTTTATTATCACTATCTTTGCACTTTTATATAATTATTAACTGCCATTTAATGACTTTCTTTACATGTAGTGGAAACTATTTTACTACAATATTTCTAATATATCTATTCACTGTGATAATTTAGTTGCATTAAAAACAAAACAAATTCCACTAAATTTTAGATAGATAGGCAGCAAATGTATAACTTGACAAAACTCTAAGTACTCAGTCAATTCAGTGGAAAAGGAGGGAAATATTTAATGAGTTAAAATAAGACCTTTACACTTTACAGCTGTAGGTGGCCAACAAGGTCATCTAGTCAACCTACATTGATTTCATAATTTTGGAAAGTAAGATTCTATATCAACTATCTTTTCTGATCACAGTGGTATGAAACTAAAAGTCAAGAATAGGAGGAATCATGGAAAATCAACAAATATGTAGAAATTAAATAACATGCCCCTGAACAACCACTGTGTTAAAGAAGAAATTTTTTAAATCTTGAGACAAATGCAAATGGAAACACAACATACCAAACTTATGGGACATGCAAAAGCAGTTTTAAGACGGAAGTTTATAGCAATAAGAACCTACATCAAAAAAAGAAGAAAGTTCTAATATTAACAACCTAATGTTTTACTTTAAGGAACTACAAAAAGAAGTATGACTAAGCCCAAGATTAACAGAAGGAAGGAAATAACAAAGATCACAGCAGAAATAAATAAAACAGAGACTAGAAAACCATCAGAAAAGATCAATAAAATTAAGAAATTGGTTTTAAGAAAAGCTAAATAAAACTGACAAGCCCTTGATGAGACTAAGGAAGAAGAAAAAACTCAAATAAATAAAATTTAGAGGGGGACTTCTGCCATGATGGCCAAATAGGAATAGCTCCAGAGAGCAGTTCCCAGTGAGAGCAAAGCAGAAGGCGAGTGATCTCCACATTTCCAACCAAGGTACCAGGTTCATCTCAGTGGGACTGGCTGGGCAGCGGGTGTAGCCCAAGGAGGGCAAACTGAGGTGGGGTGGGGCGCCGCCTCACCTGGGAAGTGCAGTGGACCAGAGGGCACTCCCTCCTACCCAACAGAGGCCATCAGGACTTTTCCAGCCACTCTGGAGCTTCAGTTCGGATGCTGTGTAGCTCACAGACCAGGAGATTCCCGCATGATGAAGGCACTGCGGGTTTTCAGGGCAAATGTGGGCAGCTGATTCAGGAGCACTATGAATTAGCAGCACAAATATGAGCGGATATTTGACTGGCACCTGGAGTGCCTCAGAGACAGAGTCACCCATACCCCCGAGAGAAAGGGGGCTGAAGGCAGGGACCCAGGAAATATGGTTCTGTGAGTCCCACCCCCATGTAGACCAATCAACTGAATCCCACTGGCTTAGGATTTTCGCAGCCAGCACAGCAGTTTGAGCTCCACCCTGCACAGTCACACTCCATGGTAGGAGGGGTGTCTGCCGTTACTGAGGCAGCTCTAACCTTACCTGTGTAAACAAAAGCACAAAGAAGTTTACACAGCAGCAGTGGGAAGCCCTCAGCAGCTCAACAAATCCTCTGCAGGCAGACTGTAACTAGACTTCTTGCTAGGCAGGGCATCTCACAAAAAAGGCAGCAGCCTGTCACGGACTTATAAATAAAGCCACAGCTTCCTGGGACAGAGCACCTGGGAAAAGGAGCAGTTGTGAGTTTAAACATCCCTGCCCAGCAGCTCTGAAAGTAGCAACAGAGCTCCCAGCACAGCACTTGAGCACTGACAAGGGACAGACTGCCTCCTCAAGTGGCTCCTGACCCCTGTATATCCAAGGAATCACCTCATACTGGAGAGCTCTGGCTGACATCTGGTGGGTACCCTTCTGAGACAAAGCTACAAGAGGAAAGAACAGGCAGCAATCCTTGCTGTTCTGCAGCCCCTGTGGGTGATTCCCAGGCAAGCAGGGTCTGGAGTGGACCTCCAGAAGTTCTGCAGCAGAGGGGCCCGACTTTCAGAAGGAAAACTAGAAAAGAAATAGCCTCAATGTCAACAAAAAGGACATCCACTCAGAGACCCCATCCAAAAGTCAACAACTACAAAGACCAAAGGTAGATAAATCCAAAAAGATGGGAAGAAATCAACATAAAATGCTGAAGTCACCAAAACTCACAACACTTCTCCTTCTCCAAGGAATCACAACTCCTCATCAGCAAGGGAACAAAACTGGATGGAGAATAAGTTTGATGAATTGACAGAAGCGGGCTTCAGATGTTGGGTAATCATGAACTTCTCTGAGCTAAAGGAAAATGTTCTAACTCAATGCAAAGTAACTAAGAACTTGAAAAAAGGTTAGACGAAATGCTAACTAGAATAACCAGCTTTGAGAAGAACATAAACGACTTGATGGAGCTGAAAAACACAGCACTGGAACTTCATGAAGCATAAACAAGTTTCAATAGCTGAATCAATCAAGCAGAAGAAAGGATATCAGAGATTGAAGATAAACAACAAACTAAAACGAGAAGGCAAGACTAGAGAAAAGAGTGAAAAGAAATGAACAAAGCCTCCAAGAAATATGGATTATGTGAAAGACCTAATCTATGTTCAATCAGTGTACCCGAAGGTGATGGGGAGAATGAATCCAAGCTGGAAAACACTCTCCAGGATATTATCCAGGAGAACTTCCCCAACCAAGCAAGGCAGGCCAACATTCAAATCCAGGAAATGCAGAGAACACCACAAAAATATTCCTCAAGAAGAGCAACCCCAAGGCACATATTCATCAAAATTCACCAGGGTTGAAATGAAGGAAAAAAATGCTAAGGGAAGCCAGAGAGAAAGGTCAAGATACCCACAAAGAGAAGCACATCAGACTCACAGTGGATCTCTCCACAGAAACCCTACAAGCCAGAAGAGAGTGGGGGTTAATATTCAACATCCTTAAACAAAAGAACATTCAACCCAGAGTTTCATATCCAGCCAAACTAAACTTCATAAGTGAAGGAGAAATAAAATCCTTTACAGATAAGCAATTGCTGAGAGATTCTGTCACCACGAGGCCTGCCTTACAAGAGCTCCTGAAGGAAGCACTAAACATGGAAAGGAACAACCAGTACCAGCCATTCCAAAAACGTAACAAATGGTAAAGACAATCCACACAGTGAAGAAACTGAACTAATGGGCAAAACAACCAGCTAGTATCAAAATGGCAGGATCAAATTCACATGTAATAATATTAACCTTAAATGTAAACTGGCTACATGCCCCAATCAAAAGACAAAGACTGGCAAATTGGATAAAAAGTCACGACCCATCAGAGTGCTGCATTCAGGAAACCCATCTCACATGCAAAGACACAGAAAGACTCAAAATAAGGGATGGAGGAAGTTTTACCAAGGAAATGGAAAGGAAAGAAAAGCAAGAGTTGCAATCCTAGTCTCTGATAAAATGGACTTTAAACTAACAAAGATCAAAAGAGACAAAGAAGGGCATTACATAATGGTAAAGGGATCAATGCAACAAGAAGAGCTAACTATCCTAAATGTATATGCACCCAATACAGGAGCACTCAGATACATAAAGCAAGTTCTTAACGACCTACAAAGAGACTTAGACTCCCACATAATAATAGTGAGAGACTTTAACACTCCAATGTAAATATTAGATAGATCAATGAGACAAAAATTAACAAGGATATCCAGGACTTGAACTCAGATCTCCAGGACTTGAACTCAGGTCTGGACCAAGCAGACCCTCTACGGAACTCTCCACTGCAAATCCACAGAATATACATTCTTCTCAGCACCACATGGCACTTACTCTAAAATGGACCACATAATCCTCAGCAAATGGAAAAGAATGGAAATCATAACAAACTAGTCTCTCAGACCATGGTGCAATCAAATTAGAACTCAGGACTAAGAAACTCATGCAAAACTGCACAACTACATGGAAACTGAACAACCTGCTCCTGATTGACTACTAGAAAAATAATGAAATAAAGGCAGAAATAAAGATGTTCTTCAAAACCAATGAGAATGGAGATACAACATATCAGAATCTCCAGGACATATTTAAAGCAGTGTCTAGAGGGATATTTATAGCACTAAATGCCCACATGAGAAGTGAGGAAACATCAAAAATCAACACCCTATCATCAAAATTAAAAGAATTAGAGGAGCAGATCAAACAAATTCAAAACCTAGCAGAAGACAAGAAATAACTAAGATCAGAGCAGAACTGAAGGAGATTGAGACACAAAAACCTTTCAAAAGTCAATAAATCAAGGAGCTGGTTTTCTGAAAAGATCAACAAAATAGAATGCTAGCCAGACTAATAAAAAAGAAAAAAGAGAAGAATCAAATAGATGCAATTAAAAAATGATAAAGGGGATATCACCAACAATTCAACAGAATTACAAACTACCATCAGAGATTACTACAAACAACTCTATGCACAGAAACCAGTAAATCTACAAGAAATGGATAAACTCCTGGACACTTATATGCTCCCAAGACTAAACCAGGAAGAAGTTGAATCCCTAAAGAGACTAATAAAAAGGTCTGAAGTTGAGGCAGCAGTTAATAGTCTACCAACCAAAAAAAATCCAGCTCCAGATGGGTTCACAGCCAAATCCTACCAGATACAATGAGGAGCTGGTTCCATTCCTTCTGAAACTATTCCAAACAATACAAAAAGAGGGAATACCCATAACTCATTTTATGAGACCAACATCAACCTAATACCAAAACCTGCAGAAGCACAACTAAAAATGAAAATTTTAAGCCAATATCCATGATGAACATCAATGCAAAAATATTCAATAGAATACTGGCAAGCCAAATGAACCACAGTACATCAAAAAGATTATCAATCACGATCAAGTAGGCTTCATCCCAAGGATGCAAGGCTGGTGTAACATATGCAAATCAATAAACATAATCCACCACATAAACAGAGCCAAAGAGAAAACCCACATGATTATCTCAATAGATGCAGAGAAGGCCTTCGACAAAATTCAACAGCGCTTTATGCTAAAAACTCTCAATAAACTAGGTATCGATGGAACGTATCTCAAAATAACAAAAGCTATCTATGACAAACCCACAGCCAATATCATACTGAATCGGCAAAAACTAGAATTATTCCCTTTGAAAATTGGCACTAGGCAAGGGTGCCCTCTCTCATGGTACCTATTCAACATAGTATTGGAAGTTCTAGCCAGAGCAATTAGGCAAGAAAAAGAAACAAAGGTATTCAGTTAGGAAAAGAGAAAGTCAAATTGTCTCTATTTGCAGATGACATGATTATATATTTAAAAGACCCCATTGTCTCTTCCCCAAATCTCCTTAAGTTGATAAGCAAATTCAGCAAAGTCTAAGGATGCAAAAATCAATGTGCAAAAACCATAAGCATTCCTATACACCAATAAAAGACTAACAAAAGAGAGTCAAATTATGAGCGAACTCCCATTCACAATTGCTACAGAGAGAATCTAATACCTAGGAATATAACTAACAAAGGATGTAAAGGACCTCTTCAAGAACTATAAACCACTGCTCAGAGAAATAAGAGAGGACACAAACAGTTGGGAAAATATTTCATGCTCATGGTTAGAAGAATCAATATTGTGAAAATGTCCATACTGCCCAAAGTAATAGATTGATTCAATGCTATCCCCATAAAGCTACCATTGACCTTCTTCACATAACCAGAAAAAAACACCTTAAACTTCATATGGAACCAGAAAAGATCCTGCATAGCCAACATTCCTAAGCAAAAAGAACGAAGCTGAAGGCGTCATGCTACCTGACTTCAAACTATACTATAAGGCCACAATAATCAAAAGAGCATAGTACTGGTACCAAAACAGAGATACAGACAAATGAAACAGAACAGAGGCCTCAGAAGTAATGGCACACATCTACAACCATCTGATTTTTGACAAACCTGACAAAAACAAGCAATGGGGAAAGATTCCCTGTTTAACAAATGGTGTTGGGAAAATTGGCTAACTATGTGCAGAAAGCTGAAACTGGACCCCTTTCTTACACCTTATACAAAAATTAACTCCAGATGGATTAAAGATTTAAATGTAAGATGTAACACCATAAAAACAATATAGGAAAACATAGGCAATAACATTCAGGACACAGGCATAAGCAAGGACTTCCAACACCAAAAGCAATGGCAACAAAAGCCAAAATAGACCAATGGGATTTAATTCAACTTAAGAGTTTCTGCACAGCAAAAGAAACAATCATTAGAGTGAACCAGCAACCAACAGAATGGAAAAAAAAATTTGCAATCTACCCATCTGACAAAGGGCTAATATCCAGAATCTACAAAGAACTAAAAAAAAATTTACAAGTAAAAAACAACCCTAGCAAAAAGTGGGCAAAGGATATAAATGAACACTTTTCAAAAGAAGACATATATGAGACCAACAAACATGAGAAAATTCTCATCATCACTGGTCATTAGAGAAATGCAAATCAAAACCACATTGAGATACCATCTCATGCCGGTTAGAATGGCGATCATTAAAAAATCTGGAGACAACAGATGCTAGAGAGGATGTGGAAAAATAGGAATACTTTTACACTGTTGGTGGGAGTGTAAACTAGTGCAATCATTGTTGGAGACAGTGTGGAGATTCCTCAAGGATCTAGAAATAGAAATACCATTTGACCCAGAATCCCATTATTGAGTATATACCCAAAGGATTATAACTCATTCTATTATAAAGACACATGTACACGTATGTTCATTGCAGCACTGTCTACAATACCAAAGACTTGGAACCAATCCAACCGCCCATCAGTGATAGAGTGGATAAAGAAAATGTGGCACATATACACCATGGAATAATATGCAGTCATAAAAAAGGATGAGTTCATGTCCTTTGCAGGGACATGGATAAAACCATCATCCTCAGCAAACGGATACAAGAACAGAAAACCAAACACTGCATGTTCTCGCCCATAAGTGGGTGCTGAACAATGAGAACACATGGACATAGGGAGGGGAATCCCACACACTGGGGTCTGTTGGGGGAAGGGGGTCTAGGGGAGCAATAGCAGGGGGTGGGGAGGTTGGGAAGGGATAACATTAGGAGAAATACCTAATGTATGTGACGGGGGGATGGAGGCAGCAAACCACCATGGCATGTGTATATCTATGTAACAATCCTGTAAGATCTGCACATGTACCACAGAACTTAAGTATAATAAATAAATAAATAAAAATGTAAATTTTTGTTTAATTTAGAATAAAAAAGGAGACACTACAACTGATAACAGAAATAGAAGGAACCTTGAGACTGCTATGAATAATTATGTGCTAATGAATTGAAAAACCTAGAAAAAAATAGATAAATTCCTAGAAACATATAACCTACCAAACTGAATCATGAGGAAACTGCCTATCTAAACAGATGAATAATGAGTCACAGTATTAAATCAGGCTTTAAAAGTCACCCATCAAAGAAACACCCAGAACCAGATGGCTTCATAACTGAATTCTGTGAAATATTTTTTAAAAACTAATACCAATTCTACTCAAACTCTTCCAGAGAATTGAAGAAGAAGGAATACTTCCAAACTCATTTTTGAGGCTGCATTACTCTGGCATGAAAACTGGACAAAGACACTACAAGAAAAGAAAACTGGCCAGGCACGGTGGCTCAAGCCTGTAATCCCAGCACTTTGGGAGGCCGAGGAGGGTGGATCACGAGGTCAAGAGATCGAGACCATCCTGGTCAACATGGTGAAACCCCGTCTCTACTAAAAATACAAAAAATTAGCTGGGCATGGTGGTGTGTGCCTGTAATCCCAGCTACTCGGGAGGCTGAGGCAGAAGAATTGCCTGAACCCAGGAGGCAGAGGTTGTGGTGAGCTGAGATTTTGCCATTGCACTCCAGCCTGGGTAACAAGCGAAGCTCCGTCTCAAAAAAAAAAAGAAAAGAAAAGAAAAGAAAACTGAAAACTTCAGGCCAATATCACTGACAAACAGATGCAGAATTTCTCAACAAAGTAATGGCAAACCATATTTAACAGTACTTTTAAAGGATCATTCACCATGATTAAGTGGGATTTATCTCTGCGATACCAGTTTGGTTCAACATATACAAATCAACAAATGTGATTCACCACACTAACAAAATGAAGGACAAAAAGTATATGATCTCTCAATTGATGCAGAGAAAGCACTTGACAAAATTCAGCTTCCTTTTATGATACAATTGATATAGAAGGAATGCTCCTCCAAACAATTAAGGTTGTATATAAAAAGCCTACAGCTAACATTGTACTCAACAGTGAAAAATTGAAAGCTTTTCCTCTAAGATCAGGAACAAGACAAGGATACCAGTCTCACCATCTCTGTTCAACATAGTACTGGAAATCTGAGCCAAGAAGAATTAGGCATGAAAAAAAAAAAAAAAAGGCATCTGCACAGGAAAGGAAGAAGTGAAATTATCTCTTTTGCTGACAACATGATATTTTACGTAGGAAATTCAGAAGACTTCACTAAAAAACTGTTAGAACTAATGAACTAATTCAGCAAAGTTGCAGAATACAAAATTAATCCTGCTATTACAAAGCAGTCATAGACAATTCATAAACGAATGAGCGTGGCTATGATCAGTAAAACTTTATGGACACTGAAGCTTGAATTTCCAACAATTTTTATGAGTCATGAAATATTATTTTTTTAATTTCTTCTTAACCATTAAAATATAAAAACAATTCTTAGTTCGTAGCCTTTCAAAGACAGATAGCATTATCTCATATTTATGCTTCAACAATTACAAATTATTTTAAACTTGTTTGTGTTTTGAGCGTGCATAGCCTCTTTGACAATAAGGTCTACATACTTATTTTCTAGTGTGGTACATAGTAGAGATCAGAAAATAACTCTGTTGGCTTGCAAGGCTGAGATTTAGTAGATAAGTTCCACCCTCACTTTGGAGTCTGGTGATGCACCGTAATGATTAAACACATGGAGCTGACCTTTTCGGAGGGTCAGTTAGGTGTATCCCAAAAATCAGCCCAGGAACGCATTTTCTAATTCTGACCAACCTTTCCTTCTTAAACACCCCTTTGAAGACATTGCTTTAGTAAAACCTAATAAAACACAGCATGTGGAAGGTAAGAGAAGAAAATTAACAGGGATATGGCAATGCTACAGCTAACAAATCATTTACAAGTTTCCGCACACGTCATCAGACCATGAGTTATTTGTAAATATTTGTAAAAAAATTAATTTTAAATGTATATGCATATATTTATTAAAAATAATATACATACACTTTATTTTTTTTAATTTTTTAATTTTTTTATTGCATTTTAGGTTTTGGGGTACGTGTGCAGAACATGAAAAATAGTTGCATAGGTACACACATGGCAGTGTGTTTTACTGCCTTCTGCCCCTTCACCCACATTTGGCATTTCTCCCCTTTCTATCCCTCCCAAGCTCCCCCCCCCGTGCTGTCCCTCCCCTATTTCCCCCAATAGACCCCAGTGTGTAGTACTCCCTTCCCTGTGTCCATGTGTTCTCATTTTTCGTCACCCGCCTATGAGTGAGAATATGGGGTGTTTCATTTTCTGTTCTTGTGTCAGTTTGCTGAGAATGATGTTCTCCAGATTCATCCATGTCCGTGCAAAGGACATGAACTCATCATTTTTGACTGCTGCATAATATTCCATGGTGTATGTGTGCCACATTTTCCCAATCCAGTCTATCATCGATGGGCATTTGGGTTGGTTCCAGGTCTTTGCTATTGTAAACAGTGCTGCAATGAACATTCCTGTGCATGAAGTCCTTATAGTAGAACGATTTATAGTCCTTTGGATATATACCCAGTCATGGGATTGCTGGGTCAAATGGAATTTCTATTTCTAGGTCCTTGAGGAATCGCCACACTGTCTTCCACAATGGTTGGACTAATTTACACTCCCACCAACAGTGGAAAAGCGTTCCTTTTTCTCCACATCCTCTCCAGCATCTGTTGTCTCCAGATTTTTTAATGATCACCATTCTAACTGGCGTGAGATGGTATCTCAATGTGGTTTTGATTTGCATCTCTCTAATGACCAGTGATGATGAGCGTTTTTTCATATGTTTGTTGGCCTCATATATGTCTTGTTTTGTAAAGTGTCTGTTCATATCCTTTGCACATTTTTGAATGAGCTTGTTTGTTTTTTTCTTGTAAATCTGTTTGAGTTCTTTGTAAATTCTGGATATCAGCCCTTTGTCAGATGGGTAAACTGCAAAAATTTTTTCCCATTCTGTTGGTTGCCAATTCACTCTAGTGACTGTTTCTTTTGCCGTGCAGAAGCTGTGGAGTTTCATTAGGTCCCGTTTGTCTATTTTGGCTTTTGTTACCAGTGCTTTTGGTGTTTTGTTCATGAAGTCCTTGCCTACTCCTATGTCCTGAATGGTTTTGCCTAGATTTTCTTCTAGGGTTTTTATGGTGCCAGGTCTTATGTTTAAGTCTTTAATCCATCTGGAGTTAATTTTAGTGTAAGGTGTCAGGAAGGGGTCCAGTCTCTGCTTTCTGCAAATGGCTAGCCAGTTTTCCCAACACCATTTATTAAACAGGGAGTCCTTGCTTGTTTTTGTCAGGTTTATCAAAGATTGTATGGTTGTAGATATGCTGTGTTGCCTCCAATGCCTCTGTTCTGTTCCATTGGTCTATATCTCCGTTTTGGTATCAGTACCATGCTGTTTTGATTACTGTAACCTTGTAGTATAGTTTGAAGTCCAGTAGTGTGATGCCTCCTGCTGTGTTCTTTTTGCTTAGGATTGACTTCGCTATGTGGGCTCTCTTTTGGTTCCATATGAAGTTCAAGGTGGTTTTTTCCAGTTCTGTGAAGAAAGTCAATGGTAGCTTGATGGGGATAGCATTGATTCTGTAAATTACTTTGGGCAGTATAGCCATTTTCACGATATTGATTCTTCCTAACTATGAACATGGAATGCTTCTCCATCTGTTTGTGTCCTTTTTTTATTTCATTGAGCAGTGGTTTGTAGTTTTCCTTAAAGAGGTCGCTTACGTTCCTTGTAAGTTGTATTCCTAGGTATTTTATTCTGTTTGTAGCAATTGTGAATGGCAGTTCGTTCTTGATTTGGCTCTAAGTCTGTTATTGGTGTATAGGAATGCTTGTGATTTTTGCACATTGATTTTATATCCTGAGACTTTGCTGAAGTTGCTTATCAGTTTCAGGAGTTTTTTCTTACTCTGTCATCCAGACTGGAGCGCAATGGCATGATCACTGCTCACCACAGTTTGGACCTCCTGGGCTCAGGCAATCCTCCCACTTCAGACCCCCAGGTAGCTGGAACTACAGGTATGTGCAACCATGCATAGCTAATTTTTGTATTTTGAGTAGAGATGGGGTTTTGCCATGTTGTCCAGGTTGGTTTCCCACTCCTGGGCTCAAGCAACTCCTTTGCCTTGGCCTCTCAAAGTGCTAGGATTATAGACATGAGCCACCAAGCACAGGCAAATACGCTTTTGATATAAAGAATGATTACATAGAACTTTCAATAGCAATCCCCAAAAATTCTGCTTGAGACTAACTAGAATATACGTTGTTATTTTATGTTATAGTTTTTTCTTACCAGTGACTATCACAAATAGAAAATCGAAATTAAAATCTCTTGCTAGTTTCTGTTTATTCTGTGATTTTCTGACATGTGAGTTTAAAATGTTTCTTTCAGTTCAGATTTGATTAAACATCTGTTCTGTGGAGTACCTACTCACTGCAGATAAAAGATGAAGAAGGATTCCTTCCATTTAGGTTTCTCAGAGGGAAGACACACCTCATTTTAGTCATCCAATATGAATTGAGCGGCAACTCATTGCCATAAATATCTCCATATCTCCTGTTCCTCTCTGCTCCAACCACAGTCCCTGCCCCTATATCCTCAGCATTTTCCCAGTGCCCTTTGAATTCTTTTCCTAAGCGTCTCTTCCTTTCTTTAAATCTCTCATGAATTCCCAAAGCCTATGTTACAAAGGGGAAGATTCTGCTGGGCAGGATCCCAGGGGATCTAGGGCTGCTTCTAAACTGATGACCTTTTAGCACACATCTCTCATATCTGCACTCAGTCCCAAAATAACACCCTAGGAAGAGGGAATGCATAGAGCAGGTGTTAGATACAAAATAAAGAAACATTAACAACCACTGACTGTTATTGGAAATTGTATGTTTATGCAAGTAGGGGATTATTTTGGCCAGTTTATCTCATTTTGAGGAAGATAAACCTTCATTACAGTTCTGATTGAAGACTCCATTGAAATCATAACCTAAACTAAACTACATAAAGGAACGAAGATCTATTTCCAGGGGATTTCATTTTCTAATTTTTTCTGAGCAAGACATCTACTGAAACTTTGATCTCATAGCAGCTGCTTTGCTGGTCCCCAGCAGGAAACCAAAGACTCTACTTTTGAAGTGTCATAGACAACTTTACCTTGTTATTAAAAAAAAAAAAAATATATATACTTTCCAGCCACTACAAAAGAAAAAATTTCCCCCCGACTCTCCCTGGAGAATACATGAACAGAAAACTGAATGCATCTGTCTGGTGCTACTTCGAGGTAAGGAAGATAAAAAAAGAAAAGGAAACCTGAATTCAAAAGGAAAAATAGCCCACTATTTCTAAGCCAGCAGTATATTTGCTTGTTACTTAGGAGAAATAGTTGTTACTTATGTTATTAAAACTATGGGTAAGGTCAAGTTTAGCTGGAACTGTGAACTGGGTCTTTACCTTAAGCATTGGCCCAGCCTCCTCCCTGGGCCTCTCACATCCATTTTGGCAAACCCATTCCTCTAAAGCACTTACAGCTTCATGGTCTTCTTCCAGCCCCCAGAGAGCTGCCAGGCCTTTAAAAAGAGAAGAGTCATTGGTAGATTCTATAAAACTGAAAGTCAAATTCACTTTGTCTCTGGTAATATCATAGTTAGTTTATTCTGGAGAGAAAAAAAATAATAGTAATTTGTTGCTCACTATTGTGGAGGCTGGGAAGTTGAGGATCAAGCTCCAGCAGATTCGGTGTCTGATTAGCGCTCATTTTTCATAGGTGGTGCTTTCTATATGTCCTCACATGGAAATGGGGCAGACTTTCTCAAGCCTCTTTTCTAAGGACATTAGTCCCATTCATGAGGGTAGAGCCCTCATGACCTAATCACCTCCCAAATTCTCTACCTCTTCTTACTATTGCACTGGAGATTACATTTTAACAGTGAATTTTGGTGGGACCCAAACAATCAGATCAAGAGGCATACATAAAAGCAAAAGCATATACCAATTTGTGACTATATACACAGAAAAACTATAGTAACTTTAAAAAGCCAAAATAGCTATATATAGTTATATTAATGTCAAGAAAAATAGACATTATAACAAATGACCTAGTACTACAGGTATTATATGGTTGATTCTTAGAAATATATATCAAGTTACAGAAAAATATATACAGGAAAAATGTATTTATGTAAAGTTAAAGAATATACAAAATTGTTACATAATATTTGGCAATGTTTACATATGTGACAATCAATTGGTGAGGAAAGACAAACAGCCTTGGCAGTATTTGTCCAGCCATGAGTAGTCACTTTATTATTTTCTATACCCTTTGGTATGTTTTATATTATTAATTCCCTCTATATTACACATTGGTTTTCCTGAAATATACATATATATATATATAATATTCATAATATATCTTTTAAATAAATAATTGGAAGTTAAAAGTGTTAATATTTTGATTTGTTTTAAAAATTATGACTCTGTTTTTAAACCAGAGAAGCTTTCTGGCAACGTCATCTGGAAATAAAACTGCACTTGCCAGCTGCCTGTAAATTATACTGCTCATTTTCTCTATCTTTCAGACTTGTAATCAGAGACAGATCTGGACATGTGAGTTTTAGTTTTCCAACCGTGCACTTATAATTACCACCAAAATAGTTATGCTCTCTGATGGGCTCCAAATGCATTGCCTAAAGCTTATTGCTTAGTGGGTTTACTTTCTAAATTGTTTGCTTCAACTGATCCTCTATAAGTCAGAGACACAGGGATCTAAAAGATGAAATAACCAACAATTACCTGCTTGAGTACTTCCCAGGCCAAGCCAATCAGTGCCTCACTCTCTCTTTCTGTCTCTGGCTTTTCTCCTTCATTTTCTCTCTCTCTATCTCTTCTTTTCTTAACATAGAAAAGGGAATGAAGAAACAGAAACTGTGCAGCCCTGGTCTTCCTGGGATCCTTTCCACAATTCAATCATTAGCTCATCTGCCTTGTATTTGACCATTAGGACTCTAGGAGCAAACTGATTACTAGATGCTTCCTGTATGCTCGAGTCAGGATCTAGCCAAAATGGAATCATAATTCACAGCAAATTTACAGGAATAAAAGCTGTAATTTTTCCTATCAGATGTCCTATAAATTGCATTTTATTTTCCCAGTAGAATTATACAGGTTGAGCTTTATGATTATCGTTTTTAACTGGTTTGAGTACATTATGTTTTAATAAGTCATTTGGTCATTAGCAGCCCATACCTTGTGAACGAAGCCACATGGTGAAACAGGTTATGCAAACCTAATTAGCACTACTGGGAGTCTGAGGATGCGTAATTGACTCTCTTGACGCCTCAGTGTAGCACTGTTATGCGGCATTTTTCTATGATGAGGGGGGAAAAGTAACTTATATATTTTACACTTTTCCGTAATTAGGAAAATGGCAGCAGGGGTCAATTTTAAGACATCTGAATTCATTACACATTTCTCAATTAATTTTAAGGAAGCAGTTTATGATATATGCAAACATTTACCTGTTTTTACAACTGTGTTTGTAAAATTGTGTAGCTATGTTTGGAATTTTTTTTTTTTTTTTTTGAGACAGAGTTTCGCTCTTGTTACCCAGGCTGGAGTGCAACGGCATGATCTCGGCTTACCGCAAGCTCTACTTCCTGGGTTCAAGTAATTCTCCTTCCTCAGTCTCCCAAGTAGCTGGGACTACAGGCGTGCGCCACCATGCCCAGCTAATTTTTGTATTTTTAGTAGAGACCGGGTTTCACCTTGTTGACCAAGATGGTCTCAATATCTTGAACTCATGATCCACCCGCCTCAGCCTCCCAAAATGCTGGGATTGTAGGTGTGAGCCACCACACCTGGCCTGTTAGGAATATTTTTTAAAAATTGAGAGAACTTGAATATCCAAAAATGAGGGCTTTATTGAGTAAAGTATGACATATTCATGTAATGGAACATCCTTTTAAAATAATGTTTTAAAATAATATTTACTGGCAAAGAAATAGATTTATAATATATTGATAAATAAAAGAAGCATGATGTCTTTTTATGTTTATGAATGACAATAACATGAAATCTGAAAAATATACAATGAGATGAAGATAACAGTGATTACCTCCAGGCTGTTGTTGGTATAAGTGACTTTTAAATTCTATTTTACTTATCTATATCTTTCAGTTATTTCCTAGCAATCATATATTCATGTATGTGTAATAAAAATAAAACAAAGAAATCTACTGGATATAAATCCACTTAAATTAAAATATGGAAGGGGATAGTCAAACAGAAATAAAGTTTTGATTTTTAAAGATGGAATAGCACTTCAGAATGTAAAACTTCAACTTTCTTCCTGCATTAGGTACATGACAAAAGGGATTGCTGGTGATATGATTCAGCTGTGTCCTCCCTCAAATCTCATCTTGAATTGTAGTTCCCATAATCCCCATGTGTCATGGGAGGGTTCTAGTGAGAGGTAATTGAATCATGGGGGCAGTTACCCTCATGCTGTTCTCATGATAGTGAGGGAGTTCTCATGAGTTCTGATTGTTTTAAAAGGGGCTCTTCCCACTTTGCTTTGCAGGTCTCCTAGCTGCCATGTGAAGAAGGATGTGCCTGTTTCCCTTTCCGCCATTACTGTCAGTTTCCTGAGGCCTTCCAGGCCATGCTGAACTACGAGTCAATTAAACCTCTTTCCTCTATAAATTACCCAGTCTCAGATATGTCTTTACTAGCAGCATGAGGAAAGACTAATACAACTGGTATCAAGAAGCAAAATTACTAGAAAATTTTGTGTCAGCCATTTCCAAAAGTAAGATTTACAAGACAGTACCAGCTAAAGTAGGGACTAGAAGAGATTAGTCAAATCAAGCAGCTACTAATTAATTCAAGGGCCAAATCTCCTTATTATTCTGATTTACCAGCCATACAGATAAGGCACACTCAAAGAACTTCATAAATTGTGACAGTTGTTAACAATAGGATTGGACACTTGGGAATGCCCAAGGTAAAGATGAAGCCTCCAGTCTAAGAAAAAATAATGATATTCCTCTTAATATAGAATTATTTTTATGGGTTTTCACTTCCTTAAAGAGTACATGGCTTTAGGCAATGCACTTTGATGCATGTGGTAAAAATAACCGTTGTAATTTTTTTTTCTTGGACTAGCTGGTTCTCCCACTGAAAAGAGATGAGGAATTTTTAAAAATATATAGTGGTTTGAATTCAAAATGGGTTCACATTTATAAAAATGAGATTTGTCTTTCTTCTAACTTTATTATATTAGTAACATGTCATCTAGGTGCCTTGGGATAGTGGTAAACTCTACAGATATAAATACATGAAGGATTATGATAAATATATTCTTAAAATCTGAGCATTTTCCATCAGTTTTTGCATTTGGTACTATAGCAGTCTCTGAAAGATCTCTAAGCTTTAATTGTTCACTTACTTTGGCTGAGTGAATTTTTGAAATTCACTTTGTGCTTTTGAAAACATCAATATGATACTGTCTCGATGCCAAACTACCTATACTTAAAAACATAACTGACACTCCATTATTAAAATAGAAATTCTTAACTTTATGGCGAGACTGCAGATTTACTCACACAACATTCAGATGTGTAAAACAAACACAAACAAAAAAAAAAACCTCTTTTATTTTCTATTAACTGATCTGGTCTTACTTAATATACCTTATCCTGAGAGGTATCAGAAGGAAAAGAATCTGGTAACTCAAAAGATGGAGAGATTTGGGTGCATGCCCATTTAAGCAGTCTCTAAGCAACTTGGGCTTTTTAAATGAGCCAGGAAAATGCCAGATCAGAGTTCTGTCCTCTCTCTTATCCTTTCTCCTAGGTGACAATGAAGTTTATGAGAGAAATGGAGATAACACATGATCTCATGCTGCTGGTGGACAGAGAAATAACTGTTTGAAACCCCACAGGGTTTTGTGGGTCCTGGCTGGCCTGTGCATGAAGTGGTTGTTCTGGGACCCTCCCAGTAGGGATCATAAAGTGCTACTGATCTCATCATCCTTCTTTTCTGCTAGCCTTGACTACACCAAATCCCCAGGCATCCTGCCCTCTTTGCTCCATGCTAGGCTCTCCAGGTCTCCCAGTTCACCTTGTATCCTCAATATCAAAATACCAGGCCAAGCATGGTAGCTCACGCCTGTAATTCCAACACTTTGGGAGGCCAAGGCAGGTGGATAACCTGAGGTCAGGAGTTCAAGACCAACCTGGGAAACTTGGTGAAACCCCACTTCTACTAAAAATATAAAACTTAGGCCAGGCCAGCTGTTGGGTACCTATAGTCCCAGCTACTCGGGAGGCTGAGGCAGGAGAATTGCTTGAACTTGGAAGGTGGAGGTTGCAGTGAGCTGAGATTCCACCACTGCACTCCAGCCTGGGTGACAGAATGAGACTCTGTCTCAAAAATAATAATAATAATAATAATAATAATCAAAATAACATAAAGATACGCCTCTGTCTCCTTTATGTCACATTCCCCGCTCCAAGTAAACAGATGCCTTATGCTGGTATATACACATTGTGCCATGAAAAGGAAAAGAGAAAAAGATGCATTCATGTTTTTCAGATTGGAATATCTGCTTGCTGCTAGTCTATTACTCTGGTCTTATCTGGCAGCATATAATTCTAGCCATACAGGTGTTTTATCAGTGTCATTCAAACTTTCACTTCCTGCCATGATAGAATAACACAGACTTAATTTACCCTGCAATGTGAAATAACCACAAAAGTGGATAAGACATGAAACAATGGCTTGTAGACACTGGTAGCACAGGACTGCAATTCCCAAGACAAGGAAAGCAAACAAGGTGAGCCCTGCAATTGGATCAGCTCACTGCCTAAAGAGTTTCCAGGCTGCAGTACAGGGAGGGTGCAATAGTTTGAATGTGTGCTTTCCAAAATATAGGTGATAACACTTACTGGCCAATGTGAGAGTATTAAAAGGCAGAGCTTTCAACAAGAAATTAGGCATGAGAGCTCCTCCCTTAACGAGTGGGACTATGGTCCTTATAAAAGATGCTTCACACTTGCCCCTCCACCTTCTACCATGCATGTGTGAAGACAGTTTTCCTCTCCAGAGAACGTGTTGATAAAGCACTGTCTTGGAAGCCGAGAGCATCCCTCACCAATTATACCTGATAGTGCCTTGATATTGGGTGTTTCAGCTTTCAGAATTGTGAGAAAATTAATTTTTTCTTCTTTATAAATTACCCAGTCTCTTGCATTTTCTTGTAGAGGCACAAAATAGAAAAAGATGAAGAACCCAGAAGAAGTCCATTGACTTCCCTGAGTTGAGGTGTTGGAGCTAAGAGTTCAAGGAGGCCAAGGAAGCAAGAGTTCACAGGGCAGTCAAAGTTGTCAGAATCAAAATGGAGTCATTTGTGTCATGCCGTGACAAAATGGAGCTGGGGAAGGCCATGAAGGGAGGGTTCTCAAGCATGTTGGCCTGATAACAAAAATATCAAAACAGATTGCAAAAACCACAACCTTGCACAAAGGTCACAATAACCTTGTTCAGTAAATGCTTCTGCAAGGATATCTGCCTAGCAATTTCCTGTTTAACATTGGACTGATTTTCCCTTATTATTGATCTTGGCAGCTAAGGATGATTGATTAAAAAAAAAAACCTGATTTTCCCTTATTATTGATCTTGGTAGCTAAGGATGATTGATTAAAAAAAAAAAAAAAAACCTAGGTAATCTTCCTCATTTGCCTTTAAAAACTTCTCATTGCCTCAACCTCTTTGAATATACACATAATTTACATGGTATGCATATTCCCATCGCAATGCTACTTCTGAGTAAATACTATTTTCTTTTATAGTCTCCCTGACTGTTTGTTTTTTAGTTGGAGAGGGCAGAGTACTGCAGAGGAGAAAATTACGGAGAAAGAAAGCCCAGAGATCTGCAGAGGGTTCCCTTTGAGTATTCAGCCAAATATTGATAAGGATATGCATGTGAGCAAATTTTCCAAGGCTGGAAAAAGAAACACCCAAGGAGCAGAGGAGACAACCCCTAGGGCTCACCCAGAGCTGGGGATAGCTTGTGTGCCCACCAGTGAGAATGGAAGGCTTCTTAATTCAAGGAGCATTGGACAGAATACTAAAAACAATACTTCCTTACTAAATGGGCAAAATTGGCTACTAAAGGCTGCTCTGGTCCCACTTAACAAGTCTTAAGAATAACAACAACATAACGAAGCAAATTGTTTCTAAGTACTTTAACAGCATCCTAGGACAAAATTCAAGAATATGTATACAGATAAAAAAAAAATCCAACTCCCAAAAAGGTAAAATTCACATTTTCTAGCATGCAGTTAAGATTTACCATAGTTATAAAGAAGCAGGAATATAGAGCCCATATGAAGAGAAAAATCAATCAATAGAAACAGACCTGGCGATAATACAGATTTAGTAGACTAAGAACATGAAATCAGTTAGTATAACTATATGTCATATATTCAAGAAGCTTTGAGCATGCAAAGACATGGGAGATAATGAAAAAGTACTCAAATCAAACTTGAAGAGCTTAAAAATACAATGTCTGAGTATCATCTGAACACAAGTCCTCAACATATACTGTTGTCTCTGCCTGGAACACTCTTCCTCTTCCACTTCATTTACTAAAAGTAAACCTTCAGATTTCATCTCTATCATCATTCTAACAAGGAAAATTTGCCTGGTCTGCAAGTTATATCACATCCCTTGCTAAATGATGGTATAGTTGCAAATACCATTCATTTACTGTCCTTATCACAAATATAATTTTGCATTATTTGTATAATCTGTGTCTCTATCAGTATTCAAAGCACCATTGTGACACAACTCATGTTCGGTTTTCTTCACTACTGTCTAGTGCCTAGCACAGTGCTTGTAAATCCAAAATTGCAGACAGTTTTAAATTTGTCAGCTCAACTCTATGAGTCTTGATATTTCAAATTAGGAACATCTGTATATAAAAAGAAATAAACGTAGTCAGCCTCTAGGATGCAGGGAACCAACAGGTTTCCCCTCTCAATAGCTCTTTTTCTTAAGAAAACACAATGATTTTGCATTTCTTCAGCTGCAGTACCCAAGGGATACACAGAATTATACCTTTGGTTCTGAGGCAGACAGCCCTAGTCTTTAATCCTATTTAATCCTATATTTAAATTTTAATTTAATCTTTTACATTGTGGGGAAGGATTAATGGTATTAAACGCCTTCTATGTTCCTATATTACTGATTTGCACTTGGGAGTTTTCTGAAATATTAGAAACACCTGCTACAATTAAATAAGCTGGAGATAAATGCAAGTGTTACAGAATGTCAAAGAGAAAGTTCTGTTTAATAGTTAAAAAAGAAATTACTTCCAGTTGGTTTGTCTTGAACAAAACCATTGAAACAAAAAAACTTTTAACAATATATCAATGGATACTTTCAAGTAGCAGATCCTGTTTTCCTCCTTTGATTCCAACTAGGACCTCAGATGGTGCAGCAGAGCTGCTGGTGAGGACTGTACAATGCACTATTTGCAGCAATGAAAATGACTGATTATATTCCTAATGACTGAGTGTCATAGAAGCTGCAATCTTGGAAACATCACTGCACAGAGAGGAAGGTGATATAGGAAGTTGGGCCAGTTTCTTGCTCTTATACTGCATCTTTGAGTGATTGCTTTCTTGGAAAATAATTTTGGTAGGCCAGATTATTGTCAAACGCTAATTTTTGAAGGGAATATTCAAATGTTTTATTATCACGTGTTGCATATTCAAATAGAACAAGCCTAATTGATTTTAAGGTGCGTTTTCCTTTGAGATAATGCAGTAGCCGTCAATGTTGAATCTTTAAAATGTAGCAGAAAGATTCAAATGCTTAAATATTTAAAAGTTAAACACATGAATTGGAAGTTTAAAAATATGTTTAAATTGGGCCAAGATAATGTTCTATGTAGTCCTAGGTGTGCCCTAAGTGAAAAGGGCATTGGTTAGCACCCTAAAATTATTCAAGTGGCCACCTTGTCCTCTTACAATAGGCCAGTTGCTCTAATTTGTCTCTTTTGAAAAATTATAGACCTCCCAGCTAGAAAGATGTGTCAGCCTCCTCCTCTCATAGACTGAGAGAGTCTATGACTGTCAGAATACACCTTTTAGATCTTTCTCACACTTGGAAGATAAAATTGTGGATATATGAACAGTTAAAGTGTAGTGTGGTATATGCTGTGTAAAACCTTTGTATTAGCTGGGTAGGCTGTTATGTTAAAATAGCAAACATCACACATCATTTCCACCCATAACCGTTGACCAAAACTAATCACAAGGTCTTGCATAATTGCAAGGAGATTGAGAAATATGAACAGCAATGTCGTGTTCAGTGAACACCACTATCTTTTTTTTCTCTTGAGACAGAGTCTCGCTACTCTGTCGCCCAGGCTGGAATGCGGCGATGCGATCTTAGCTCACTGCAACCTCCGCCTCCCAGTTTCATGCGATTCTCCTGCCTCAGCCTCCTGAGTACCTGAGACTATAGGTGTGCGCCACCACCCCCAGCTAATATTTGTATTTTTAGTAGAGACGGGGTTTCACCATGTTGACCAGGATGGTCTCTATCTCTTGACCTCGTGATCCATCCCCCTCAGCCTTCCAAAGGGCTGAAATTACAGGCATGAGCCACCGCGTGGCCTAACACCATCTTTAGCACAAACATTAACTCTCTCTTTAAGACATGAGACTTGGAAAGAGGAATGCCAGCATTTAAGCATGCCTGTGTGTGTGTGTAACTGTTCATTTGCTCCTCTTGAATCACTCTTTTATGATGTCACAGAAACCAGGGGCAAGGTCTCATCAGAAAAGAATAGTGCCTCGATCATACTTATTGAAAGGAATCTTGAAATATTTGGATATTATTTTCTTTTAAATTCATAATTTTGAAAGAAAAAAAAACTAAGCTCAAAATAAATAATCACACTTTACCTTATTTTTTAAACCTTCCCTTCTATAAATACATGTTTTTACAGAAAATAGACTCAAAAATTCTCTGTCAATCATGCAAGTACACACGCATATTATTCAAAAATCCCTCCTTGGATAATTGGAAGCCCCTTTTCCATAAGAATTTTAGTAAATGGGAAAAGATATATCTACATTTTTTACTTATTTCTGATATCAGCTTTTTCTGGGGGAGGAGAAACAGCTTGTATATTTTCCTACCAGAATCTAAAAAACAAACTGGAACGTTTATCTATTCAAAAATTCCAAATAAAATTACTTTCATGACTCTCTTGCTGTTTTCACTCTAGTTAATCCTATGGATTTTTCTCGAATCATCTTTTAGTCAGACTCACATTTCTTTCCAATTCCCTGCATGTATTAACAGTTCAATGTTAAAAATAAGATACTCTTCATTTTCAAGTAAAATACAATAGCCTCAAACTCCTCAGGGCATTTTAATGAAGATTCCATGAGTAACTGCCCCTAAGTTTCCCACAACACAGGAAGAGAGAGCTTGTGTGTTTGCTCTCTCTTTGAATGTATTCTAGAGAATACATTCAAAACAGAAATGCAATGACCTCTCCCCTGCCGCACCTGCTCCATAAAGACAAAGTGTATGGAAAAGAATGAGTAGATTACCTATTACCAGACCCCATATCTAGAGACTAGAGACAAGCTTCACAAAGGATTTCCTTTAACCAATAGGAGAAGAGGGCGAAGACAGACTTAGAAAGAATGTATCCAGTCGAGATAGAAATAGTCTATCAAAAACAGACCATTAGCCCAATAGTAATTATCTTGGAAAAACAAGAACAAAAAAGCATTAGGGTTCCTTCAGGCAACTTGGACCTGACATTGACATTGAAAGACGAGTTCTGAATTTTAGGACTGACCTATAGGAGGAACAACTTGGACTCCTGTGTTCATCTGTACCCTCCTCACTCATTACAAAATTACTTGGATGACCTTCTCTCACTTCATGTAGGTAGGTTTTACCATATGAGATACATGTGAAAGCTTTTATGTAGGTAGCTTAGAACTTGTACTTTGTCAATGAAAAGTTTTCAAGTTAATGGGCTTCATTCATTAAGAAGTCCTATTTCAGAAGGAACACTCAACCTAAATGATAGGTTTCCAAGAACAGTAAATTAAATTAAATTTTCCCAAACTGGCACTGTTATGGATAGAATGGTGTCCCCTTAAAATTCATATTTTGAAGTCCTAATTCCCAGTACCTCACAATGTGACCGTATTTGGAAATAGTGTGGTTGCAGATATAACTGCTTAAGATGAAATCACAATGGAGGAGAGTAGGCCTCTCATCCAGTGTTCTTACAAAAAGTGGAAATTTGGACACAGACATACATGCAGGGAGAATGCCATATGAAGATGAAGGCAGACATGGGTGATGCTTCCATAAGCTAAAGATTGTAGGGAAACCACCAGAAGCTAGGAGACAGGCACGAAAGATTCTCCATAACCTTCAGAAGGAACCAACCTTGCCCAAACCTTCGTCTGAGACATCCCAGATCTGGACCTCTGAAACAATAAACTGCCACTGTTTAACCCATCCAGTCTGTAGTAGTTTGTTAAGGCAGCCCTGCAAAGCAAATACAGGCATTGAGAACAAACATGCTTTACCTCATCAGCACTCATAGGCTAAGTGCATGTCTTCACAGAAACCCAGAACATCAACAACATTTTTCAAAACAGGCTGGGCGCAGTGGCTCGTGTCTGCAATCCCAGCACTTTGGAAAGCTGAGGTAGGTAGATCACGAGGTCAGGAGTTCAGAACCAGCATGGCCAACATGGTTGGTGAAACCTCGTCTCTATTAAAGATACGAAAATTATCCAGGCATGGTGGTACACGCCTGTAATCCCAGCAACTTGGGAGAGTGAGGCAGAAGAATTGCTTGAACCTGGGAGGTGGAGGCTGCAGTGAGCCCAGATGGCGCCACTGCACCCCAGCCTGGGCCACAAGAGCGAGACTCCATCCCCCAAAAAAAGGCCATAATTTAAATATTGTCATTATCCTGTGTTATCCACAGTATCATCGATTTTCATCATAGAGTGCAGCCACCACAGTTAATAGTCAAAAGAAAATAGAAAACCACTGGATTTCCTTAGTCTCATAATACATCTTACTATAGATTTTCTCATATCAGTATCATATCCTAGAGAACTAACAAGAATGTCATAAAAAAAGACAATTTTCTGAGATGTCATTTTCAAAAAGAAAATCACTTAATTAAAGGAAAACTGAAAGAGTCTTAGGAAAAAAGAGATTGTGCCCATGTTTACTTCACTAGGCCCTTACATCTTTCCACATATTTTTCTGCACCACTGACCTTAGCCTCAGTAGGGAACAGATTTCTTCTCTTATTCATTCACCCACCTTTACTCTGCTTTCATTCAAAACTGTATCAACTTTCTCCCTACTTCACTCTTCCCACATTTTCTTCATCTTCCTCCCATGACTCTGTTAGACACAATGCTGGAGACACAGCTGCCATAACTTCAGTAGAAGTTAAAGTGTGTGCAGAGTGGCTGTGGGGTTAGTTGTGCTGATCCCATTTAGCTACTGGTTAGAGGAAGTGATGATGTATTTTTAAGGCTTGGTTTCTGGCAGCAAACTTCAGTAGAAAACCCTTGCCGGACTTGGAGGCCTAGGGAGCAGCATGAGTCCAAAAGCCAGGCTTTGAGCAAGCCATGGAAGATTGCAATGAGACCAAAAAGGATGATGATGAGAAGTGGAAGGGTGAGGAATGAAGGGGATTAAAGATGTGAATACCAGTAATAACAGTAATAATAATGATGATACTAAAATTCGTGAACACTCATATGCTAAGTGCATATCTTCCTAAGAACACAGGTCATCAACAAATACTTTTAAAACAATGGCAATATTTTTTAAATACTTACCTATAATTTTCAAAAAATGGTTTGAATGTGAACAACAGATTATTTTATCTTGCTGATTGTTCAATAAGCATGTGCTGAACAATGTTTTTTAAATATTAAATTTCTCTAGAAATATCTTTTTTAAAAAATCTACTCATTGGACAAAATGGTTTAAAATTCCAGGGATTATCCTATTATTATATTTTTGCATGAGATACTTTGGTGTGCTTCTTCATGATAATACAAACAGGATACTGAAGCCATCATCTCATTGTCAAAAATTTATTTCAAATTATTTAACTGGAAGACACAGAAGTTGGTGGTACGGTTTCTGGAAGTTACAGTCTATCAACCTCTGCCTCTTCCAGGCACTCCGAATTATGTCAGAATTCTCTCACCACAGTGATGTTGTGGTTGACAACTGTGCTCACAAGGATCCGGACTAACTAGGGACATCTGGCAAAGTGGGTGTTTGACCAAGCTGAGAATTCCAGGAGAATTACTGAGAAAGAGTGAATGAAGTGTTCATTAATTCAGGCAGCATTTATCAGTCACCAACTTTCTGGAAGACTCTCTGTTATGCCTAGCCCTTGAATAACTGACACCGTGTTGGAGAATTATGACCTAGAAGGGAAGGGTTTTGAGCCCTAGGGTACCATTCCAATAAGCCCTTGAAAATAGTTCTAAAAAAAACAATGTTGATTTTTCTACTAAGGGGCCAGGATTTTGTATTTTGATTTTTAAATTTCTTTCTCTCTCTCTCTCTCTCTCTCTCTCTCTCTCTCTCTCTCTGTTGCCCAGGCTGGAGTATGCTGGTACAATCTCAGCTCACTGAAGCCTCAACCTCTGGGGCTTGAGTAATCCTCTCACTTTAGCCTCCCAAGCAGCTGGGACTACAGTACATCACCACCTGTGGCTAATTTTTGTATTATTTGGTAGAGACGTGGTGTCAGAGAGGTTCACCATGTTGCCCAGGCTGATCTCAAACTTCTGGTCTAAAGCTATCTGCCCACCTCAGCTCCCAGAGCCACTGCACCCAGCTATTTCAATTTCTCGTAATTGAAGAAAGTTAATTAGAAATTATCTAGAAAAAAATTAAGCTAATTTTCTGGATATATTATCCCTCTTTATTTTTTTCTTGGCAAACACATAGCTCTTATTATATGTCAAGCACTGTTATAGTAACTTTTTAAAAATTAACTCATAATTTATTATAACACTATAATGCATGTATTATTGTTATGTACCCCATTTTATAGACGAGGACATTGAGATTCAGAACTGGTAAGTAACCTGCCCAGGTTTACATAGCTAGCAAGCGGGTGATCTTTTAGCAAGGTGATAAAAAGACAAAATAAATTATATAGAAATAAAAAGAAAAATAAATGATATTCCCTGTCCAGTGACTAAATTAAATCAGAGCAGGATTCCTTAAAAATTGATAATACCAGCTCAGTGAGACCAGGAGAGTAAGTCCTGGTGTTCTATCACACAATAGAGTGACCACAGCAAATAACAACATAGTATACACTTCATGACAGCTAGAAGAGAAGGAAGATTCTAACCCTATTATCACCACAAGGAAACAATCAATGTCTAAAGTGGTAGATATTGTCATTACCCTGATTTGGTCATTATATAATATATTGAAACATCACATTGTACCCCATGAATATGTGTAATTATTATGTGTCAATAATATATTTTAAAAATTAAGAAAATAAAATAAATGGAATGATACATTTAAAAATCTTGAAGTTTGTACTTTAAGTGAGTGAATTGTGTGGTATGGAAGTAATATCACAATAAAACTGCTGTAAATGAAATAAAATTTCAATTCCATACTAATTCAGACAAAAGACAGCTAAGAATATGCGTAGCTGAAAAAAAAAATGTGGTCAGATAAAATATTCCCAAAGAAAACTGGGCTATCCTTCATCACCTTCAGACTGGGTAAAAAGCAATTAATCTAGGTGAATCTTTACTGGATGTATTTAAGTGTTTGGACTATGCAGCCTCTTTTGGGTAAAACATTTCATCACAAGCTCAAGTGATAAACACTACTGAGCTTTAGTATCCTCTCTTAAAAAATGGTAATAATGACAGTACTTACCTCATAAGCTTCTCTCATATGGTGGTATGGTGTCCAGATAGGATTTTTGAGTACTGGAAAGCAAATGCTCATGAATCAGTACACCCCTCAAAGTGGTCCGTATGCTTTGCTGTGAATAAAAGCCATAGAGAGAGAGAAGACTTCAATATGCACACAATTTAAAAGTAAATGCAAGCGTGTAAACCAGTCAACACACCCATGGAGAGCCAAAGACAGTTTCCTTAACTTCCTCAGCCCATCAAAAAAGGTTACTTTTCTTAGGTTAACAAATGTGCTTCCTTATTTCTCTGATATCGGAGGTTTTAAAAATGTCAAATCTCTGTGTAACAATGCAATATGAGACAAAGTCCTATTCAGTTTGGAGAATTTTATGAAACTCATTTATGTACTGACCTCCTGGTAAGTAACTTCCGGGATCAGAGATCAGGCTACAGAATAGAGGAACAATCAACTGAGGAATCACATCAGTGAGGAAAGCTCAAGCTTTAGACTTTTTATTATGTCTTGGAATAGAAAATCAAAGCCATTCACAAATCTGATTATGATGCATGAATAACATTACAAATTATAATAATCACATATTTTTATAATGTGTTATTGACTGTTGAATAATAATCTACTAGTATCTAATGAATAATTATTGATATTAGCATATATTTGAAATCTATGATATGATAATAGTAATCTGTATGATTACAAAGCTTGGTAATAAATAAGCTCTAATTAGCAAGCTTCCCTTTGAGAGTTCTTAATTCCATTCACTTAGTATAGTTTAGGAGGAGAGGCTATAAACGAAATCTTCTAAGGGAACAATTAGAGACTCCTTTGAGCTCACACCAAAGTGAATTTAGTCTAGACCAAGAAACCTCAAGAATTATTGAATGAACTGATTCAACTGACAACCCGTGGATTCACAGGATTCCACAAGTTCATGGAAATACATTTTTAATGTCATGAGGCTGAGACTGCAAATCAATCTTACCACTGGCTATGCAGAACAACCAATTCATGAATTTCAGGTGGGATGTCTACCTTCTTTCTTGTGAATCCTTCTGCTACCTATTCCTGGTTCAACTTTATGTCCTCAGAGGGATTCCACTTTTCTTCATGATGCTTGTCCTCCAGTGATTTCAAATTCTAGGAGAGTAAAGACAATCTTGTTCACTAACAAACCTAAATTTTTTTGTTGTTGTTTTGTTTTGTTTTGAGATGGAGTTTTCGCTCTTCTTACCCAGGCTGGAGTGCAATGGCACGATCTCGGCTCACCGCAACCTCCACCTCCTGGGTTCAGGCAATTCTCCTGCCTCAGCTTCCTGAGTATCTGGGATTACAGGCACGCGCCACCATGCCCAGCTGATTTTTTGTATTTTTAGTAGAGACAGGGTTTCACCATGTTGACCAGGATGGTCTCAATCTTTTGACTTCGTGATCCACCTGCCTCGGCCTCCCAAAGTGCTGGGATTACAGGCATGAGCCACCGTGTCCAGCCCAAACCTAAGTTTTTATCATACTGCCTCACACAAAGCATACATATAATGACTAAACATATAAATTCACATACAAACACATATATAGATGTACGTATGTGCCTTGTGTATCTATGTGTATTGAGACACAGGGGGATAGTACAATGGCTAGAAAGGGAGAAAGTAAGCTGACTTACCTATTATAGAGGCCAATAAGAATGAGAAAATACCCTATGTTTAAGTGCATCTCAAAAATCTCATGTGCATAAAAAAAAATCATTGCAGAATCTTGCTACATTGCAAGTCTCTGTTCAGTAGGCCTAGGCCAGAAACTGTGATTGAGATTTTGTAGATCTAAGTAGCTCCTAGATAAGGCCAGTGCTGCTGCTCCTCTGATCACACTCCTAATGGCAAAGCCTCAGGTAACCTGGACCCAGGTGCTGGCCAAAAATTACTACTTTAGCAACCAATGCCTCAAAAAACATGCACTATGTAAAAGACAATAAGTTACTTCATGACATATACTATGCTAAGTACCTTCAACAAATTTTCCCATTTGATCGCTGCTGCAGCCTAGTAAATAGTAGTATACACATTTAATAATGTAGCCACAAGGAAACTGAGATATAAAGAAGCTATATGGCTTTCACATCTCATATCTAGCAGGCATTCTGCCCCCAACTCCTTTCTTTTAAAAATCTTTTGGTGAAAGAATTTTAGAAGAAAATGAGTCTCTGGTGTCAGGTTTTGTCTGATGTGTCGTGGCTAGAATGGTTTATTCCTAGTAAATGCCAAGCTAGTAGAAAAGCCCATTTTAGAAGGTTGAGAAGTCACAATTCATATGAAGAGAAACTAGGGAGAGGAAGAGAGAAAAATAACAACAAACAAAATAACAATCCTGGAAAATCCATAAGGGTCACATTCCTCAGAATCCCATACATCAGTAGGCAGGTATGAAAGTGGTTTGTGCAGGTAGATAGGTTGCTGTTATTTTCTTCTAAAGTTTAAGTTGTCCAGATTCAGATGGAGGGGCTTTAAGAAAGCACACCTATGTTCTTGGTGATTTCAAAATAGGAAACATGCAGGGGAAAGGGAAAAGAAAGAAGTAGAAAAATTGAAAACACTATTTTGGAGACTTGTAGTCAGAAAAAATTAGAATTCATTCCAAACTGTTCAAAATAATAAAAACTGAAAAACATTAGGCAAGACTAGAATCCAACAACAGGTGTACGATAGTTTTTAAAACATAATTTTTCTCTCTCCAGTTTCCCATGTTTACTAAAAACAAATCATGGTAGAACCCACTTGTTTTATTATACCTGGCCAGATTATTTGTATAAAGTGCAGCAAGAATAATTATTTCTCATATAGGCTTGTTAATTTAGTTTTGACTGGCCAGGCACAGTGGTTCATGCTTGTAATCCCAGCACTTTGGGAGGCCAAGGTGAACAGATTACCTGAGATCAGGAGTTCAAGACCAGCCTGGCCAACATGGTAAAACCCCATCTCTACTAAAAATGCAAAAATAGCTGTGTATGATGGTGGGTGCCTGTAGTCACAGCTACTTGGGAGGCTGAGGCAGGAGACTCACTTGAACCCAGGAGGCAGAGGTTGCAGTGAGCCAAGATTGCTCCATTGCACTCCAGCCTGGGTGACAAGGGTGAACTTCCATCTCAAAAATAATAATAATAAATAAATACAAATTGGCTTTGATGGAAGTTTGTTCCATAGAAGGAATCTCAGATAAGATTTATGTAAAGCCACGCCCAGCCATCATGTGTGTACCATCAAATATGTGTGAGTTGGGTGAATTCTTCTCTTCTTGAGGTCCCAAGATAATTTGGGGTTCCTGGGTCTGTCAGAAAGTGATGTTCTTTACTTATCACAGGTCAGGAACTCTGTACAGGGACCATGTAGACAAGGTATGGGGCCAGTTTTCTCAAGAGGTTTTTATTGGTTATATAAGTCAAGTTTGATTCCTTAAAGGAAGACACTCCATTCCAGTCAAAGCCTTGGTAAAATATCCAGTTTCTCTAATTGTGTCCTGTTACAAATGAAAACAGATTCTTCTTGCACTTATGCAAATAACTATATTGCCATAAATTAAGAATACTCATAAATAGTTTCCAAATTCTGGAGAAATCAGATAGAGAGAAACAAATATGCTCCAAATTTTGTTCATAGGAGTATACTTAATTGTTAAAAACTGTTGGTAGCTCAAAAGACTGTTTCCTTGACTCTGAAAAACAAAACAAAGAACTAGTAACATTTTAAGCAAAAAGTCAAAACAATTACTTTGGTCATCTATTAGTTCAGTCCATGCAGTTAATTCCTGTTCTGCTTGATATTTATGAACATTTCAGCTCTCCATGAGTCCTGAGTTTTTCCTCTATTCCGATGTCATAGTGTCCAAAGTTATCAGAAAACTGCATTCAAGAGCGCCTGTTGGAGTTTTATAGCTGATTATACTATTGAGGATGCTTGCCCATAACACAGCCTCAGGAGGTCATGATGACATGTGCCCACTGTGGTCAGGGCACAGCTTGGTTTTATACATTTTAGGAAGACATGAGATATTAATCAATGCAGGTAAGATGTACATCGGTTCTCTCTGGAAAGGCTGGACAACTCAAACAGGGAGGGAGCTTCCAGGTCACAGGTAGGTGAGAGACAAATGGTTGCATCTTTTGAGTTTTTGATTAGCCTTTTCAAAGGAGACAATCAGATAAGCATTTATCTCAGTGAGCAGAGGGATGACTTTGAATAGAACTGGAGGCAGATTTGCCCTAAGTAGTTCCCAGCTTGACTCTTCCCTTTAGCTTCTTTGGTAACCCCCAATTTTCTTTTCCTTTCACAAATGTGATGCTGTTTAAGAAACAATCCAAGATAGGTTCCATGTAAATTACAAGTCCTGGCAATCAGGTCACTGCCATCAAACACTTGTCAGGGGAATGCTCTGACTTATCTATCACAGTACAATTTTAAGACATAAAGTATTGAAATTTGCTGTAAGTGCAGTTCCAAAGGGCCTCTTTATGATGTAGTGGACAATTTCTTTTCATGCAAAGATTCAGGCAATTTCTCAGGAATGTGCTGCTTTAGGGTACAGATGCTGCACATAGCACTCAAATTAACAGCAACAGTAAAATATTAATCTACTCCTCCATCACTTTTCCTAAAAGAATTTTAAAAAAAAAGTCACTTAAATGTTGTTGCTAGGAGATTGTAGAGACCAATTTCAAGAAAAGGCAGCTTCTAATCACCTGGGTAAGGTCATAGCTTTATTTAAATATAATATTTAACCCTGAAATCTTCATAAAAGTAACACCTATACTTTGAGTGCCAAGGCCAGATTCTCTGAATGCTTGTTTGCAGCTATCTGTATTACATGTCCTCTCCAAAAGATTCACCTGAACCAGTGACGGGATGTTAAGTGACAAATTCACAAGCAAAAGACAAACAGAAAAATGTAGGAGTTGAAAACGTAGGAATAGAGGTCAGCAGAGTGAAGAGAAATGAAAAATACATTTTATGCAAGGTTTTTAAATGCTTTAACATATTTTTGAAAAAAAGGTGTATACCCCAATGGATTTTTAAGAATCACTGTCAATTGTCACTCTCTCTTCATTGGCCTTGGTGTCTCCAGAGAATTTTCTTCAGGAAGCATTTCAGTCTTCAAATCAAAGATAATGTTGTGATCAAAGCTAAGGAAAAAGTAGAAAGTTAACCAATGTTGAAGCGGTGAGGACACTTTAATTGCTTCATCTTGTTACCAAACAATTATAGTAGACTTAGTCATATTATTTGTGAATTAACTATTTTATGGTTGACTCACAGAACTAAAGAAAAAATAATCAATCTTATGCTTCTAGAGAAAAAACAGATCTTATGAACATCCACAGTCCTCAGAAAGCTTAATTTGCTATTTCCATAGAAAGCGGATAATGTATGACTACATTATGAAAACCATATTTCTTAAATTTGCTGATGTAGACAAAGTAAATAAGAATAAATGAGGAAATATTAGATTTATCTCTCTACCAAGGCTTTAATATTACCTCTTTATCTTTAAACAGTCTGCTGTGCTAAGAGTTGACTATGCATTATTAGTTTCTAACCTCAACCATGTACTCACTGCAGAGAGGAATGACTCGGCGTTTGCTGAGATGGGAACAGTGCTAAGCTTTCTCATGGCATTTCACACTCAAATCACACAATGATACGATGCATTATTATCCCTACCTCCCTGTAGCTGTCTCATTACAGACATTCTGCTCCATCCTCATTGCCCTGCAGCCATAAGGTTTAGAAGACAGACTAAAAACTGGACCTTTTGGTTGTAAATTGTTTTGATGCCTGATTCACCTGGAAATCTGTTTTGATAATACTGTTGCAAATATTCAGCAGAGACTTTGAATGTGTCTTTACCTGGGTAGGGCCAGATCTAATATCAATTGTTTTATTTTACCTGACATTATGATGACACAAAAGAACAGTAACATAGGCAAATAAGTGCCTCATCCTTGATGACTGTATATTTAGAATGAGATGTATTCATGAGGTGAAGCTGTGAAGAAAAGCATAGGATCTCTTCAAACTTGCTATTTAAAGTCAGTGTCTTAATTTGCTCCTGGCAAGTAAATTTTATGAAAAATGCACTAGGTTGTATAGAGATTTTCTCTCAGCTTTGTCAAGATGAAAAGACATTAAGTACTTTGAAATGTGATACCATATTTTAAAATGTGATATATTCTGTCTCCTATAGAGGAGAATCTATAATTTTCCTCATATTCTGGATTACTTTCATCTATAAATTTAAAAGCAAAAGACTATTTCCCAAATAAGAAATAAAGAGCAGTTTGATTTTGTCTAATTCACTGTTAGCCCCAGTGAAAGAGACTGTGTTAAGGAAAATTGCCTGTGTTTCAAAGGAAAGAATTTCCCAACGCCATACCTCCATCTACACCCCCATCGGGGACCAGAGGGGTTTCAAAGGTAAAGTTCTTTGTCTAACTTTCCTACACATGGGCTAAGTAGAAATTCCAGGTGAGCTTCGTTCTTCAGAAAGCCCCCCAGAAGCCCTGGGAGGAGGGGCTTTGTCATGGGCCTAAGCAGCCAATCTGGGTTCTGAGCTGAAGATCAATCACTCCAGAGGAAGTTTGCAAGAATTCCTCTCATTGGACAAGAACATGAATGAGGAGGGAATAACTCCGGGGTTAAAATGCCCCTGCTCCCTTACCTATAAGAATTTCCCTCTCTGGGATGCCCTCTGGCAACAAGATGGGAGCAGTCTTTACCTCTCTACCTGTGCGGATATCCCCACGGGATTCTCCTCCCATGGCAGCATGGGCCATGGGAGCTCTCTGTCCTTCTGTTTCTCTCTGTCTGCTTAATAAATCACTCTCTGCTAACTCTTTGGGTCCGATATTTACTTGAATGGTAAGCTCTCTGCACCTCCAGGGCCCCTTCCCCCATTCTTGGGGCAAGAGAGGCCAAGAACCTTGGGGAACATCAAATCTGGGAGGGAGCTGAGTCCCTGGATCAGGCAACCAGGTTACAGGAGGAAGCTGAAAAATAAAGGAGTTGCTTAGACTTTCTGAAAGCCAGTAAAATTTTGAACCAGAAAATCCCACATGCCATTACAACACTAAATGCCAAACTCTTTTTTTCTCTAAAATTGTCCGTCTCCTGGACTGCTGGCCCAAGGTTTATTTTTACAGAGTTTTATTCTGCATCTGATCCCTTAGAGTGTGTGTTATTTTTTGCTTTAACTTTACCAATATTATTTCTTAATGACTGGATTAGCAGCTTACACCTCGCCAACCACCAATAATATCTATCATTACAGGGTTTTTTATTTGCTAAAAGCAGAACCAAATTAGTTCCTTATTTTCTCCCCTTTCCAAAAAAAAAAAAAAAAAAAACAGGCAAATGAACAAAATCCCAAGCCTTTACTGCCACCCAGTGGTTTCTTAGAATTTTTCCAAAAAAAGCATTTTGCTAGGTCATGACTAACATTTTAAAGAAAATTTTTATTCTTGAATTGCTAGAATGTTTCAGACATTTTAATATGAAGCAGCTGGAGACAAAAACTTTTTAAAAAATAAGTACACACATCACCTATGAGTACATTATCAATGATATTTTAAACAACATAACAAAATGATAAATATAACAAGCCATTCTTACCTTACTTTGTTTGACAGGTACTTTCTTTTTTATTTGAAATACAGATGCATAAGAAGTTACAAAACAGTACATATATTTCTATTAAGAACTGCCAAACTGCTTCCTGGGTGATTCTATCATTTTTGATTCACATAAAGTTAAAGAGATTCTAATTCTTGGCATTATCATCAGCATTTAGTGTTAGCACTATTTTTTTTTTCTAGACAAAGTCTCACTCTGTTGCCAAGGCTAGAGTGCAATGCATGATGTATGCTCACTGCAACCTCCGCTTCCCAGGTTCAAGACATTCTCCTGCCTCAACCTCCCAAGTAGCTGTGATTACAGGCACCAGCCACCACACTCAGCTAATTTTTGTATTTTTAGTAGAGATGTGGTTTCACCGTGTTGGCCAGGCTGATCTGAAACTCCTGACATCAGGTGAGCCACCCACCTTGGCCTCCCAAAGTGCTGGGATTACCATGCCCCGCCCACTACTTTTAATTTTAGCCACCCTGATAGGTTTTCAGTGGTCTCACTGTAGTGTGAATGTGAAATTTCCTAATGGCAAATGATTCTGAACACCTTTTCTTGCGCTTATTTGCGATCCACATCTTCCCTTTGGAAACATGTCTGTCTTTTGATCATTTTGTATTTTTAAAACTGTTGACTATCAAGAATTCTTTATATATTCCAGATTCAATCTCTTTGTCCTCTATGGGTTTAAAATATTGTCTCTCACTATCTTTTCATTCTCTTAACAGGGTTTTTCACAGAGCACTTTGTTATTTTGATGAGGTCTGATACGGTTTAGCTGTGTCCTCATCCAGATCTCATCTTGAATTCCCCCGTGTTGTGTGAGAAGCCTGGTGGGAGGTTATTGAATCATGAGGGTGAGTCTTTTCCATGCTGTTCTCATGAGAGTAAATAAGTCTCACGATATCTGATGGTTCAATGAGGGGTAGTTACCCTGTCCCAAGCCTTTTCTTTGCCTGCTGCCATCCATGTAAGAAGCGACTTGCTCCTCCTTGCCTTTCACCATGATTGTGAGGCCTCCCCAGCCACATAAAACTGTGAGTCCATTAAATCTCTTTCTTTTGTAAATTGCCCAGTTTCTGGTATGCCTTTATTAGCAATGTGAAAATGGACTAATTCAAGGTCCACATTATGAAAAAAACCTTTTTTTACATATCATCCTTTTGGTGTAATCAATAAGAACTCTTTGCCTAGCTCTGAAGATATTCTCTATCTGATTTTTCTCTAAATGTTTTATATTCTTAAATTTAATCATTAAGCCTTTGATCTATTTTGAGTTAATTTTTCAGTAAAGTATGAGGCTTTAGTCAAGCTGCATTTTTTTCGAATGTCCAATTGCTCCAGCACCATTTGTTGAAAAGAAGATCCTTCCTCCATGAAATTGTTTCTATACCTTTTTATAAATCAGTTGCGTGTGTTGGTCTGTACATGTGGCTTTTATTTCATCTTTTAGTTAAACACATTGCATGATTAATCTCAGCAACAGCCTTTTGATGACAGTAATGTAAAAATACTGATGAGACAATTGTATCAAAATAAAAACTAACATTAAATGTCTTTGGCTAGGAAAACACAGAAAATTATTCAAAATGGGAAAAGAAATCTTAAATAATCTTCACATCACATGCCTGGTTCAAACCTAATTTTAAAGAAAACACTCTAAAACAAATCAGCAGAGAGTCACACCATTAAAGAGACTTTCATGGTTTAAATTTTGGCAAGGTCTTTTAGCAGCTAGCTACAGGACCTCTGAGGCCTGACTACTAAACCCCTCAATATCTGCATTTTTCATCTCCAAAATACAATAATCTACCTCCCTTCTTATGCTGCTGTGAAGATAAGTTAATAACACTTAGAAAAATTCTTGACATATTAAGAACCCAATTTATGTCATCTATCATCAATCAAATCTGATATAAAAAGTCTGATATTGTCAGTGACAGCTCAAATCACACCTATCTTTCAAGATGAAATATATTCATCCTAAGCCTTCGGCAAGTTTCCTAGTCTAAGTCCATTTCCTCAACTGTAAAATAGAATTGTTATAAGGAATAAGTGAGCTAAAGTACTAGGAGGATTGATCACAGTGCTCAGTTACAAAGGAAATATCATTCAGGACATAGGCATAGGCAAGGACTTCATTACTAGAACACCAAAAGCAATGGCAACAGAAATCAAAATAGACCAATGGGATCTAATTCAACTTAAGAGCTTCTGCACAGCAAAAGAAACAATCATTAGAGTGAACTGGCAACCAACAGAATGGGAAAACATTTTTTCAAGCTACCCATCTGACAAAGGGCTAATATCAAGAATTTACAAAGAACTAAAACAAAATTTACAGGTAAAAAACAAATGGACCCATCAAAAAGTGGGCAAAGGATATGAACAGACACTTTTCAAAAGAAGACATTTACATGGCCAAAAAAAAAAATGAAAAAAATGCTCATCATCACTGACCATTAGAGAAATGCAAATCAAAACCACATTGAGATACCATCACACACCAATTAGAATGGCGATCATTAAAATATCTGGAGACAACAGATGCTGGAGAGGATGTGGAGAAACAGGAACGCTTTTACACTGTTGGTGCAAATGTAAGTTTGTTCAACCATTGTGGAAGACAGAGTAGCGATTCCTCAAGGATGTAGAACTAGAAATTCCATTTGACCTAGCAATCCCACTACTGGGTATATATCCAAAGGATTATAAATCATTCTGTCATAAAGACACATGCACACATATGTTCATTGCAGCACAGTTTACAATAGCAAAGACTTGGAACCAACCCAAACCCCCATCAATGATAGAGTGGATAAAGAAAATATGGCACATATACACCATGGAATACTATATAGCCATAAAAAATGAATTAGTTCATGTCCTTGGCAGGGACATGGATGAATCTGGAAACCATCATCCTCAGCACACTGACACAAGAACAGAAAACCAAACACCGCATGTTCTCACTCATAAGTGGGTGCTGAACAATGAGTATACATGGACACAGGGAGGGGAACATCACATGCTGGGGTCTGTTGAGGGGTGGGGAGGCTAGGGAAGGGATAGCAGGGGGTGGGATAACATTAGGAGAAATACCTAATGTAGATGACGGGGAGGGGATGGAGGCAGCAAACCGCAATGGCATGTGTATACCTGTGCAACAATCCTGCAAGATCAGCACATGTACCACAGAACTTACAGTATAATTTAAAAAAGAAAAAAGAACACCTGAAACTGCGTAATTTATAAAGAAAAGAAATTACTTACAATTCAGGTGGCTTGGAAGTCCAAGGGCATGGCTCAGTGTCTGGTGAGAGCCTTCTTCCTGGTGAGGACTGTGCAGAGTCCTGCAGCAGTGCAGACCATCACATAGTGAGGGGGCTGAGCATGCTAACATGCTGACTCAGGCCTCTCTTCCTCTTAGAAAGCCACCAGTTCCACTCCCATGATTGCCCATTAATCCATTAACCCATCAATGTATTAAGTCATCAGTAGATTAATTCATTCATGAGGGCAGAGCACTCATGATACACTCACTTCTTAAATGTTCCACGTTGCCATACTGCCACATAGGGAATTTGGTTTCCCACGCATGGAATTGAGAGGGGCACATTCAACAGCAGAAATGAAGGCTCAAATGGCTTGCCAAAGCTGAACCATTTCCTACATGGGAGCAGGAGAAACAATTTATTCACAGAAGCAGTAAAAACCCTGGAATGTCATGAAATTCTCCAAGACTAACTTGAAAAGCCCTTGTATCTGTGTTTTTTGACCAGTGACAGCCTGTCTCTCCTTTTCCCTCTTGCCTAAATATAGTTGACCAACCTGAGAAAGTGTGATCATAACCAATTTGGAGAGAGAAAAGAAGGAATTTGGTCTAGGATCACTGTTGCCTGTGGAAATGAAGGGGAAATATTAGTTTCTGATAGTCTGAAAATAGCTAATAAAATAGGAGTGTCTATACAAAGATTTATGGTAAACAATGTTCTCTCATGTCATACATATTATTTAACTCTCACCACAACCTAAATATGACTAGGGAAAAATGTTTATTTCCTGGTAAAATAAAAAATATAGTGAGGCTTTTGGTTTGGTTTGGTTTTCTAGGAATTTCAGAGTAATTTTAAAAACAGTTGTCATTCTCTCAGATAATGCAAGAGATGATTTTGTGTATTGGAAAGTGCCCTCTGAAAGTGTCACAAAAAAATTTTTTTTTTGAAACAGAGTTTTGCTCTTGTTGCCCAGGCTGGAGTGCAATGGCGTGATCTCGGCTCATTGCAACCTCCGTCTCCCAGGTTCAAGTGATTCTCCTGCCTCAGCCTCCCGCGTAGCTGAGATTACAGGCATATGCTACCACACCTGGCTCATTTTGTATTTTTAGTAGAGACAGGGTTTCTTCATGTTGGTCAGGCTGGTGTCAGACTCCCAACTTCAGGTGATCCGCTTGCCTCGGACTCCCAAAGTGCTGGGATTAAGGCATGAGCCACCATGCCTGGTCAATGTCACAGAATATTTAAATGACACCGAAATTGTATAACATTTTACTGAGATGACATCACAGTTAAAATTTGCCTGTGTGAATAAGGCTTAAACTATTGCAGCAGGCTCTGCGGGAATGTGTATTCCTCTCACAACTCCAATTCCAATTACAGAGACTATCGAAAAAGGAATCTGGGAGCTAGAGCATAACTCAGTAAGGAGGTCACAGTTGGGAAGAAAAGGAAACAGACAAAATGAAAGGCAATGTTGTTGAATGCAAGAATCATTTTTTTTCTTTTCGAGACAGGATCTTGTTCTACTGCCCAGGCTGGAGTACAGCGCTGTGACTATAGCTCACTGCAGCTTTGAATGTCTGTGCTCAAGCAATCCTTTCATCTCAGCCTCACAAGTAGCTGGGACTACAGGCACGTGTCAGTTAAATGCACAGCTGATTAAGAAAAAATTGTAGAGATAGGGTCTCACTAGGTTGCCCAGGCTGGTCTTGAACTACTGGCCTCAAGTGCGAATTAAATGTTAAGAACAGCCATACTTGACTTTGTAATTGAAGTCTCAAAGAGCGAGAATTGTGAATTTTAAAACTATACCTTTAAAAATAGCTGTGTACAAATGGAACAAAAACAGTTTTATAAGGCATCTCCACTTACAGAATATTGTCTCATCATGATCACCAGTAAAGTAAATTTATTTTTCTTTTCTGAAGACCACGTAGGTGACCGTAATAATCCACAAGGATGTACTTGTTAGGAAAAGTCAAGACCGTTAGTACAAAACAAAGATCAGGGATATTACTGGTTTACATCTAAGGATTTAAACTGAAGAATTTCATTAGATATGCAGGAGAGAAAAAGTAGTATCTTTTGCACACCCGTTGTAAAGTCGACAATCAGTGGCTGACATCTACAACAAAAGACAGAGTAACAAGAAAAAGGCAAAACAAAATTATTTAACCAAAATTTTATATGACACAGGAAACTTCAGAAGTGAAAACCCGAAGACCTAGGAAAAGCTGTGTATTTTTATGCCTACGTTTGATAAAGAATGGACAGTCATATTAAAGTCAGATTGACCAGTCTGGCCAACATGGTGAAACATCTTCTCTAATAAAAATATAAAGATTAGCTAGGTGTGGTGGGCACCTGTAATCCTAGCTACTGGAGAGGCCGAGGCAGGAGAGCAGTTTGAATCCGGGAGACAGAGGTTGCAGTGAGCCAAGATCACACCACTGAACTCCAGCCTGAGCGACAGAGAGAGACTCTGCCTAAACAAACAGAAAACTCTGATTGATCAAAAAGGGTATGATCAATAAACCGGGGTAACTTAGGAAGGCCTGTTTGTTCAGGTTCTGCTGTGGTTGTATACATCTTCATTCCTTTTCTCTGGGTATACAGTAGGACACCTGTCTCAAAGGGGTCTTCATTCTCCACAGGGAGGGAGAGAGAATGATTTTTATGGCCTCCAGAGAGAAGGTTGGAGAAAGTCAGAGAGTGAGCTATCTGCTTATGCCAAGGTGCCATATTTTGGGGTATCATATTCTAAACCCTGATATATATTAAAAGTAAGGGAGCCAACTTTGAAACAATGTGGACTATTTTCTGATGTCCTTACAAATTGGTGTCACATCCAATAAGGGAGTTCATTTAACCCTTGGGTATTTACATAAACCTAGAATGAACCTCACATTTCCATTGGCTACAGAAGTCATGAGCCCTTGCATGATTGTGGGCTAATTTCTGAGCAGCTTCCTGTCTCCCAACTTCCTCTGCTTCTTGGGCTCTTGTTTCTTATTTATATCTGGGTCAACATGACGTGCTGCCAGATATAAAACAGCTCCTTTACTGTGTTTGCCAAAAATGGAAACAAAGCATTTGTAAGTTCAATAGACTCTCCTGATGACTGGAGAGACGGGGCAAAAGCACATTTCTTATGTATCATCCTGTCCCCCAGGTCCATTTTTATCAGTCACCACTGAAGTTTCTCTCCTGACTCTTTCTCTGCAGTACCTGCTTTTCGATTTTGCTGGCCTGTCTCTTCTCTACTCCCTACCCTTCATCCCACTCTCCTCCCCCGGCCTTTTGAGTAGCAAAACAACACATTCTTCCTTTTACCTCATGCACAGCAGCTTCCCCTTTCATCTGGAGCCACCAGCTGACACACTCCCAGCATTTATGAACACGGATTCTGAACAGAAACAGTTCACAGAGAGGAATTCTGGAATGAATATTAGAATAAGATTTTCTAACAGCATTCCATTACGGCTGTATTTGAGTGAGGCAAATTTAGTGTGTCATGGTTGGTGAAAATCATGGGGATTAAAAAGAATGACTTCTCAAAATTGTATCTTATTAGTTCTCAGCCAGCAAGTGAGGCATCTTTCTCTCCACTTTACAGAGGACAGTTGTAAGGCAATAAAATATCAGAAAATTTCCCTAAGATGACTCCAGGAATAAGGGATGGAGCCTGTAAAAAACACTCAGTTCTTTGGGAGGCCATCATGCTAACAAAAATCAACACAACACAATTTCTGAACATCTATAAAACATAGTTTGAAACTTGACTATATTCTTTTTTGGATTATTTTTCCCGAGTCTTTTCCCCTAAACAAGACAGTAAGTTCTTTTAGGACCAACACTAATCCATGAACATCTTCTTTCCTATCTTCAAGATTAATAACCCGTCACCAATTTAATTTAACAAATTAATGTAATAAGATTAATAACCGGTCACCAATTTAACAAACAATTTAGAGTTTCATTTAATAACTTTCTTATGCTAACTTTATAATTCAGTGAATAATATGATCAAACCACCTCATATAGCTCTTAGAATAAAGGCATCTTTATTGATATTGTTAAAAAATACAATTGCATATATTGGACGCTAATTCAGAAAATAAAATTTAAAAAGTAAAATTACAACAAGTTTAGTTTAAAAATGTAATTAGTTGTTATTATTGATTCTAGAGCTGGTCATTATCTCATTCTATAAAATAGAATGGGTACTCTGATAACAGCCAAGGAGGTTGGCTTTATAGATAGAAAAGGGCTGAAGAAAGTAGAAACAGGAACAAAAGCACATTGGTCATTACAAAGTTACTTTACTTACAGAGTTAACACAGAAGGGGCTTCCTTATCATGCTGGCTCAGGTCAAGTGGGCCCCTTCTGCTTAGCTGCTGTGAGTCTTGTGATTTCTGGAAAACGTGCCTGTTTAGAAGCTCAGTCTAACTGTGCATGACACCTAGCGTGAGTGACTTCATAGTGTGCTGGAGCTCAGTGTAGGAGCTCAGTCCAAACAAGGCAATGGCCTCCCACAAACTTCGCTTAATAATCTCTTTAAACTATCAGGAACCATGATTAAAATGAGATGAATAAACATTACAGCAAATTATTTGGGTGCATCTTCATTCAGAATGAATCTTTAGCAAAATACTGTAAAATGCAGTTTTACAGACTTAAATTCAGAAAACCCCATTTACCCCTTATGTTGTTTTGGGTTTCCCCAGGAGCTTTTTTTCCCTAAGCTGTTTACTTTGATTCTTCTTTCTAGAGCCTAGAGGCATCTACTTCTACCTAAGAGTTTAGTCAAGTAAAAGCCACTTAGTTAAAAAGGATGAAGAAAAAAAAAAGAAAAGAAAAAAATACAGGTTTAAGATAACAGCTATAAATATCTGACCCCAATGGTGGAACCTTTCTTTTCTTTCTGGTTAGGAAAAAGAAAAGGAAGGAGACACAGTGTTTAAGAGGATGCTGAGACTATTATCTTACCACAAATGAATTATTCTTTGGCTTTTATTAAGCCTTTTTTGCGCCCCATGCCCCCCAACACTGGAGCTTTCAAGCTTCTTTTTTTCAGAATTTAGACATTGTAGCACACTTACTGGTTTATACATCTTACTCTGCTATACTGCAAGCTTCTAGCACTATTAATCGGCCGTTCAAGTATATTTGTAGGATAATGAATAAGTACTAATTCTGTTACAGTGAAATTACTGAAGAAGGTCTTGGGTTTCCTCTATAATTTGTAATCTAATATTCAGTCAAAGTAGTTTGTTAAGTAAATTAGAAAGAATTGATCTTCAATCACGGTAATTAACATCTAGCTCCAGATAGAGGATTTCTGTCTGCCAATCTTACATTTATGTTTCATTAAGTTTTATCAACTTATCACCAAAGAATGTAAACCATTTTTTTTTGTACAGGTTGAGTATCCCTTAATTGAAGCACTTGCAACCACAAGTGTTTCAGATTTCGGATTTTTTAGGATTTTGGAATATTTTCATATATCATGAGATATCTTGGGGAGGAGACCCAATTCTAAACGTAAAATTCATTTATGTTTCATATACACCTTATACACATAGACTGAAGGTAATTTTAAACAATATTTTAAATGATTTTCTTAGTACTCAAAAAGTTTCCATTTTGAAACATTTCAGATTTTAGATCTATGTAGTAGGGATGCTCAACCTGTCACAGCTTTTCTCTGATATTCTGGCACATGCTCCCATAGCCACAAAAGCCAGCTGTGTTGATTGGATTAGAGTAACTTATTTTAACCATTGTTTTCTTGACATGTAGCCCAGAGAAGTAAAGTGAGCTGCCTCACTCATCACACAGTAATTACAAAAATAATGCTTAGCTTTTCTTGAAAGAGTATCCTGGGGCCAGCCTGAGTGCCTGGAACACAGCTGATGATTAATAAATATGTGTTGAATGAATAAATAAAAGCCACAATTGGCTGTAGGTGTTAACATACAAACACTTTTTCATCCATTTTAGCCACCAGCATTACCAGCCTGAAACAGCATTAAGAATCCATCCAATTCAGTCAGTATCAACCAAAAATCTTTAACTAGTTCTGCAGGAGAGGAATGAGTACTTCTTTAAGCAACTTCCTTCCTAAAACACACACACACACACACACACACACACACACACACACACATGCTGGCACACACGCAAACAGTATCTGGTTCTTTTTTATAGACACTTTCACTAATTTATAATTTTTAATTGCAGCCAGTTTTCTTAATTTTAACTCCAGGTTTCTTATCAAGGAACACTTGCCAAGAAGTGTCCCTCATGGAGAGATCACAGTTATCAAGTTCCCTCAGAGGCCACGGTTATCAAGTTCCCCTGAAGAATGCTGAACATTCTCCAGTATTCTTTAGAGCACCTAACAACACCCTGGCCACTCAGTTTCCCCACACAATATCACAAGGGTTTTCTTATCCTCCACCTAGTTTTCTGGGCTAAATTATAAGGAATATAATATAGTTGATGAAATTAGAAAAGCTGTCCATTACCATTTTCACACACACACACCTCACAGCACAAGGTAAAACCCACTTACCAAGCATTGCTGCCTTTCTCTAAGAAGGATGCAGCCGGCACTCTCCAGGGTGCTCAGGGAGAGCACCCCTCTCGGAAGACTAGTAAGAAGGAAAAAACTGTAGTAGGAGCCTGATGTTGAATTCATTATCATCAAGTCTGAATATCTGTTTTCATGCTGGAAAAGACAATTGTGAGACAAGGATAAATTCTCCTCAGGGCTTCTCCTGGTAGAAGGCAAATTGCTACTCTCTTTCCTTCCCACAGTCAGCCTAATCCCTACATCATTTTTTTTTTTTTTTGAGATGAAGTCTTGCTGTTGTCCAACCTGTAGTGTAGTGGCACAATCTCTGCTCACTGCAACCTCTGCCTCCTGGGTTCAGGTAATTCTCCTGTTTCAGCCTCCCGAGTAGCTGGGATTACAGGCAGGTGTCACCATGCCTGGCTAATTTTTTGTATTTTTAGTAGAGATGGGGTTTCACCATGTTAGCCAGGATGGTCTCGATTTCCTGACCTCGTGATCTGCCCACCTCAGCCTCCCAGATTGCTGGGATTACAGGCATGACCCTACACCTATTTTTTAAGATACAGAATGAGACTGTTCTCCTGCCTCAGAATATTTCTAATAAATACACCATCCTAATAGGCAAAATCGGGGGCAAACATTTGGAAATGCTCAGAGAAGGCAATTTATGATGGGTAATTAACAACTCTCACCATTGGCAGAGGCTAAAAAGTTCAAGGGCAGAGATCTGTTGTAGGACGATGTCCTTTCTGCCTTTGACATGGAAAGGATTATACAGAGCCTGCAGGGGGAAAAAAGCGTTGGATTTATATGGCTTCAGTTGCCCATCACAGCGGACTGAGACATATGGACAGCATGTCGGCACCTCGAACAACTGGTCTCCAAATGTGCCCTTTCCATAGATACTATGGCTCAAAATGCTTATGCTTTATGTACTTCTTAAGAATAGATCTATTATTATCTTGAAGTGGAACATCAGAGGGACTCAAATTTATTGTCTCTCACTTACCTGGAGTTCAAAGTATTACAACAGTTCTCTTTCTTTACCATAAGAAATTGCTGCAGGTCGACCCTAAGATTTCCTTACATGAAGTAAATTTAACAGGGCTTTAGATTTAGCTCATGAACTAGATGTCCATATTAACCATTGTGTCAAGCTGGAATTAATTGCAGCTGGGAAAGAAACGGCTCTAACAGTTCAGATCTAACAATGAGATCTGTCAAAAATCTGTCCCTGTTGATGACAATGAAAATCACATTAAGAAGTCACTCTGCTTCTGGTTTTGCAGATGTGGTTTTCTGCATATCATAAAATACATCTGTGGAAGTCATTAAGGAATATTTAATAGTCTGATGAAATTAAGATATCATTTAAAAATTATTTACTGATTTTTAGATTTTAATCAAAAAAGTGTTCTAACCTGTTTAGTTGGTAATTAAAATAATCTGTTTTAGCTTAACTCTAATTTCATTTCTCTGAAACACGGCACATGACTTTTGCTGTAAATGTACAATTACCAGTTGAAACTGCATTAAGCATTTTAGCTAATGAATTAAATTTGGTGCTTTGGTATAGTTACTTACTAAGCAGTTTAACATCAAGCTATGGAAACATGAAGACACCTATCACAAGTCCATAGTAATGGCAAAGCTACTCCAAACTGATCTGAAAATATCAGCTCCCATTTTTTGAAACTAATGTATTTTCCACCTGGAGTAAAACTGCCACTTTTATGTCCATCTTATAGAATTAAGTATGATCAAGGGGAGAGGGCTGTATTTTAATGAAATAGGCCATCAAACAGAGCCCAAACCCTGAGGTTCCTTCATCTCTTCACCACACAGTGTTTCTTATCATAAATAGCAATCTGGTTTTTTAAAAATCAGGAGAAGGAATTGAAAGAACTGCACCTAATGAAACAGGATTTTTGAACAATAGAAAGAAATCACCTGGGAAACATTATATCCTTGTTGTTGGAATCTGGGGGTCACAAAGGAAGTTGTATAAAAGAGACCTATGAGGGCACATGGATAAAGTAGAATAGAAAGAACACATGGCAAGTGTGTGAGAGGAATCAGGCTGTCTCAATTAATTACTGTCATTTTATGTATGCAGATAAGAGGAACAGGAGACTGGTTCCTCTTATATGCAAAAAGGCTGTTACAAAGTTGTAACAGTTGCCAAGCTTCTTGACTACCATTAAGGTGATTAGTTGAAATATTTCACTTGGAAAATAGTTTCCCACTCTTGAAAATTTTGTGTAAAGAGATGGCCAATAAAAAAAAATGGAGAGAGAAAAACAGAAAACAGCAAGCTAGGCCAGTAGGGGTACAAAGATGAACAAGACCTAGTCTATATGTAAGAATTTCACAGTCTTAGGAGGAAAATATTATATAGAAAGATAAATTAAGATATGGCATGGTAAATGCTATTACGGAGATGTGAATAAAATACCAGTAGAGGACAGACAGAGCAAGAATGAATCTTGAGGGAGATCGGAAATCTCACAGCATTTGAAATGGATAGTGAAAAAATAAAAACAGTGTGCCAGGAAAAAACATTCGGTGTGGTATTCCAGTCTGGAAGGTCAGTCGTAAAGTCTGGCATTTTCAAGATGACATAGTCAATGAGAAAATTACATCAAGTGCAAAAGAAATACAAATGCAAGTGGGGCTGTGAAGTCTGGGAGCAGCCTGAAAAAAGAGGATATTCTACTAGTCAGCTGGGGCAGTGGTTCTCCAACTTTAGTGTGAATCAGAATCACCCGAAGGGTTTGTTCCATCATAGACCCTGGACTAAAGTGTTTGTGCTTCAATAGCTCCGAGACAGGATCAAAGGTTTTGTTTTGCTAATAAGTTCCCAGGAGATGTTGCTTCTCCTGATCTAGGGACCACCCTGTGAAATCCTGAAATAGGGTATTAGAGCTTCATCTTGGAGACAACAGACAAATGACAGAGAACTTCATGGGAGAGATATCTATATCATTGGATTTGGTTTACAGTATGAAAAATGACTCAAGTATGGAACACTAGTAACAGGAAAAATCAATTAGGGACAATTACATTTTCTAATTGAGAGAACAATGAGGACTTCCTATCACAATCGCTGCTGGGAAGAAGAATGACTAAGAAATATTTCTCAGGTAGAAGGTTCAGGATTTGGCATTCTCCTGGATTTGAGAGTTGAGAAAAAGAAAGAAGTGAGAAATGACACAGTAACATACAAAGGGCATTAACTGATGTGTAGAGTATAACACATTGGAGCAGATCTCAAGAAAGAGGAGTTTTACAACTTCCAATTCTAGCAATATTTCCTTATATAGAGCTTAAAAAATATTTGTGTACAATGCTGAACTCTTAAAAACACAAATCTTGACACATAGCTATGGCTTACTGTCAAATGCTAAGCAAATGTTAAAGAGGATGCAGAATTTTAAAATGTTGGATTTGAACTGGAACAGGTCATTGTCTTCCTAATTAAAATAGTTTCCCTCAATGGTAAGAAAAATAAACCCAAACTGTAATCAATTGGAGATTGCAGGTGAGTTCAGAAAGCACACACATCAAGTGCAACTGCCATCCTAAGAAATGTGATAAGAAAAAGGAAGGACACAGGAACTTGACAAAATGGTTGGATCAAAAGAAATTGGTGGTTGTTGTTTGAGGATAAGTGAGAAGTTTAGCATGTTTGAAGGCAAATATCAGTGCAAAAGAAATATTTAAAATTCTTTTCAAAATTCTTAAAATTAGATTTCACTGATCAAGCAAGATCATAAGTAGGCATGAGGTATAAAAAAATATGTCAGCTGACTCTCTAGATTCCTCCTCTCTGGGCAGGGTATCTCTGAAAGAAAGGCAGCTCCAGTCAGGGGATCATAAATAAAACTCCCATCTTCCTTGGACAGAGCACCTGGGGGAAGGAGCAGCTGTGGGTGCAGCTTCAGCAGACTTAAACATTCCTGCCTGCCAGCTTTGAAGAGCATAATGGATCTCCTAGAAGAGCGCTTGAGCTCTGCTAAGGGACAGACTGCCTCCTCAAGTGGGTCCCTGACCCTCATGCCCCTTGACTAGGAAACACATTACAGCAGGGTCAACAGACACCTCATAAAGGAGAGCTCTGGCTGGCATCCGGCAGTGGCCCTCTGGGACAAAGCTTCCAGAGGAAGAAGTAGGCAGCAATCTTTGTTGTTCTGCAGCCTCCGCTGGTGAGACCCAAGCAATTAGGGTCTGGAGTGGACCTGCAGCAAACTCCAGCACACCTGCAGAAGAAGGGCCCAACTGTTAGAAGGAAAACCAACAAACAGAGAGCAATAACATCAACATCAACGAGAAGGATGCCCATGCAAAAACCCCATCCAAAGGTCATCAGCATCAAATATCAAAGGTACATAACTTTAAGAATATGAGGAAAAAGCACAAAAATGCTAAAATTCAAAAAGCCAGAAACTCTCTTCTCCAAAGGTTCACAACTCCTCGCTAGCAAGGAAACAACACTGGATGAAGAATGAGCTTGACAAATTCACAGAAGTAGACCTCAGAAGGTAGGTAATAGGAAACTTCTCCGAGCTAAGGGAGCAGGATCTAACCCAATGCAAGGAAACTAAGAACCTTGATAAAAAGTTACAGAACTGCTAACTAGAACAACCGATTTAGAGAAGAACATAAATGACCTTGCTGTGAAAACACAGCATGAGAACTTTGTGAAGCATACACAAGTATCAATAGCTGAACTGATCAAGTGGAAGAAAGGATAGCAGAGATTAAAGATGGACTTAATGAAATAAAACATGAACACAAGATTAGAGAAAAAAGAATGAAGAGGAACAAACAAAGCCTCCAAGAAATATGGGACTATGCAAAGACCAAACCTATAGTAGACAGGTGTACCTGAAAGTGATGGGGAAAATGCAACCAAACTGGAAAACACTCTTCAGGACATTATGCAGGAGAACTTTCCAACCTAGCAAGACAGGCCAACATTCAAATTCAGGAAATACAAAGAACACAGCTAAGATACTCCTCAAGAAGAGCAACCCTAAGACACCTAATCGTCAGATTCACCAAGGTTGAAAAGAAGGAAAAAATGTTAGGGGCAGCCAGAAAGAAAAGTCAGGTTACCCACAAAGGGAAGCCCAACAGACTCACAGCAGATCTCTCTGCAGAAACCCTACAATCCAGAAGAGAGTGGGAGATAATATTCAGCATTCTTAAAGAAAATAATTTTCAACCCAGAGTTTCATATTCAGCCAAACCTAGCTTCATAAGCAACGGAGGAATAAAATCCTTTACAGACAAGCAAATGCTGAGGGATTTTGTCACCACCAGGCCTGCCTTACAAGAGCTCCTGAAAGAAGCACTAAATATGGAAAGGAAAATCTGGTACCAGTCACTGCAAAAACATATCAAAATATAAAGACCAACAACACTATGAAGAAACTGCTTCAACTAATGTGCAAAATAACCAGCTAGCATTATGATGACAAGATCAAATTCACACAAACAATATTAACCTTAAATGTAAATGGGCTGAATGCCCCAGTTAAAAGACACAGACTGTCAATTGGATAAAGAGTCAATACTCATTGCTCTGCTGTATTCAGGAGACCCATCTCACATATAAAGACACACATAGGCTTAAAATAAAGGGGCGGAGGAATATTTACCAAGCAAATGGAAAGCAAAAAAAAAAAGCAGGAGTTGCAATTCTCATCTCTGATATAACAGACCTTAACCCAACAAAGATTAAAAAAACACAAAGAAGGGCATTACATAATGGTAAAGGGATCAATGCAACAAGAAGAGCTAACTATCATAAACATACATGCACCCAATACAGGAGTGCCCAGATTCATAAACCAAATTCTTAGAGACCTACAAAGAGACTGACTCCTACAGAACAATAGTGGAAGACTTTAACAACCCATTGTCAATATTAGAACAATGAGACAGAAAATTAACAAGTATATTCAGGACTTGAACTCAGCTCTAGATCAAGTGAACCTAATAGATATCTACAGAACCCTCCACCCCAAATCAACAGAATATACATTCTTTTCAGTAGCATATAGCACTTATTCTAACATTTACCTGATAATTGGAAGTAAAACACTCCTCAGCAAATGTAAAAGAACAGAAATTATAAAAAAACAGTCAGACCACAGTGCAATCAAATTATAACTCAGGATTAAGAAATTCACTCAAAACCACACAACTACATAAAAACTGAACAACCTGCTCCTGAATTACTACTGGGTAAGTAGAGAAATTAAGGCAGAAATAAATAAGTTCTATGAAACCAATGAGAACAAAGACACAACATATCAGAATCTCTGGGACACAGCTAAAGTAGTGTTTAGAGGGAAATTTATACCACTAAATGCCCACATGAGAAAGCAGGAAAGATCTACTATAAACACCTCTATGCAAATAAACTAAAAAATCTAGAAGAAATGGATAAATTTCTGGACACATACACCCTCCCAAGACTAAACCAGGTTAAAGTTGAATCCCTGAATAGACCAATAACACGTTCTGAAATTGAGGCAGTAATTAATGCCTTACCAACCAAAAATAGTCCAGGTCCAGACAGAGTCACAGCCAAATTCTACCAGAGTTGCAAAGAGTACCATTCCTTCTGAAACTACTCCAAACAATAGGAAAAGAGGGACTTCTTCCTAACTCACTTTACGAGTCAGGCATCATCCTGATACCAAAACCGGGCAGAGACACTACAAAAAAAAGAAAATTTTAGGCCAGTATCCATGATGAACATAAATGTGAAAATCCTGAATAAAACACTGGCAAACCGAATCCCATAGCACATCAAAATCTGATCCACCACGATCAAGTTGGCTTCATCCCTGGGATGCAAGGCTGGTTCAAGATATACAAATCAATAAACGTAATCCATCATATAAACAAAACCAATGACAAATGCCTATAATCCTAGATACTTGAGAGGCTGAGGCAGGGAATTGCTTGAACATGGGAGGCAGAGGCTGTGGTGAGCCAAGATCATGCCATTGCACTTTAGCCTGGGCAACAAGAGTGAAACTTGGTCTCAAAAAAAAAAAACATGATTATCTCAATAGATGAAGAAAAGGCCTTTGATAAAATTCAACCCCACTTCATGTAAAAACACTCAATAAACTAGGTAATGATGGAACATATCTCATAATAATAAGAGCTATTTTTAACAAACCCACAGCCAATATCATACTGAATGGACAAAAGCTGGAAGCATTCCCTTTGAAAACCAGCACAAGACCAGGATGCCCTCTCTCACCACTCCTATTCAACATAATATTGGAAGTTCTGGCCAGGGCAATCAGGCAAGAGAAAGAAATAAATGGTATTCAAAGAGGAGAAGAGAAAGTCAAATTGTCTCTGTTTACAGATGACATGATTGTATATTTAGAAAAACCCCATCGTCTCAGCCCAAAATCTCCTTAAGCTGATCAGCAACTTCAGAAAAGTCTCAGGATATAAAATCAATGTACAAAAGTCACAAGCATTTCTATACACCAACAATGGGCAAACAGAGAGCCAAATCATGAGCAAACTCCATTCACAATTGCTAAAAAGAGAATAACATACCTAGGGATACAAAACGGGCAAATGCTGGAAGCACTCCCTTTGAAAACTGGCACAAGACAAGGATGCCCTCTCTTACCACCCTATTCCATAGTATTGGAAGTTCTGGCCAGGGCAAACAGGCAAGAGAAAGAAATAAAGGGTATTCAAATAGGAAGAGAGGAAGGCAAATTGTCTCTGTGTGCAGATGACATGATTGTATATTTAGAAAACTGCATTGTCTGAGTCCAAAAACTCCTTAAGCTAATAAGCAACTTCAGCAAAGTCTCGGGATACAAAATCAATAGGCAGAGAGCCAAATCATGAGAGAACTCCCATTCATGATTGCTGAAAAGAGAATAAAGTACCTAGGAATACAACTTACAAGGGATGTGAAGGGCCTCTTCAAGGAGAACTACAAACCACTGCTCGAGAAAATAAGAAAGAACACAAACAGATGAAAAAACATGTCATACTCATGGATAGGAAGAATCAATATTGTGAAAATGTCTGTACTGCCCAAAGTAACTTATAGAATCAGTGCTATTCCCATCAAGCTACCAGCGACTTTCTTCACAGAATTAGAAAAAAATACTTTAAATTTCATATGGTACCAAAAAAAGAGCCCACATAGCCATGACAATCCTAAGCAAAAAAAGCAAAGCTGGAGGCATCACACTACCTGACTTGAAACTATACAAAGTTACAATAACCAAACAGCATGGTAGTGGTACCAAGACAGATATGTAGACCAATGGAACAGAACAGAGGCCGCAGAAATAACGCCACATATCTACAACCATCTGATCTGTTGACAGGCCTGACAAAAACAAGCAATGAGGAAAGGTTTCCGTATTTAATAAATATTGTTGGGAAACAGGCTAGCTATACGCAGAAAACTGGACCCTTTCCTTACACCTTATACAAAAACTAAGTCAAGATAGATTAAAGACTTAAATGTAAGACCTAAGGCCATAAAATCCCTAGAAGAAAACCTAGGCAGTACCATTCAGGACATAGGCATGGGCAAAGACTTCATGACTAAAACACCAAAAGTAATGGCAACAAAAGCCAAATTGACAAAAGGGATCTAATTAAACTAAAGAGCTTCTGCACAGCAAAAGAAACTATCATCAAAGTGAACCAGCAACCTACAGAATGGGAGAAAACTTTGCAATCTATCCATCTGACAAAGGACTAATATCCAAAATCCACAAGAACTTAAACAAATTGACAAGAAAAGAAAAAAAACATCAAAAAGAGGGCCAAGATTATAAACAGACACTTCTCAAAGGAAGAAATGTATGTGGCCGAGAAACATATGAAAAAAAGCTCATCATCACTGGTCATTAGAGAAATGCGAATCAAAGCCACAATGAGATACCATCTCATACCAGTTAGAATGGCGATCATTCAAATGTCACATAACAATAGATGCTGGAGAGGATGTGGAGAAATTGGAGCACTTTTACACTGCTGGTGGAAGTGTAAATTAGTTCAACCATTGTGGAAGACAGTGTGGCGCCTACTCAAGGATGCAGAACCAGAAATACCATTTGACTCAGCAGTCCCATTACTGGATATATACCCAAAGGATTATAAATTATTCTGGTATATAGATGCATGCACATGTATGTTTATTCCAGCACTGTTCACAATAGCAAAGACTTGGGACCAACCCAAATGCCCATAAATGATAGACTGGATATAGAAAATGCGGCACATATACAGCATGGAATACTATGCAGCCATAAAAAAGAATAAGTTCATGTCTTTTGCAGGGACATGGATGAAGTTGGAAGCCGTAATTCTCAGCAAACTAACACAGAAACAGAAAAGCAAACACCGCAGGTTGTCACTCATAAGTGGGAATTCAATGAGAACACATGGATACAGGGAGGGGAACATCACACACTAGGGCCTGTTGGTGCAGGGGTAAAGAGAGGAATAGCATTAGGAGAAATACGTAATATAGATAACGGGTTGATGGGTGCAGCAAACCACCATGGCACATGTATACCTATGTAACAAACCTGTACGTTCTGCACATGCATCCCAGAACATAAAGTATAATTTAAAAATTATATGTTAGCTGGATGGAGAGTGTTCCCTTTTCTACTTTCTTCCATATCAATAGTAGCTGAATACTTGACTGAGTGAAAGTTTTTGAGTAGATGTTGTTTGCGAAGTTCAATTTATAAGTTAAGTTCAGTTGTATCTGATCTTTCTTAAAAAAATAAAATAAAAAGACTCAATTTCAATTTCCAAGCCCTATCCCATTCCAGTCCTTCTTAGAGTCTTTCTCTACTGTTATGAGAAAAACCCAGAAGTGTATAGAAAACATTTCCTCAAACTGGGAGGAAGCAGAGACCAAAGCATGACTTAGACAAGACCAGCTTGGTGAGATGAGTTTATTAGGACTTATATACAGGGCACTCCTTGGCAACGCAGGACAGTTCAAGAGTTCTTCCCATCTCCACACTGCTTTTAAGCTAGTTTTCTGGCTCTTTGGCTACTGTGTTTGAGCGATGAGACTGTTTTTCTTGGTAGGTTCTCGAGAACTTGCCAGGTTGATTGAGTTCTTAGGGACACCTGCTCCTTGGCTGGGCACCATGGCTTTGGTCACTGCCCAGCCTTCAAGATTCAAGCAGTGAACATATATACTTAAGTAACCTGGTGGGGGACCTGTCCCACTGCACCTGCCCAGCCCAGTGTTGTGTTCTGGATCTGGGTCCCATGAAATGACATCAGGGGTTTCTGCAACCATCCTGGCAATTACTCCAGTTATCTCTTGACTTTAGCAGCCTTGGCAATCTTTGTTGTTATAGCTCTTTTGCCTAAGGAATCTACAGTGAGACTGCCCAGGGCTCCCCTGCTTGAGGCACCTCAGTTCCCCTCCTCTTGGGTGTCTTGCCAGCTTCTCAGGCACTGCCAGTAAGAAGCATGGTGATCACCTCTGCTCTCAGGATCCACAAGCCCACCTCCTCCTTTCCCTCAGCCTTGGGAATGGTCTTGTACAAGTGTAGAGGGACGTTTGCACTTTGTTTCCTCAAGGCATTCTATCTCTGTCTTCTAATTATACCCCATCCTTTTGTGCTTCCTTCAAACCTTCTACATTCTCTGAAGGTTTAAGACTTTGGAAAAATGCCGGGCGCCGTGGCTCACGCCTGTAATCCCAGCACTTTGGGAGGCCGAGGAGGGTGGATCACGAGGTCAAGATATCAAGACCATCCTGGTCAACATGGTGAAACCCGTCTCTACTAAAAATACAAAAATTAGCTGGGCGTGGTGGCGCGTGCCTGTAATCCCAGCTACTCAGGAGACTGAGGCAGGAGAATTGCCTGAACCCGGGAGGCGGAGGTTGCGGTGAGCCGAGATCGCGTCATTGCATTCCAGCCTGGGTTACGAGCGAAAATCCTTCTCAAAAAAAAAAAAGACTTTGGAAAAATAAAAGAAAGAATGACTTGCAAGCCATTTCCTCTTTCTGTCCTGTCCCTAAATTAGCTGAATGTTTGGGGGTAGTGGTAGGATGGGGATGAGGGGTAGAAAAAAGGCAGGAAATATACACTACAGAGCACATGTGCACATCCACACTCCTCCACCAGACACACACAGACTCATGTGTCAGCATGTATACCATGTTTCACATGCATCGGCTCATTGAATCCTCGTACAACCATACAAAAGAGATGGTATTATCTCCATTTTACGAGCGAGAAAACTGAGGCTTGAGGAGACTAAGTTATTTGTCCAGATTTGCCAAAATAGTACACAGTAGAGCTAAGAATTCAACTCAAAATACATCATCCCCAAGTCGATTCAATCAATAACTCCATTAACCTCTGTCTAATGATAAAATTTCTAAAAATCAAATAATATTAATTACTTTATGTAAGCATGGTGGTGGGAAATGCCTGTAGTCCCAGCTATTCAGGAGGCTAAGGTGGGAGGATCCCTTGAGCCCAGGAGATCGAGGCTGCAGTGAGCCATTATCATGCTACTGCACTCCAGCCTGGGTGACAGAACATGACCATGTCTCAAATAAATAAAAACAAAAATAATCTAAACCTTTACACAGGTCTACTGAAAAAAAAAAGAGCTTCTGAAAGGTAAATCATGCCTTTTATTTATATTACTGAAGATTTCTGAGACACGTTAGCCTTGCTTCCCAAAGAAATACATAAAAAAGGAACCTTAATATAAATATAACATCAAACATTTATTTTAAAATTACTATTGTAACTTTAAACTTTTTGATAATAAGGTTAATACTTATATCTCCCTTAAAATGCCTAAATTGCTTATAAATAAAAAGCAATAAATAGTAATTTATATTTCCACCTATCCATAGATTTGAGCAGTTACTTAGTGAGGCTGATATAGCTATACAATGCTCAGGAAACTAGATGTTGACATGGAGAAGGCAAACTGTCCTGGAAAAGAAAGGTCCTTAAACACTTATTGCCAAGACATTTTGTGCCTATCTTGAGACACTAGCACTTTTTAAATGCTAGGGACACACTCAACTGTTATTGATTCCATTGATTCATAGCATAGCAAGGTGGGCAGTCTGGTATTTACTCAAAGGGAAGGCAGGAATAGAATGAGAAAGTAGAGAAAATTGTGATGACCTTTTAGAAAAAGAATTTTAAAATATGTAATATTCTTTTTAACCAATGGCTCTGGACCAATTGACATGCAAGTGCAAAAAAGTGAACTCGGACACAAACCTTCCACTCTTCCCAAAAAATAAGCCAAAATGGATCACAGACCTAAATGTAAAACTCAAAATTATAAAACTCCTAGAAGATAACATAGGAGAAAATCTAGTTGATCTTGGATTTGGTGATGACTTTTTGTCTACAACCCCAAAGGCACAATTTATGAAAGAAAGAACTGATAAGCTGGACTTGTTTAAAATTAAAAATTTCTGCTCTATTAAAGACACTGCCAAGAAAATGAAAGATAATTTACAGACTGGGAAAAAACATTTGCAGAAGACATATCTAATAAATGGCTGTTACCTAAAATATACAAAGAACTCTTAACATTCAAAAATATGGAAAAAAAACATGAAAAATGAGCCAAAGACATTAATGAACATCCTACTAAAGAAGACATACAGATGGCAAATAAGCATAAGAAAGGATGCCTTACAGTATAAGTCATCAGAAACACATTAAAAATGAGCCAAATACCTTAATAGACATCCCACTAAAGAAGACATACAGATGGCAAATAAGCATAAGAAAAGATGCCTCACAGTATAAGTCATCAGGAAAAAGCAAATGAAAACAACAAAGAGATACACACCTGTTAGAATAGCCAAATTCGGAATACTGATAACACCAAATGCTGAAAAGTTTATAAAGTAATAGGAACTCTTATTCATTGCTGCTGGGAATGCAAAATGGGATAGATGCTTTCAAAGACAGTTTGATAGTGTCTTACGAACTAAACGTGGTTACCGTATAATCCACAATCATGCTCCTTGGTATTTAGCCAAGAAAAGTTAAAAACTTATATCCACACAAGAACCTATGTTTATAACGGGTTTATTCATAATTGCCAAAACTTGGAAGCAATTAAGATGTTCTTCAGTAGATGACAGAAAAATAAACTGCCATACCTCCAGATGATGGAATATTATTTGGTGTTAGAATGAAAGGAATTCTCGAGCCATTAAAAGATGGAGAAGATGTTGGAGCGCTGATTTAGTTCTGCCCAAATATGTTGGGATGTTCACCGTGGACATCTGCCAAGATTCTAGTAGCCATTTAAAAATCATTACCCTGGGGCATAATGTTCAGAATGAGATCATTTCAATAAAGTACAGCCCGCATTCTAATTCTACATGCAACATTGCAGTACTCGTGAAGAGACACATTGGACAACTGACAGATCAAAAGGTGACAAAAATTTGCAAGTTTCATAATTTTCTTCTTTGTCTGCCTAACTGTTCTTCTGTGTAAGTTAGAGTTTGTTTTGTAACAAATCAACCAACCCACAGTTTAGTGGCCTCCAACAATATTTGTTTTATTTGCTCATAATTCGGTGGGCTAGGCTGCTCTTCCACTGGGGTCATACATTTTGCTGTCATATCTGGGGTCTCCAACAGCTCAGTCACCTCCCTCACAGGTAGTGGTGGGTGCTGGCTCTCAGCTGGTTTTTCTGGGGTCTCAGCTGGTTGGCTCGTCTCTGATCCATGGTATCTCATCCTCCAATTAGGGACCTGCTTCCTGTGCATTCTTAGGGCTGTAGTTCAAGAGGATAAGAGCAAAACCATTAAGAGTTTGAGAGAGGAGGATCAGAAGCTGATTTTCCACTTTTGCTTCATTCTGTATTGTACCCCATCACTTGCAGCAAGATATTCTGTAAATATTTATTGAACAAGTACATGATGACCCTTTCACCTACAATTATGTCTAGGAAAGATTTTGTAGACATACTGCCTCTTAATTTTTGGAACATAATTGTTCCAATATCTGGTAAAATTGCATTATTATTTCATTGGGTAAAGATTCATTTTATTTTTCTTATATATTTAACTTTGTTGTTGTAAATTAAAGAAAGGCCCAATAAAACAGTGTAGTTTTTAACTTTTATTCACTGATCAATGTGATTTACTAGATTGCATTTTACACTTTAAGTGATTCCTCAGTCTTTCCTCTTCCTTTTTTTTTTAACTTAAAGTTTAGCCATGTATGTGCAGGATGTGCAGGTTTGTTACATAGGTAAACATGTGTCATGGGGTTTGTTATATAGATTATTTCATCACCCAGGTATTAAAACTAGTATCCATTAGTTATTTTTTCTGATCCTCTCCCTCCTCCCACCCTCTGCCCTTTGCTAGGCCCCAGTGTGCGTGGTTACCCTCTTAACCACTTACTTTTTATGAATGTAGTAGACCAGTCTTTGATTTTTTAAATAAAACTGTTCAATTCACAATAGACAATACTTGACTAGAAGATATATGTTTTTCTGCATAACGTGGACCAAATTCATAGAGATGTAATTGGTACATGGTGTTTTAAAAAATATAATTGCCAAAGAATGACTTTCATGTGTATATCCCTCAATGTGGGAAACTGAAACATAAAACAAACCAGTCAGAGATTCTTGGCAGTTTTCAGGAGCAGGTTATGTGTAGGGAATTCTAAAAAACATAGTAAGTGAAATTATTAAAGTGATCAATGAAACATTGAGGTATATAATTTAGCTTTGGAATGTATTATTTCTCTTGAAGTAGAAAATGTCTACTTTTAAAAAAAAACATAACAAAATGTTCAAATAAAAAGAAGAAATACAGATGGCTATTACTAAGTTAAAAAAAAAAGCCAATCTGAAAAGGCTACATACTGTTTGATTCCAATTATATAACATTTTGGTAAAAGCAAAATTATAGAGACAATAAAAAGAATAGTTGTTGCCAAGAGGTGTGGGGGGCAGGAGGGATGGACAGGCAGAACACAGAGGATTTCTGGGACAGTGAAAAGACTGTATGATACTATAATGATGGATACATGTCATTTTATCCACGTTTGTCCAACTCATAGAATGTTCAATACAAAAAAAAACATAAACACCCTTATGTAAAGTATAGGCACTGAGTGACAATGATGTATCAATGCAGTTTCATCAGTTGTAACAAATGTATCATTTTGGTGAAGGACTTCGGTAATGAGGGAGGTATCATGTGTGGGGACAGGAAGTATATGGGATATCTCTGTACCTTCCTCTCAATTTTGCTGTGAAGCTTAAACTGCTCTAAAAATGGTCTACAATTTTATAAACATTGGAAAAAATAAAAAATTTACTCCCTTTGATTCAGCTATTCTATTTCTGAGAATTTAACTGTGATTGTCCTTTTATGTGTCAACCTGGCTAGACTATAGTTCCCACTTATTCCCAAACACGTAGGTAGGTGATGCTATGAAGATATTATTTTTTAGATGTGATTAACATCTATAATCAGTTGACTCTGGTGAGGGAAATTATTGATTACCATAAGCAGAATTCAATCAGTTAAATAAGACTCAGTGAGTGTTACTCAATCAGTTAAAATGGCTTAAATGTAGAGTTAGGCTTCTTTGAAGAAGCATTTCTGCCTATAGATATCAGTTCCTTCCTCTCTCCCTCCCACCCTTCCTTCCTTCCTCCCTTCCTTCTTTCCTTCCTTCCTTCTTTCCTTCCTTCATTTTTTCTATACAAACACAGTCTGGTTTTGTTGGCCAAACTGGCTTGGAACACCTGGTTTCAAGCAATCCTCCCATCATGGCCCCACAAAGTGCTGGGATTAAAGGCATGAGCCACCTCATCTGGCCTTAGACAGCAGTTTCAGCCTATGCAAGAGAGTTCCAGACTGCCCTTCCCAACATCCTCCCTGTGGATTTTACACTTGCCTAGCTAGCCTCAATAATCATATAAGCCAGCTCCTTGCAATAAATCTCTTATCTCCAGCCACTAAAGCCGTGAAGGTGACTGATACTCTAACAAAATAAAATAATCTGAAATTTGGGAAACAGCTTCATGTAGTAAGAGATGTGCTGAAGTATTTTTTAACACCAAACTGAAGTGTGCAATATTACAGTATTAACTGAAGTAATTATGTCACAGTTACATTTTTAAGTTATATGTATGTAATTTTTATAGTATTATAGGGAAAATGTGTTTAATTCCAAGTTTGAAATGCAAAATAGGAACCGTGTGCAGAATCACAGCTATGTAAACATGCATCCTAAAAAAAAGGCCTAGAATAAAACATCTATTAAGAGAGGTCATCTTTAGAAAACTACTTACTACGTTTTAGAGTGGGAAAAATCAAGCAAATTTTACTCTTTAAAAAAAAAAGCCAGCAGCTTATTTTAATACAACACATTAGTTCCAAATTGAGGGCACTTCCAAATATACATTATTTTAAAACTAATGCTTTTTAATATAATGATAATTTTTAGAGAAACTTGTGCTTTAAGAGTTTATGCAATGATAATACATTCCTACATAATGTGTAAACTTAAGTAACTTTATTGCAAACATACTGAACTACTCCAGATGCAACAGCATAAATAAGATGAAGCCACATGTTATAAAGGAAGAGATAAACACTCTGAATTTTCAAATACTTTTTGGTACTAAGGTCTAATAACTTGCCTTTACTCATGTTACATTTTGTGATACATTATATAGAGTGACTAATGAATGCTTACCATAACTAGCACAATTAATCAGAAAAATAAATACATAGAAAGCACAGATAAGAGTTACTATGATCCTGCTTGGTGAACAATTGCCTGATATTAGACTTTCAGCAGAATGTTTTCCATCAAAATGAACCATAATTTTAGTGGTTATAATAGGCATATATTTTAATGCTTGTATATCTGACTTCTACGCAAAACGAATTATTAATTCTTCTCATTACCTGATTACTCCTTCGCCATTCTCTCATTTGTGTGTGTTCTGGCAGGTCTTTGCATATGCATCTGAACACATCTTCCTTCTCTCCTAAGCTATCAGAGAAGTCAGGAAAAAGATAGAGATGAAGTAAGAGCTATATACCCATGAGATTATTTAAGTAGTTAAATCAATATGGAATATGTACAGATAAAGATATGAAATGAATTCTCCACTTTCTTCTATGATTTGCTCAGTGAAGGTAAAAACCTGGTAATATACCATAGGCCTAGTTGCCACATTCAGTTGCATAATATCTAACCTATTATCACTTCTTAAAACATACATTTTTTTATTGCATTTTAGGTTTTGGGGTATATGTGCAGAGCATGAAAGATAGTTGCATAGGTACACACATGGCAGTGTGTTTTGCTGCATTCCTCCCCTTCACCCACATTTGGCATTTCTCCCCAGGCTATCTCTCCCCATCTTAAAACATATTTTATACAGCCATTTATAGACACATCAAATCCAAAGCAAATAGCTCAACAGCAGAAACCATTGTTCTGTGTTTTGTAAGAATTATACTACCCTTCTTTGTTTATTATTCACCATGCAAATATGTGTGTATATGCATAGGAATACTGATGTATCTCAATAGGTCAAATCCACAAATATATTTTTTAAAGGCATAAAAATCTTGATCCCAAATACTATGTGAGTGTTTGGTATCCAGATACCAAATTCTGCTTGCCTTATGTCTCTGGATCATAGAGTGACAACAGATTTTCATATTTGGAAAAAGTAAAAGTTTGGAAGATTCTGAGATCATAAAGCAGAGTTTAGGCTAAGAATGTAATACATCTGTATGCCTCTCTCTCCCAGTGTTCCTGGGGGCACCAGCTCCTTTGAAAGGGCATCATCCTAAGAAGGTATGCTCTTTGGTAAGCAATCCTGAACTCTATGAGATCATAATCATTACTTTATACAGAAATCAATAAACTTTGGAAATATGCTATGGGTATATGAGCTTATTAGAGAAAACGTAGTGATTGTGAAGGGCTGATGACAATCCTGAATACTCTTCTTTAAGACCATCTGTTTTCACTTATATTCAGTTGTTCATCTGTTATTCATCCAGGAAGGTTTATTAGTAGCCTAGACATATTTAAGTAGTTGATTCATTGAATCTACATAGAAAGATAATAATATAGTAGTTGAATCATTGAATCTACATACAAAATTAATAATATACTCAATGGTCAGTGATATGGTTTGGTTGTGTCTCCACCCAAATCTCATCTTAAATTGTAGTTCCCTTATTTCCCATTTGTTGTGGGAGGAAGCTGGTAGGAGGTAATTGAATCATTGGGATGGTTACCTCTATACTCTTCTTGTGATATTGAGTGAGTTCTCACAAGATCTGTTGGTTTTGTAAGGAGCCTTTCCCCTCCTTCACTCTGCACTTCTTGCTGCTGCCATGTTAAGAAGGACGTACCTGCTTTCCCTTCTGCCACAATTATAAGTTTCCTGAGGCCCCCCCAGCCATGCTGAACTGTGAGCAAATTAAACCTCTTTCCTTTATAAATTATGCAGTCTTGGTTATGTCTTAATTAGCTTCATGAGAATGACCTAACAGAGTCAGAAAAGATTAAAGATATATGATTTTATTAATATATTTTCTGCTTATTAAATATTCTGCATATATATGTGTACTGGAACTGTGGAACATATATATGTATGTGTTTGTTTGTATATATTTGTACATATGTGTGTACTGGAACTGTGGAACATATATATGTATATGTTCATTTGTATATGTTTGTAACATGTATATGTTCATTGTACATATACATATATGTTCCAGTACAAGCAAAAAGATGATACTTGAAAGGGGTATTCGTTGTTGTAGTTTCTATTTATATTGTAAATATAATAAATACAGAAATATAGAAACTTCACAGCAATTTCTCCTTTCACTTGTGGCCTTATCTTTTTTGTTTGTACTGAAACTCATAATCAATATTAATGTTATGTACACTGATAGTGATTTAGCATGTATGTGTGGATAAAAAGATGATCTGTATCATTAGTCATCAGAGAAACACAAACTAAGTCCACAATTAAATACAATTACAATACCAATAATTGACTAAAACTAAAATGACTGACAATATCAAGTGTTGATAACTATTGTGATCTGAATATGTTCCTTCAAAATCCATAGTTGAAACTTAATCAACAATAGTAATTATATTCAGAGATGCAGGTGTGGTCTTTAGGAGGTGATTTGTTCACTCGAGCTCCATTCTCAAAAATGGTATCAATGATCTTTTTTTTTTTTTTTTTTTTGAGATGGAGTTTTGCTCTTGTTACCTAGGCTGGAGTGCAATGGCGCGATCTTGGCTTACTGCAACCTCTGCCTGCTGGGTTCAGGCAATTCTCCTGCCTCAGCCTCCTGAGTAGCTGGGATTACAGGCACGCGCCACCATGCCCAGCTCATTTTTTGTATTTTTAGTAGAGATGGGGTTTCACCATGTTGACCAGGATGGTCTCGATCTCTTGACCTCATGATCCACCCGCCTTGGCCTCCCAAAGTGCTGCGATTACAGGCATGAGCCACCGTGCCCGGCTCAATGATCTTTATAAGCAAAATTAAAGATAGCACTTCAGTCACTTTAGCCCTTCCATTCCTTTTACTATGTGGAGACACAGCAAAAGCACCATCTATGAAGGAGAGTAGGTCTTTACCAGGCACTGAATTTGCTGGTACCTTGATCTTGGACTTTTCCACCTTCAGAATGATCAGAAATACAATTCTATTATTTGTAAATCACCTAGTCTGTGGTATTTTGTTATAGCAACTCAAATGGTCTAAGACATAAATTGGTACTGAGAATTCAGATGCTACTAAAATAATATATCTAAAAATTTGAAAATGGATTTGGAACTGGGTAATGGCTAGAGACTGGAAGAGTTTGGAGATGTATGTTAGAAAAAGCCTAGATTGCCTCGAACTAAGCATGAAGGGCAATTCCTATGAGGGCTCAGAAGAGAGCTGTAGGGAGAACTTAAATCTTGGAGAGTATCTAAGTGGTCATGAATAGAATGTTATAGAAATATGGACAGTAAAAGCAATTCTGATGAGGTCTCAGTTAGGCATGAGAAACAAGGTATTGGAAACTGGAGGAAAGGCCATCTTGTTATAAAGTGGAAAAGAATTTGGCTGAATTGTGTCCCCTACCTAGTGCTTTGTGGAAGGCAGAATTTAAGAATGACAAACTAGGATATTTGGAGAAAGAATCTCTAAGCAGTGTGTCAAGGGTGTGGCACAGCTTCTCTTGACTTCTTATAATCAAATGCAAGAGGAGATAAATGAATTAAAAACAGAATTTAGAATCAAAAGGAAGCAGATCTCAGAATTGAAAAATTCTCAGCTTGTAACAAAAGCAAAGGCATGTTCAGAAGAGAACACCAAGAGTGTGACCAAGGGACTGTTTGTTAAGGAGATTAGGTATGAACATAAGGAAGCCAGATGCTATTCACCTACAAAATGGGAGAATGATTCCAAAGCCATCTTGAAGATCTTCAGAACTGCCAATCCTATCACAGGGCCAGAGTACCAGGGCCTTGAAGGAGGAACTATCTCAAAGGCCCATGGGACCTTGTGGTTTGCTGCCCAGGGCCACCTTAAGTTTCTGCTTCTACATTCTGGCACAGTGTTCCTCAGCCACTCCATGTGTGGCTTGCAGTCTGCAATGACCACCACTCCAGAAGGCACTGGTGGTAAACCTTAGCAGCATCCACAGGGTGTGAAGTCTGCAGATGCACAGAGTACACAAATTATGGGGGCATAGCTACCTTCATGTAGGTTTCAAAGGATGTTCTGGGAGGGCCTTGGGCCCAGGCAGAGAACTGCCACAGGGGCAGGACCATCTCAAAGAGTCTCTACTAGGACAATGCTTAGTGGAGCCCTAGGGGCAAGCTCTCCTGAGACCATTAGAGCCACCAGTGTACAACACCAGCCTAGGAGAGTCACAGGCACCAGACTCCAACCTGTGAGTAAGGCCCCAACCTGGGCCTCAAGGTATCCAAAAGGTGGGACATGGAGTCAAAGATTCTTCTCAAGCCTCAAAATGTGATACTGTTTGCCTTGTTGGATTATGGAGTTACATGGAAACTATTATCCCTTTCTTCATTCCTATTTTTCCCTTTTGGAATAGGAATGTCTATTTTATGCCTGTTCCATATTATATTTTGGAAGCACACAACTTGTTTAATTTCACAGGTTCACAGTCAGAGAGGATTTTGCCTTAGGATGAATCAGACCTTGAGTCTCACTCATATCTAATTGAGATGGTACTTAGAAGACAGTCTGGACTTCAGATTTTTGAGTTGATGCTGGAACGTGTTAAGATTTTTGATGTTACTGAGATGGAATAAATGTATTTTGCAAGTGAGACGAACAAAAAATTTGGAGGGGGTCCAACAGTGGAATTTTATCCCCCAAAATTCATATGTTGAAATTTGCCAATATAATAGTATCAATTCCCTTAGGAGTCAATTAGGTCATGAGGGCTCTGCCTGTGTGAATGGGATAAATACCTTCAGAGAAGAGGCTTCATACAGAGTTTATCCCTTCTATCCCTGACATCTCTTCTGCTATGTGAGGACACAGTGGTCATTCCTTTTGCCCTTTGCCTTCTGCCATGTGTAAGGATGCAGTAACCAGGCACCAGCTTGAAGTCTGACAGCAGCCCTCACTAGACAGTGAATCTGCTGGTGCCTTGATCTTAAACTTCCCAGCATCCAGAACCATGAGAAATACATTTATATTATATATAAATCACCAAGTCCAAGGTATTTTGTTACAGTATCGTAAACAGACTAAGACATTGAAGATATGGAGCCACTAGACTCTCATATGCTGCTGATAGGAACTGTACAACTACTTTGGGAAACAGTCTGGCAGTTTCTTTGAAAATTAAGTATACACTTAACTTCTAGAAATTTATCCGAGACACCAAAAAAAATATGTTCACACGAAAACTTGCATACTGCAAACAAAAATAAAATTCCAAACCCCTCGATCATTCTGAATGGACCCCTCCTCTCAGCCAAGAGCATTCCAAGTTAACCTGTAAAACTACTTCAGGCTATGATGGGAAGGAGGAGTCGGATGTGCCTCATTACCATTAACATCAACACAGACCTTAAGACTGATAGAAAATGCTCTTTAAATCTGATAAGAAACATTTACAATCTATTCTCTCTGAAGCCTGCTACTTGGAGGCTTCATCTGCCTGATACAACCTTGGTCTCCACAACCCTTTATAGTAACCCAGACATTTCTTTCTACTGATTCCAGGTCTTTATTTTAATTTTACCTTTTTTTAAAACTCCCATGACAGATTAGATTCCAGGTCTTTAGGTAATAACTCAACCAACTGCCAATCAGAAAATCTCTGAATGTGCCTGTGACTTGGAATCCTCCACATCCTGTTGTCCTACCATTCTGGACCAAACCAACGTACATGTTACATGTATTAATTGATGTCTTTTGTCTCCCAAAAATGTGTAAAACCCAGTTGTAGCCTGACAACTTTGGGCACATGTCATCAAAACCTTCTGAGGTTGTGTTATAGGCATGTTCTTAACCTTGGCAAAATAAACTTCTAAATTGATTAAGACTTGTCTTAGCTACTTTTTGGTTTACAATACCAATATTCATAGCAGCTTTATTTCTAAAAATCAAAAATTAGCAACAATCCAAATGTCATTCACAAGTGAATGGATAAACAAATTTTGATACATCCATGTGTGATGTACTATTTGTCAATAAAAAGAAAAACATATTAATGCATGCAACATTGTAGATAAATCTCAATATCATTATGCTGAGTACATACTGTATGATTTCATTCATACAAAACTCAAGAAAATGAAAAGTAATCTATAGTGACAGAAAGTAAATCAGCAGTTGTCTCAGGATGGGGCTAGAGAAAGAAATTTTAAAATTTAAAAGAAAGAAATTTAAAAGAGCCTGAAGATACTTTTGGGGTGACAGAACTGATTGTCTTGATTGTTGCAATGGTTTTAAAACAGACCAAACTCTATAATTTCAATATGTAAAGTTTGATTACGTCTCAAGTAAGCCATTTTTTTTTTAAAGACTCCAAGTTCAAGACTCTAAGCACTGTAGTGCCACAGGTAGAAATAAGAGGGAAATATAACAGGAGAAATGGTTGACTTGCTGTTAAATTTGCTTTCCATTTCAAACGTTTTGAATTTTAAGTAGCCATCTGCGGCAAGGAGAAATGCGAATCTAGAGAATGGGAAAGAGTTCAGAACTCAAGGAAAAGATTTAGTAGTTATCCTCATAGAAGGATTCTTAAGAAATTTTATGCTTCAATTTCATAGAAGCATAAAAGCTTAGGATTGAGGGGGACAGTCATGTAAGATATGAAAAAAAGGTGGAATTCCAAATATTAGGACCATCAAGTTAGGAAAGTACAAGGAAAAACAAACCTTTAGGGAATTGAGAAAGGGGTCAGACCAGTGGCATAGTCAGGAAACCACTATTTCATGAAAGCCATGGGAGAAGAGGGATGCAACAGGGAAGAAAAGGTAGCCAATATCAGGCAAGCAGTACAAATGACATGAAGGATGAGGAGTGACAAACAGCAGTGGGTTTGGTGATGAGAACAATTCCCTTGGGAAATATTTTTCTTTTAAAGCACATAAAAAGTTATCAGAAAGTATGTTAATCTGTTTTCTTATAATATCAAAAACTAAAAACTCGAAAGTCTAATGAGAGGAAACAACTTATGGAATTTGTACCATGAAATATTTTATAGCAATTAAAATATTTATGAAGAATTTTTCATGATATGGAATTAATGATAAGGTTAAATTTAGGAATCAAAATTGTGTGTTTGTGTGTGTGCATGCATAGGTGTGCATGTGCATATACATATATAATGATATGTGGAAAAAATGAATGATGGAATATGAGAAAATGTTAACAGTACTTACCTCATAGTAGTGAGATTGTAAATGATTGCTTCACATATCTTTTTTCTTCTCTTTCTGCAAATGTTACAATTATCTTTTTAAATAAACTACTTTATCATTACAATACAAATGTTTGATAGATCAAAAAATATATCTGAATTTGGCTGGGTGCGGTGGCTCACGCCTGTAATCCTAGCACTGTGGGACGCCGAGGAGGGAGGATCACCTGAGGTCAGGAGTTCAAGACAAGCTTGTCCAACACAGTGAGACATTGTCTCTACTAAAAATACAAAAATTAGCCAGGCATGGTGGTGGTTGCCTGTAATCCCAGTTACTTGGGAGGCTGAAGCAGTAGAATTGCCTGAACCTGAGAGGTGGAGGTTGCAGTGAGCTGAGATTGTGCCACTGCACTTCAGCCTGGGAAACAGCAAGACACCATCTCAACCAAACAAACAAATATACATATATTATATATTTGAATTATCTGAAAAATATATATATTCAGATATATATATATCTGAATTTGTTTCAGATTTTTGTTCAGTAAAATATCAAAGAAAAGTGGGCTAATTTTAGAAAATAGAAAAATATGTAAATATTTAAAAGTAAAAGAAACCCTTATTCTCATGTCCCAGAGTCACATGTTGGTGTATGTCTATAGACTTTTAAGATGTTATTCTATATTCTATGTTGGTGTATGTCTATAGTGTTTTTAGATGTTATTCTATATTCTATATAAAGTATTTAAGTCTAGTGGTTGCCTTACTACCGTAGCAATTATCCTTTATTTATACACATGGTTTGAGTGACTGCAATTTCCTTGTTGCTTAATAGAATGTTCCCTTTATTCCTCTGTTATCAATAGGTGTGCAATGCATACCTAGGTATATCCAGTTATGTCCTTTATTCAGAATATTTCTTATGCTAAGATGCCAGGTTTTAATAATATTAACATTTTTAAGCCTAAAATATATATTGTAGCACATTATTATATGGAGACATCAAATAAATTGAATATTGAGAAAACATTTAAAATGATGCTTGGCCTTTAATAAGTAACATATACACATTTGATAGAGATTTTCAAGGTATGTACAGCCCATGGTGGATCAATCCTGTAATTCCAACATTCTGGGTGGCTGAGATGGGAGAACTGCTTAGTGACCAGGATTTGAGACCAGTCTGGATAACATAGTGAGACACAGTCTCTAAAAATAATTAAAAATGAGCTGGGCATGGTGTCATTCCTGTAGTCCCAGCTACTCAGGAGGCTGAGACAGGAGGATCACTTTAGAGCTATGATCACTCCACAGTGGTACGGCTTGGGTGACAGATCAAGACCCCATCTAAAAAAAGCAATTTAACAAGATATACACAACAATAAATAATAAATATGGTCCCTCCTTGTGAAAATATAAAGAACCAAGTGTTTGTTAAAAGGTAGATTTCTAGACGGAATGATTAATTGAAAAATCCAGCTGGACGCGGAGGCTCATGCCTGTAATCCCAGCACTTTGGGAGGCCAAGGTGGGTGGATCACGATGTCAAGAGATCAAGACCATCCTGGTCAACAAGGTGAAACCCCGTTTCTACTAAAAATACAAAAAAATTAGCTGGGCACGGTGGCTCACACCTGTAATCCCAGCTACTCGGGAGGCTGAGGCAGAAGAATTGCCTAAACCTAGGAGGGGAGGTTGTGGTGAGCAGAGATTGCACCATTGCACTCCAGCCTGGATAACAAGAGTGAAACTCCGTCTCAAAAAAAAAAAAAGAAAGAAAGAAAAGAAAAATCCAATCTGCAGTCATTTCCAATTTTTCGAAAGAGCTCTGGAAAGAAGCTGACTTTTTTTTTTTTTTTTTTTGAGACTGTTTTTCATGCTCACTGCTGATATCAAGAAGTAGGGAATCAAAAGCAAAAGCACTTGGACTCGTTGGAGAAAACAGCTATTGTGTCAGCAGCTTTTACCATCTCATAAGATCCTGTGCCAACTCTTGAGGTCCATAACTCTCCAGAATACACAGTACAGGAACCACTAAAGGGCATGGCACTGAATAAAACAAGAAGAAGAAAGAATTCTGTTTCAGTTCATTTATTTTTCTTAATCAAAAAGAAAAGTGAGCAGAAGAAAGGGTATCAGAGGTCGAAGATCAACTTGAAACAAAACAACAAGACAAGAATAGAGAAAAAAGGATAAAAAGGAATGAGCAAAGTCTCCAAGCAATATGGGACTATGTGAAAAGAACTAATATACGCTTGATTGGTGTACCTGAATGTGACGGAGAGAATGAATTCAAGCTGGAAAATACTCTCCAGGACATTATCCAGGAAAATTTTCCTAATTTAGCAAAGCAGGACACTATTCAACCCCAGGCAATACAGAGAACACCACAAAGATATTCCTCAAGAAGACCAACCCCAAGGCACATAATCGTTAGATTCACCAAGATCAAAACGAAGGAGAAAATATTAAGGGCAGCCAGAGAGAAAGATCAAGTTACCCATAAAGGTAAGCCTATTAGGCTTACAGCAGATCTCTCAACGGAAACCCTACAAGCTAGAAGAGAGTGGGGGCCAATATTCAATATACTTAATCAACAGAACTTTCAGCCCAGAATTTCATATCCTGCCAATTTAAGCTTTACATTTGAAGGAAAAATAAAATTTTTTAGGAAAGCGCAAGTACTCAGAGATTTTATTACCACCAGGCCTGCTTTACAAGAACTTCTAAAAGAAGCACTATACACAGAAAGGAACAACCAGTATGACCCTTTCTAAAAATACACCAAAAAGTAAAGAGCATTAACATAAAGAAGAATTTTTATCAACAAAAGGACAAAATAGCCAGTTAATATCAAACGGCAGCAACCCTAAATTTAAATCGACCAAATCTCCCAATCAAAAGATACAGACAAAATCTAACGGTATAGCCAAAGATATACATAGACTCAAAATAAAGGGTTGGAAAAAAAAAAACGTACCAACCAAATGGAGAGCAAAAATAAATAAATAAAAAGCAGGAGTTGCAATTTTCACATTTGACAAAATAGATTTCAAAGCTACAAGGATACAGGGATAAAAGGATTAATGTAATAATAAGAGATCTTAACACCCAGATACATAAGACCCATAATGAGATTTAGATTCAACGAGACAGAAAATTGATAACGATATCCAGGACTGGAACTAAGATCCAGAACAAATAAACTCAATAGAGCTCCTCCATTTTAAACACACAAAATATACATTATCCACAAAATCTAACGATATATCTAAAGATATACAAAGACTCAAAACAAGGGGATGGAAAAAAACTCACCAACCAAATGGAGAGCAAAAATAAATAAATAAAAAGCAGGAGTTGCAATTCTCACACTTAATAAAATAGATTTCAAAGCTACAAGGACGCAAGGGTAAAAGGATTAATGCAACAATAAGAGATCTTAACACCCAGATACATAAGACACATAATGAGATTTAGATTCAACGAGACAACAAATTGATAATGATATCCAGGACTTGAACTCAGAGCCAGAACAAATAAACACAATAGAGGTCTCCATTTTAAACACATAAAATATGCATTAACCACTTTAAACACTCAAAATATTGATCGGCCATTATTGAAATCCATTTTAGGAATGAAGTAATATTCCTTTTTCCCTCTTTTTCTTTTTTTCCCCTTCTCTTTTTCCCTCAAAAAAAAAAAAAAAAAAAAGAAATCATGCTCACAAAACTGAGGATTATCTAATAAATATAATAAATGGGATTCTTTTTTACTTAATATGACGAGCATTTTCTTATGTCATTAAAAAAAAAAAGATTTCATCACAACTGAGTCAAGTCTAAACTTTTAAAAAAAAAAAAAAAAGAAAGAAAAGTGGAAGTCCAAGATGAAAAAAATAATTCCTCACTATAGGGAAAGGAAATTTGAGATAAGAAGCAACCAGCCATATTTCCACAATTTTAAAAGCCTGGGTCCTAGAAGTACTTCATGTCAATGGTCCAGGCTCCCAGATTTAGGGAATATGGAGATATTAAAAGCTACCTTACTGAGCATAAATGAGCTTTGAAAAAAACATGTGGTTAAATGATGGAGGGAAAAAACCACAGTCATCTGGGATCCAAAATGAAAACCAATAACCATGAGGCATAATTCCAGAGCCATTGATGCCAGTAAATAAAACTGCACCTGGACTAAACACACTCAGGGTGGATCAATACAATGAGAAGGGAATTGAATGTACGAAAGGGTATTTGGTAACTCATTTTGTTTATTTGATTTCCATTGCCTTTCCCAAAAGCCACTCACAGTCTCCATATTTAGCTTCCAGTCCCAGATACCATTCTGATAAGATGAAAAGCCCATTGTGAATTAGTAAGTCATTAACTAGAGTCTTAGATCTGACACCCCTCCTTGTCCAAGAGACTTGACGAACTCTTGAGACTCATGGAGAGTCTACAAGATACTGGTCTAGACCCATTAGATTTTGCAGAGATTATTTAACCATTTTCAGTTTGCACATTCAAAGCTACTAGTACCATTTTAAAAAGAATTTATGATTAGAAATTGGTATGGTACCTTAGCATTAACAGGAGGAAGAGGTCAAGGGTTAGCATTGACATTTGAAACACAATGCTGAATTATACAGTGTAATGGCCTCAAACTGCATGGATTTGAATTCAATTCCTTTATTTATTAACTGTGATCTTTGGCAAGTCATGACATGTCTTAGAGACAGAAGCAAATGTAAAAAAACCCACAATGATGCTCCTCTCGAAAAGTGGAGTCTTTTTCCCCGTCCTTTGAACCTGGTAGGAGTCATTACTTGCTTTGACCAATGCAATGCGCCAAAAATGAGGTTATGCTAGTGTCACAGCTGGGCCTAAGAGGCCTTGCAGTTTCATTTGAGAGCTTTCGGAATTGTGAGACTAACTACCACATGAACAAGCCAGGGCTGGTAGGCTAGAGAGTGAGAAACTGTATGGGGATAAGCCCTGTTGGAATAAGGTCTTTATAGATCAGTCAGGCCCCAACTGGCTCACTCGCTGATCACAGGTTCCTTGAGCTCATCCAAGATCACCTACTTTGGCTAAGTACAAGAACCAGCCAGCTAAGCCCCACTCAAGCCATCATTTCACAGAATCTTGAGTTAAATGATGGGTTGATATTTTAAGCCACTAATTTTGGAGGTAGTGCGTCAATCACAAAAGAGAATTGACAGATATCTCATCCATAAAATGAGATAACAAAAGGACCTACCTAATACAATTATTGGGAGATTCAAGTGAGTTAATATATGTAAACCACTTTGTGCCTGGCCAGAGTAAGTAAAGTACTCAAACATATTAGCAATGACTATTATTATTTATTATTGGTAAAGATTATCTTATGAAAGGACTTTTTCAAATGTATGACAGGTTATGTAGCTAACATGTTATATGGTAGGCTATAAAATTTCCACTCTTAGAAAATATTTACATCATGAGCTACAGTGCTGCTTGCTCTTCTACTACACTATCTGAAAATCACTCTTTCTGACAGAAAAGCTGGAGGTGCTCCTCTAGATGACTGCTGTTGAATGTAAACATATTACTCAAGAAGAGAGAAGGAGACCTTATGGTTCCACTTCCTACTAATATCAGCTTATATTCTTCTATCAAATAAGCTCTTTGTCTTATGTGGCATCAAGTTGGACCTAACAGATGTAAGGAAGGGAGGAAGGAGAACATGAGAACAGTCATTAAAAAGACAGAGGTCCCAGGAGGACCACATAGAGCTTGAGGAGAATATTGTGTTCATTTTTGTTTCACCATTAGATGGGACTCTTAGCCACATTCCATAAAACACTACTATGAACAAAAATTCTCATTTACATATAAGATTTAGAATTTTTGCACATGTACCCCAAAACCTAAAATGCAGTAAAAGAAAAGATTTAGAATTTTATTCTAATGAATCTTTTCATCATTGACCCAAATGCTAAAATATGAAAGATATATTCCTAAAAATATATTCTAAAAAATACATCCCTAAACCTATAAATGCTGATCAAACACTACCCTTTTTAATTTTCCCTTCATTTTTTGCATTAATTTCCTAATTTTTTCCAAGGCTTTTCCAGCAATGCATTAACTTTTACACTAACAAGTATTAATGTAGTTCCTGTCTTTCCCCGAAAGTACTATAAAACTGAAGGCTTTTAGGATTTAAGGCTGGGATATAAATATTCAACCCAGGTGTTTCTAAATCACCTTCCACAATCTCAAACGATGCTATACTTGAAGAGCTCTGGCAAAATGTCTTAAATTGTAGTCTGTGTTTGTATCAAGTTATGTTATATCCAGAATAAATACATAAAATAAAGCAAAGCCTGCTGACATATTTATTTCAGAATAGTTCTGTCATATGAACTTTATAATCATATTTGAAAATCCAGCTGTGGAAAGGTATGCATACCAGATAAATGACTACTGGGCCTTTGCCAGACCACAAAATTGAATCATACAAAGAAAAAATCTAAACCAATGTTAGAGCAATTCAACTTTTACACTAGACTCTCTAATTAACCACCTAATTTCTGTCAATATCAATATAACAACCTTTTTGGCCTATTAAAAATTACAAAAAGTTGACAACATTTTTCTGAAAATGCCCAGTAAAAGTGATTTCAGGCTTTTAAAATTCTTGTCTTATCTAAAATATTTCTATAAATATAAATGTCCTATGTGCCCAATGTAATCAGTTTTCCATTTTCAGTAAATTCCAAAGAACTCTTAAAATGTGGGCTCAATATCCTGGTGGGTTGTTTCTATTAGAAACTGTGTCAGTTAGAAAGAAATGTCTCTATGTTTTCTAGCTCTTAATTCTAGAAAGGCAACAGATTCAGTCCTAAGTATCGTATCTTTCCAACTAGGAATAAACTTGTGTTTATCCCTCCAAATACATTGCTTGAGTAAGAGTTTATGGATATGCTCAACTTGAATAATTTTTTCATTAGCCTAAGGCACACTCTGAGTCTAGCCCCGTGTACTCAGTAAGCATCTGAACCAGATCAGTAAGGCGTTGTGATTAATGCATGCTATGCCTGAGATCTTTGGTAGTTCAGATGTGAAGCCCATAAAATATCCGCTGTCTGAGATATGGACCATTTGAGAAGGTATTTTCCACTTTAAATATGTTCATACAAATTAAAATGAATTTTATTTGATGAAAATTATATGAAAACAAGTATATGTTGTCAACTTAAGGAGCTAATAAATGCAACAAATGAAGCCAAGGCCTCTTATATATGGCCTTTGGAAAAGGGTTTTATAAGATGTGGTTGATGTAATTAATAGAATGAGTGTAGAATGCTGCCAGTGTTGCATGATCAGAGAATCAGCAAATGCTATCCCCATTGTTTTCCCTTCTTTCCATTGCCACCATATATGTAATCCACAGAAAAATAGAGGTCTTAGGTATAAGGGAATTAATTTATTTCCTTCATATTGCTCTAGTTAATATAGAACACTGTACCTTTAGCCTACTGTATCAACTGTACAAAAGATGATCTTTGCCTTGCCCAGCTCTTTCCCTGCTACTTTCACTGTTGAGCTATATCTTAACCTCCACTTCCCTCAGCCATTGTTTGACTCTTTCACCATTCCGCATTTGTAACAGTTTACCTACGTGTGGATGTAATGGACATTGCAAAGAAAGTAAGAATGGTCTACTTCAGCACTTCTGTAATCTTTGACTTTCTGTCTAATGATCTTGTACTAACTTTTTGCATTTTCTAGAGTCAGTAAAAATATTTAAGTTAATGAAGCAGAGCTTCTGTTTTAAGAAAGCATGTGTTTCCTCACCTTCCACAGCCCCCATTTAGAATAATAAAGAAATATGAAAGCTATGAACCCACATGAAAAATATGAGTGAGGGGCTATCAGCAGACATTTTGAGAAATTTCTGGAAAATGGAAATTAGACCAACAAGTAAGTGTTACCTATGTAGCAGGAAGGACAGGTCATTGGTTTGGATGTATCCATTAAAAGAGCTGGAGCTGAGGAGGAAGCTGGTTTCCAGGCAGAATTCTGGACTTCGTGGATGAACTTCACTGAAACGTCAGAGTACAGCGGGAAAAGGAAAGCACAGGATCCAAGAAACAGAGATGACACACAGGAGAGAGGCCAAGCAAAGCTCTGTGATGAAAGCTATGAAGTAGCCCATGGAGCAGCCAGCTGAGACTGGAACAAGAGGATGGAGTACTCCATGTAGGAAAATTCTAGAAAGGAAACACAAAATTATACATTAAAATATGATATAGGCATATTGGCATATTGGGTAGATAGGAATTAGGGCAGTGTCAGAGTGCTATTAATATTTCCTCCTCTTCCATAATAGGTAGTCTGAAAATAATGCCTGAAAATCGTATTATGTAGAAATACGTTATTAAAGGCCAGGCCCAGTGGCTCACACCTGTAATCCCAGCACTTTGGGAGGTTGAGGCAGGCAAATTGTGAGGCGGATGGATCTCAAGGTCAAGAGATGGAGACCATCCTGGCAAACATGGTGAAACCCCGTTTTTACTAGAAAAAAAAAAAAATTAGCTGGGTGTGGTGGCACACACCTGTAGCCCCAGCTACCTGCGAGGCTAAGGCAGGAGAATTGTTTGAACCCGGGAGGTGGAGGTTGCAGTGAGCTGAGATCGTGCCACTGCACTCCAGCCCGGGGAACGGGCAAGACTTCCTCTCAAAAAAAAAAAAAAAAATTAAGAAATACGTTGTTAGACACCAGAAAAAACAGCTAAATGTTCAGAGTTTTATTTTTTCCTCACTGGTGAGGAGCAATAAGAAATCTATGCAATTGTCTTACTTTAATTAAAAAAATGGTAATAAATCTAATGATAACATAATGTATGTACTAATTAAAAATGGAAATACTCCATTGTGATGAGCATACACTTAAACAACAGTTCCCGTAGAAAAGTATACCTTTTATGGATATAAAGCCATCAATAGATATCAAGTGCCTTAACCACTGCATACTCTGAAAGCACATCCTGAGAAAATAATAATACATATTATCAAAGATTTACATGTAGATATGTTTAACATGGTACTTTTTATATTAAGGAACTTTATAAACCAGCAAAACATACAATAAAAATATGATTTAAAAGGTTACGGTAAATATTTTTAGTAGATTAATGAAGAGGTTGGGAATTAATTCCAAGAACCCCTGACTTATGAGTTGCCTCTAGCTCCCTCCATAGAGAAACGGGCTTCCATGTGCCTACTTGGAATAATCCCTGGAGAGAAGTATATAAAGAAAATATTTTGAAATGTTTTTTTCAATTAAAAAACACGTTATAATAAAAAAAGTTTATGATATTATGCCTGGCACACTGAAGATTAAATGTTGGTTGAACTAAGGAAGAATATTTGGTAGTTATTAAAATCTATATTTTGCATTTGAAAATATATTTAATGGCTGGGTGCGGTGGCTCACGCCTGTAATCCCAGCACTTTGGGAGGCCGAGGAGGGTGGATCACGAGGTCAAGAGATCGAAACCATCCTGGTCAACATGGTGAAACCCCGTCTCTACTAAAAATACAAAAAATTAGCTGGGCATGGTGGCGCATGCCTGTAATCCCAGCTACTCGGGAGGCTGAGGCAGAAGAATTGCCTGAACCCATGAGGCGGAGGTTGCAGTGAGCCAAGATCGTGCCATTGCACTCCAGCCTGGGTAACAAGAGCAAAACTCCATCTCAAAAAAAAAAAAAAAAAGAAAAAAAGGAAAATATATTTAATGACATAAAAAAGATTCATTATTTCCAAGAAAATAATAAAAATTACATATACAACATAATCTTCATTTTTTTTTTTTTTTTAGATGAAGTCTTGCTCTGTTTTGTATTTTTAGTAGAGCCAGGGTTTTGCCATGTTGGCCAGGCTGGTCTCGAACTCCTGACCTCAGATAATCCACCTGCTTCAGCCTCCCAAAGTGCTGGGATTACAGATGCGAGCCACTATCACCTGGCCAATCATCATTAGTAATAACCACAAAATCTACATATATATATATAGATAGAAAAAAATTAGAAAATAAGATATATCAGATATGTCAAAATATTAACAAAGTTTATTTCTGGGTGCAACTTTATCTTTGACTTTAAAAGAAAATTTTAATGACAATAAAATGAATGTGTACTCTGAACATGTTAAAAATGAACATATTCAAATTACAAATTCAGAACATATTCAGAATAAAACTTTAAAAAGATTGTGTATTCTCATACAATCATTTTAACAAGAAGTGTGACAGTCAAAGCTATAATAAGTATTTCTATCTAAAAAATTTTGGTTTACATATTCTTTTTGACCTAAGGGTAGAGGATGTTCTTTGTAACTCATCCAAACTCATCTTTAAAAATTTAACAAGACAGCTCAGTAGTCTATTTTTACCATAAAACTATCTTGAGAAAGAATGATGATAACCTGAAGGTTAACATACATTCATTAATATATTTTTTTACTAAATCAGAGAACAACATAATCCAAACAGTCTTATCCTTTTTCAACCCCCCCCAAAAAAAAACCAGTTACGAAGTACCTTTTAAACTTTTCCACTTTGGTTTTTCAAAGCATAACATTTTTAGTTCTCATGAGTAAAGTATATTTTTAAAGCTATAAAGTGTGAGAACATTATCCTGGAAGTAAGATAATGCTAAACTACAAATATATTTCAACATTGACAACTTTATAACTTTTATAACTTTGAAGACATATCAAAACAATTTAAAAAAATGTTTCCTTTAGCATTTACAATGTAAAATCAACTAAAACTGTACTAAGAGGGAAAGGGCTAACAACTTTTCCAAAAATTCTTATGATTAACTCTTATTAAAATATGTTTTTGTGTGTCTGTGTGTGTATGTGTCTGTGTTTGAACAAAGGACTTTCCCGTAATATTTTCCTATTCACCCTGAATCACCTTCCTAATGAAATGGAAAAGCATGGGGCCAGGCATGTTAGCTCACGCCTATCATGTCAACACTTTGGGAGGCTGAGGCAGGAAGACTGCTTAAGGCCAGGAGTCTGAGACTAGCCTGGGCAACATAGTAAGACCTCATCTCTGAAAAAATACCAATTAAAAAAAAAATCCAGGCACAGTGGCACACAGCTGTAGTTCTGGCTACTCACGTGGCTGCTGTCGGAGGATTGCTTGAGCCAAGGAATTCTAGATTGCAATGAGCTATGATTGTGCCACTGTACTCCTGCCTGACAGACAGAGACTCTGTCTCAAAAAAAAAAAAAAAAAAAGGAAAAGTACCATTGCCATTATTCTTGTACACACTAATCTTAAATGCTAATGGTTTATCTATCATAAGTTTTTGTCTGTAACTTTAGATAGAAACCTATTTTAATTTGTATTGTTAAAGAATGATTTAGGCTTGAAAATTTAAGCATAATTGATACCTTCAATGTAGAATTTAATTAGCCTGAGTTGTAAAATAGCAATATCTTTTATATATGTCAAAGTACTGTTGTTAAAAATTATATTTATTGAGAAATTCTTTGCCATGAGAAAAAAAAATCAAAGAAATAAGTTCAAGTTGCTGCTAAAAATTACAGATAATTTTCTGGATACACCATAAGACTCTAATAACAATGCCTCTGCAATTGAAAAGTCGATAGGTAGGCTTCGCTTTGAATGAAGCTTCCTACAGCATTTCAGACACTGTCATATAATTGTACTGTTTGAGATATTGGCTTCCTTCTCGGTTTCTATGTGGCAGCTTTCATTCAGGTACAAATCACTGTATTAAGTACAGTCTCTTCTGATGGTTACTGTGGAAATAAAAATATACATATATTTCTTAGAAAACCCAGCAGTTTCTTTATCTATATTGGTTTATCTTCTGGACCACTGCCAACATTCTAGGTAATCATCATCTACTCAAAATGGAATTATCCTTTTCCTTTCTTTACCTTATCCAGCCAGTCAGCCCTTTGTGGTTGGAATGGCTGCATGGCCACAACTTACTGTTTTCTCCTTCTCCTACTTCTTGGTAGAATTGTTGGGTTCTGCCATGTCTATGGTTCCACTTGGTCATCAGATTAATGAGCCAATCAATCCCCTTTCATGCTTAAGCCAGTTTAAGTCAAGCTTTCTGTCACCTATTTGGGAACACTTCTGGGAAATGGCCATCTTTTAGCCAGTAGTTGAAATATTTAATTTTAATATCAAATTTATTTTTTTTCTCATGGTTTCTGCATTTTGTGTTTTGTAAAAACAATTTTGGGCTGGGCATGGCAGCTCACGCCTGTAATCCCAGCATTTTGAAAGGCTGAGGCAGGTGGATCACCTGATATCAGGAGTTCCAGACCAACCTGACCTACGTGGTGAAACCCAGTCTCCATTAAAAAATACAAAAACTAGTCAGGCATGGTGGCAAGGCATCTGTAATCCCAGTGACTCAGGAGGCTGAGGCAGGAGAATCACTTGAACTCAGGAAGCAGATGTTGCAGTGAGCTGAGATCAGCCACTGGACTCCAGTCTGGGTGACAGAGCCAAGACTCCGTCTCAAAAACAAACAAACAAAAAGCCGATTTCTCCACCCCAATGGGTGTGGGTGTGTGTGTGTGTGTGTGTGTGTGTGTGTGTGCGTTTGCTCCAAGATTTACAGTATATATAACTTACTACAGACTATGTCAAATAAAGGAGATTTATGCATATAAATTAAATATAAATAAAATACTGGTAAAAGAGATTTATATGGATAAATAATTTTTGGGATAAATCTCTTCGTTTACCAGTGTTTCTCCAAGTTTAATATTCATATAATCACCTGAAGAATTTTAAACTCCAGATTTCGCTTACATGTGGTGTTGATATTACTGTTTACAGACCTCACTTTCATTTCTCTTTTCACATTTATGTCTTTAATCTACCTGAAAATGATTGTGAATGGTGTGAAACAAGACTAAATTCATCACACACACACCCCATCCGTATAAACCCCCAGGTACTCCTAGAACTCTTTACTGAATAATCCATCCATTCCCCACTAAAGTCAATAATGTAGTATTTGTCATATATCATATTCTTTAGAGACTGCTTGGGGACTCTACTCTTCAATTAGCCTATTTGTCTGCCCTACACCATGAAAATTGCTACAAAAATTTTAATATTGTTGTAACTGCTACAATTTAAAATTAATTTTAAATATAAGACAAATCCCCCATCCTGTTTTTCTTTCTCAATGTTGTCTTAACTATCTTTTGTATTTTTCTCTTCTTTAATATGTATAATCTTAAACTCTGAAAAAAAAAAATGTCAAGACTAAGACTATTTGAATTAAAATTATAATCTGAGTGAGAATTAATCTGTATTGAGTCTTCCTAACATGAAGATGGCATGTCTATCCATTTATTTAGGTGTTTAATGTTTTGTTTTTAATTTATGTAAATTTTATAATTTTCTACGTAAAGTTCATGCACATATTTTATTACATTTTTAGGTATAACTTATTATCTGTTTTTTCTCTATATATATATTATAAATATATAAATGAATATATTCATGAAAATAATGAATATATATAATATATATATGTATATGTGAATGACTTATGGCTCCTATCTGGAAATAAAATTGGTTTTGATATATTGATCTCATATCTAAAAGTGTGCCAAATTCTATTAATTCTAAAAAACTGTGTAGTTTATTTTGGTTTTTCTACTTAGCCCTTCCAATTGCCAAAAATTAGTGGTAATGAGAAATCCTAAATGTAGCAAAGCAGACAAAGTAAAAAAAGATCGATTCCATGTAGAAACGAAGACAAAAATAACAGTAGATATCTCATCAGAAACAATGCAAACTGAAAGACAATGGAGGGGCATCTTTAAATTACTGAAGAGAATGAAAAACAGCAAAGAAAAAAACAAAAAAAAAAACCCTATTCACCTAAAATCGCATTCTTCACTTGAAAATGCAGCTGAAATAAAGGCTTTTCCAGAATTCATCACCAGTAACTAGCATTATAAGAAAAGTTAAAGGAAGCCCTTCAGGCAGAAGGAAAATTGTATCAAGAAGAAATGTGGATCTACATGAAAGAATAAATAGCACTGGAAATGGTAAATAGGTTGACACATATAAAAGACTTTTAAAAAATTATTTAAACCTTTTAAAAAGATAATGGACTGCTTACAGCAAAAGTAATAATGTTTTGCAGAATTCATAACATATGTTTGATCAGAAAAAAAAAGGCTTGGCAGGGCAGGGAGAAAGAAAAGCATATTATTGTAAGGCTCTTAAAGTGAGGAGCATCGTATTTGAAGGTAGCCTATACTAAGTTAAATATATATACTGCAAAATTAGTAGTATAATATTTGATAGTAACCTATAGTAAGTTAAATATATATGCTGCAAATCTTGGGGCAAACACACACACACACACACACACACACACACACACACACCTACCTGGTATACTTCATAAGCCAAGAAAAATAATAAAAAAAAATTTTAAAACATCCAGTGAAAAATAATTCAGGAAAAGAGGCAAAAAAAGAGCTAAGAACAAATGATAAAAACAGAAAACAAAAGAAAGTGGTAGATTTGAACCCAACCATATCCATAATCAAGTTAAATGTAAATAATCTAAATAACATTCCAGAGATTTTTAGATTGGATAAAAGAGCAAGAGCAAATTATGTTATCTTCAGGAAATCCCCTTTAAATACACAGACTCAGATACATTAAAAGTAAAAAGAAGGGAAATAAATACTGTAGTAACACTTCCTAAAAGAAAGCTGGAACGGCTATATCAGACAACACAGATTTCAGGAGAGCATATTACCAGCGATAAAGAGAACCAATTCATAATAAGAAAGAAGTCTGTTTATCATGAAGAAATAACAGTTCTAAATGTTTATCCATCTAACAATAGAGGTTTAAAAATACATGATAGAACTGAAAGAAAAAATACAAATTTTTTAGCCTTCAACTACAATTCTAGTTGGAGACATCAACATCTCTCTTATTCTTTTTTATTTTTAGAGACAGGGTCTTGCTCTGTCACCCAGGCTTAATATAATCATAGCTGGCTTGATATAATCATAGCACAGTGATATAATTATAGCTCACTGCAGCCACAACTTCTTGGGCTCAAGTTATTCTCCCACCTCAGCCTCTCAAGTAGGTAAAACTACGGGTGCATACCACAATGCTTGGCTAATTTAAAACTTTTTTTTTTTTGTAGAGGCATGGTCTTTCTATATTGACCCTGGTCTTGAACTGGTCTTGAACTTCTGGCCTCAAGTGATTCTCCCACCTCAGCATCCCAAAGTGCTGGAATTATAGGCATGAGTGACTATATATCTGGCTACACCCCTCAATAATGAATAAATTTATAAATGGATGTTATTAAAATTTAAAACTTCTGCTTCTTAAAAAAACACTGTTAAAGAAATGAATGGGAAGCCACAGAGTAGGAGAAAATCTTTGCAAAACAGTTCAACAGAGAGCTTTTACAACTCATTAGGAAGATAAACAACCAAAATGTTAAAATAGAGAGTATCTTTGAGTAGACTCTTCACCAAAAAAGATATATTAATGGCAAATAAAGACATTATGTTCAACATTTTAGAGGAATGTAAGCTAAGACTACCATGAGAGACCATTACACACTGTTTTAATCACCACCTATTCACCACATTGGTGAGGGAGGAATTCCCACCCTAGGGTTATGGGACGGTCCAACACAAAACCCAACACCAGGCAGAAGAAACTGGTAACAGCTTATTAGTCACATGTACTCACGGCTTGCAGGGGAGGACACTCCACGCTCTATGGAGGTTGCATTTGGGAACAGAGAACAACTGAGAGATGTGGGACGCAGACTTTGTAATATGAAGAGGTGACACATTCCCTGGTTCTCACAGGAACATGTGATTGGTTGCCTGGAATAATTTCATAGCTGGCATGGAACTGAAACTCTGCTACTCAAGGGTGAGTGTCTGGTCCTGTGATTGGTTTCCTGGAATAATTTCATAGCTGGCATGGAACTGAAACTTTGCTACTCAAGGGTAAGTGTCTGGTCCCTCTGTTAAGGAGAAGTTGTTTGGCTAGGGTACTTCAACAATGGAAGGAGAGTGGGGAGGGGAATCCTCTGGTTAGGCCATTTGAGACTATCTCAGTTTTACCAGATATCAAGACAGTACATAACCCTGTGCCTTAACTTTTGGCCTTACACCACACATCCACTAGGAAACTGAAAAAATCAAGCGTTGGTGAGGATGCAGAGCAACTGAAACTCTCACATATTGTTCACGAGAAAAGCAAATGGGTTAGCCACTTTGGAAAAGAGTTTGGCAGTTTTTCATAAACTTAAACATAACTCTACTATTCAACCCAGCCATCCCACTCATAGGTATTTACCCAAGAGAAGTAAAAACATGTTTCCAGAGACACATATTCCAGTGTTCAGAGCAGATTTATTTCTAATATTTAATACCTCCAAAGTGGACATATCACAATGTCCATCAACTGATGAAATTATTGTATGTTAGCACACTGAAATATTGATCGGCCATATAAAGGAATGAACTACTACATACAACATAGATGAATCTCAGAAGCATTACGCTACATGGAAGAAGCCAGACACAAGAGACTAAATATGGTATGATATTAATATAAAACTCTAGCAACAGCAACATTAAAATGACAGAATGCTAAGCAGTGGTTGCCGAAGGACAAGGTGAAACTTGCCTTGCTTCTAGTTGCTTGCTTCTAGTTGATTTTAAAACCTACATAGCTAAAAGTCATGCAATTAAGCAATATGTAACTAAACTTCCACTGGTTTCCTTATAGATAACATCTCTGATGTACAGGTCACCATAGTAATGTTTGCTTGTTTTTCAGGAAATTAGGATCAGCTCTTGTCTAGTTCAAGCTGACTGATACCAGTGACCCTCCAAGTGGCCTGTATAAATGTCCAATGAATGTCCTTTTGACATCAGAGGGCCCAAAACTCCACCCTCAGATTGTGCTAATGACACCATTTTGGAAACATGTATCCTTTAAAAAGCAATGAAGCTTAACTGCACTTGTAGAGATTGGCAATTATCTCACTTTTTCTTATCACCGATCACCTTTTTCCATACCTTGGACTTTTATCCCTAAGACCCTAACTTCAAGGAGGAGAATTTGAGGCGTGTTCTCGCACCTCCTCACTTGGATGCTACATGAGTAAAATCTTTTCTCTACTACAAAACTTACTGTCTCAGGGACTGGCTTATTGCAGGATGGGCAAGAACATGTCTGGTTTGGCATCAGAGGAATGACTGCAGAGAGGCATGTTCTATATCTTAACTAAGGTGGTGGTTATATGAATATATGACTTAAATTGGTTAATTTTATTGTATGTAAGTTATTACACAATAAAGGTTGATGAGAAAATATGATGGGGGAAAACCTCTAAAGGCCTTAGGTTTCTACTATCAACGTCTCAGGGAAGCTGCTGCTTCAAGCAAGAGTAATACTCTGAATTTCTGCTTCCTCTTCTTTTGGCCTTCAGGGATTTATTTTAGTTTCCTGTGATAGCTATGATAAATATTTATTATGTCTTTTTCAAGAATGTTTGATGATTTGTTGCAGGAGGTTTTTTTTACAATTTTTGATACCTTGTATGCCATATTTCTGCAAGTAGAAATCTCATTTTCTCTAAAAATTTGCTGCCTTTTAGTGCTTTAAATGAGACTGTATACTTTTTTGAGTAAATTTTAAAAAATATCATAGTTCATATTTCCTCACCTTTTTATTAGGAAAAACTCATAGTTAGGCTCCAAAAATACCAGTGCTTAAAGTACAGAGAAACTATTTTAAAAGTTACCAACTTGGGAATTAATGCTACATAGTATATTCTACATTTAAATATATTACCAAATAGAGAAATGTAGTGTAACAATAAATAGTTGACATTAAATTAAAATGAAGCTAATTTGAGATATTGAATTTTGAAGTCAGTAATGGCTGCCTACCAAATTTGAATTCTATTGTAATATGGGGGATGGGAGGACATCTTAAGTGTTTGTCAAGCCACAAAATAAAATGAGAATGTCCTATGTACCAAGCATTGTGCTAAGCATGGAGGATATATCAGTAAACAAAATTCAGAATCTCTTTTCATGTAACTCTCATAGTTTAGCAGGGGGAACAACCTTAGCAACAACTGCAAATAGTAGGTTTAATAATGTACAAGCTGAAATAAAATAAAAATTACAGGATGCTTTTAATAGCATAAACAGGAAATCTAACCTATTCCAGGGACCTAGGCGACATCAATTGGAGGGAATTATGTTTAATCTGAAACCCCTATGATGAGTAGAATTCCATCAGCTTATGTGGTTCCTATCATTAGTCAGAGGATAGGAAATGAAAAGTTGAGAATAGTGAACATTTGGATGATGGAACAGCATTTGTAAAGTCAGGGAAAGTCCAGCACATTCAGAAAGTGAAAAAGCACAATATATAAAAAGTGAAGGTGGAAGAGAACAGTGATTTTTTTTTAAAGGTGGAAAATTGAGAGGATAATTGGAATACTGAAATGATTTTAAATTTTAAACATTTTTCTGCTTTCTCAGGGCAATGTGAAAAAATAAATTTTAAACATTTTGATGTTTGTTATTTCTGTTCATTGAAAGTTCTCAGCTGTGGTGTTGTTTTAAATGTCCTAGTTTGAATACCAAAAGGCAAACAATGATCAGAATTTAAAAACACTAGTCAGATTTTCACCCAATAAATCAAGAGCTTACTAAAAAAGAAGATGGCAAATCTGAAGGAGGACACATATTGATCTGGTAAAGCTTATGAACTCTTAGTGGTTTCTGTTTTCCTCTCCTCTCGCTCTCTTTGCACCTAATTCATCTATGGAATCTGCTTTCTAAATATTGTATTTTCTTAAACTTAGATGCATTTTTTACTCTTTCATTTTAACACTACTCAAATGGGGTTGTACTTGACAAATGGTTTTTAGAAAAAAGTTGGTAAGATCACTGAATTTTAAATTAAATGTGAAATACGGATCCCTAATAATTGCTTTCCATATCTTCAGAAAACTCACCCTGTGACATAATACAGAAAAGTAAATATGTATGCAGAAGACTGCCTGCTGTACTTCGGGCAACATAATTAAAAGAAAAAACTAGAAAATTTCTCAGCATAAACACAGGTATTTCAAAGTTGGAGGTTACCGGTATGAATTGTGCATGCTTAGTAAAGAATCACTATTGACAAGGACCAAAAAAGTTATTTGTACAAAGCTGAAACCTAATTTTGAAGAAAGGATGTTTTAAATCGTAATTGTGTATCATTTGACTGAGGAAAAAATATCATTTAACTAAATGCACTCAAAACCCTAAAACTCTAACCAAAGGTGCTAAGGAATTACGTAAAGCTGTATATGCTTAGATGAAAGCAATTCAAGAGAGTCTGAATTTGAAGGCTTAGATTCAAATGTTAGTTATGATACTAAAACAGAAAATATGTTAATGTAAACTAATGTTTCTTGAACTTAAGGTAACTACAAATTCCTTTGGGTTCCTTGTGTAATGCAGAATCTGATGTAGTAGGCCGAGAGCAGGGCTTGAGATTTTTGCATTTCTAACGAGATTCCAGACGAGGATCAATTAGGCAAGATATCAGATTAAACACTAGTGTAATATCTTTCTGCTATCTCCTAAAGCAGATACTAAATTGAAGACAGTCCTTATACTACATTCACTCCAAACTCCATTATTTCCCTCCATCTCCACTGTCATAATTCAAGTCACCCTTACTATATGTTTCTTCAATTGCTGTAATAGCCTCCCACTGGTTTCTCTGCCTCTAGTTTTACCCCCTTACCCATTCTCCATATTAAAGCAGCAAAATAAATCCTTCAAAAACTCAGATCTGGTTATCATATTCTGCTGTTTAAATGATTCAGTTAAGTATGATACAAGCTGCCCCTTAGGCCTGTGTCAACTGAACTCTAGCCACACACACACACACACACTGCACATTTAGTATGCTAGTCCTAGTGAATCTCTTTCAAATTCAAATGCTCTTCCTTTTAAGTCTTTGTTTACGCTAGTCCTTTTGCTCAAACTATCTGCCCTGGCTGTACTCTATTCACCCTTTAGGAATTAAGATAAATATCACTTCCTTCCATGCTATCAGTTTGATACCTCATTCCAAATCCCATTATTTCCCTCCATCTGATGGCTCATTGGAATGCCTTATTCTTCTCTTATCACAGTAGTACACATTGCTATTGCTTATTTAATTGTCTTTGCTACTTAGCTATTAGCTCCATAAAAACAGGAACCATATCTATCTTTTTCTCTGCATATATCCAGTGCCCGGCACACTGACTGGCATTAGTAGACACTTCAATCAACTTTCATTCTAAATGTATTCATTAACCTATCAATGAGCTAGTCATCTTTGGCCAACTCTTTGCTAGAATTCATGATTATATCTTTCTTGTGTCAATACATTTCTTCCATAGAAAGAATACAATATGATTGACCAGGCCTTAGCTTGATAAAACCTTGCTTATCTGGAACACAAATTATAATGTATTTGATATTCATTTAGTCAAAAATAATTATTAGTACCATTTAGTCTGTAATGAATAAATGATAGGCACTAGAAGAAATGAACATTAGAAAAAATACTGAAAGCTGGAAGACCAATGAGAATTAAAGTCATATAAATAAAGTGGGTACAAAACTCAAAAGTATAAAAAGGGCACTAAAGCAGCAAAGAGACAGAAGTAGATAATTTGGCCTCTACAGTTGAGAAAAGCTTTTCCAAGAAAGGTACTGGGTCTTTGAGGATAAGCAGAAACTTGCCAGATGAAAGGAAAAGTCATGCTAGACAGAATAAAGAGTGTCTGAAAGCAGATTTTTAAGAGTTCTGTGTATTTAGGTTCTCTACAGAGTTACAGAAGATGACACGGGAAAGAAAGACTTCAAAGATAAAGAGGTTTGCTGTCCGGCATAAGAAGTTGGGCTCTACACATTAGAAATAAAAGAAACACAAAGATACATTTTTTAGCAGCAACATGGCATAATTAATTTATATATATACACACACACACTTTGGTAGTGGTGTGGATACACTGAAGGAAGCAAGATCAGTGAATAGTGCAAGCAAAGAATGAGAAGCCTTGAATACAGCGGCAATGAGAAAGGAGATACATGCATGAAATAATTTAAAGGATAAAGAATAGTCCAGTATAAATAACAGGGCTTAGGCAGGGGATGGATCAGTAGTAGCAGCAGCAGCAGCAGCAGTAGTAATCTTTGAGTGAGATTCTATGTACTGTTTTTGACGGTGAAGTGTGGCAGAAAATGCCACCATAAAATAGGCCACTTTGGCATAAGATTATTTTGAGCTAAAGGAATTTGAAAACCAGCAAATGCAAAAAAGACACTGCCCTCCTGCACCAGGAAAAAAGAAACATTGTTATCACCAAACAGAGAAAGCTTACCTGTGAAAGATGCCTTCCCTGTACAAGGAAAGAAGAAACACTCTTATTACCAGAGATGAGTTCAAGTGGAGAAAAATCTGTACAAACGGTCTCTGTTAAAATAACTCTTACCTTCCTTTAGTCTTTTCATACAGTTACTTTTCTATAATTGCTACTCTTCATTCAACCCACTGTATAAGCATTTAGGTTTTGCAACTTCTTTGGGTCTTCATTTTCCTATGGAGCACCCACGTACATCGGAAAATCCATTTGTTTTTCTCATGCTAATTTACCTTACATCAATTTAATTATATGGCCTAGCCAGAGGCCGTAAGATGGTAAAGTTTTGCCTCCCATACAATAGCAAAGGGCACGCAAAAAAAACATCCTCCACTTTATAAGGACTTACAGAAGGTAATGCTTCCTCATCAAAGTGGGGAATGGGAAAAATAGAAAAAAAAAGTGAGCCAGTCATGGGTCTAAAAATGATCAATTTTTACTCAAATTCAGATTGATAGAGTTTTACCACTGTAATTACAAATAACTTCCAAAGTTTATTTTAAAGCCTTTTTTTCATAAATAACTTAATATTCATAGTCTTAGAAAACCTCAGAAGTTTCAGAGACAAGATAACAAAAACAGAAATACTGTTGATGGAGGACCCAGAAAGGCGATCTACCTGGGGCAAACATTACTGGGAAACTGCAAAAGTCCATCTATAGGGACGGCCAAGAGACATAAGAAACACATAAAAAATTCTGTTGCATTGTCACAAGTGCCTCTTAGGGTTTCAACAACAAACAAATTGAAGAGCTACATCTCATGATTTAATAAGTTGATTTGCATCCAAAGTACATAACAACTTAAGTGAACCAAAGGACTGAAACAAATTAGCAACTATTCCAAAATATTCAGCCTTCTCATCACTCTAATTCCCCGACTGTTCAACTTTCGTGTGATTCTCTACTTTTCTTCTTCCCACCCATCTCCCTAATGTAAAATTAAAATAATTTATGCATTTGGGATACTTACTAAGTACTCTGTTTCTAATTTTAAAATGTTGAGATTAATATTTTACACGTGAACAATTAAAAAGCAAAATCAAATCAAATTTTTACTAGTAATATAGTGGACTTTGCTGAGGAAAAAAAACCAAAAACCATGTATTCTTATATAGTCCTAATTCCCGCAAATATGACAAATAAACATAAATCATAAAACTAATATGAATTTTTAAAAATTTCCTCTTCAAAAGTAAGTTTGCATGTTCCGAATGTGTTACTGCTGTCAGTGCTGTACTGATTTTCCAGCTTTCTTCGCTGAGTGGTATAAGAAACCTGCCCTTTTTGGTAGGAACATTAAAACTCAAGAGACACAATTAAAGCTTTAATTTTGTAGTTTAATGTTTTACATTACCTCTACTTCACCTTCTTTATGTCCTTCAGTTTCAAAGAAAGGAGACAAACCAACCTGGGGAATTGCTAAAGAGTAAAAATCAAAGTGGCAATGTTATTTGAGTTCAAAAAAAGCCCTGTAGCTTATAAAATTGACAAGGCTTTTTAAAAAAAATTTATGCTTCCCCAAGTGTGTATCAATTATATAACACTATGCGTAATGAAAGGCATGAAACAAAGTTCCAATGTTTTCAAGTTTTATTTTTAAAAGAATATATTATAACATTACATAAAAAAATAGAGGAAAACAAACAAACATGATACTATTTTTTTCCAACTCAATAGTTCTTAGCTTTATCTAGAATTTTCACATAGTTGATGTTAACCTCTTTTGAGCCCTTTCTGACTAGTATTTTACCTTATGTATTCTTTATAGTATTTCCATATTATCTCTACCTAGACCTATTCAGAGCATAGTACAGAAAGGGCAGCACAAGCTACTGACATCTTTGTCGGTAGTATGACATTTTTTCATCCAGCTTATGTGAGAATGAAAGAACATTTAATTTAACTTAGGGTTAATTATGTAGCTCCAGATAGTTTCTTCAGAACTCCCCTGCATCACCTTCTCAAGTTAATCAACAGTGGTTAGTTTAAGACTACAAACCACTTACCAAATTGCGTAAAATAGAAACTTTTAAAAATAACAATTTGTTGTAAGCCCAGCACTTTGGGAGGCCGAGGGAGGTGGATCACGAGGTCAAGAGATCGAGACCATCTTGGTCAACATGTTGAAACCCTGTTTCTACTAAAGATACAAAAAATTAGCTGGGCACGGTGGCGCGTGCCTGTAATCCCAGCTGCTCAGGAGGCTGAGGCAGGAGAATTGCCTGAACCCAGGAGGCGGAGATTGTGGTGAGCCAAGATTGCGCCATTGCACTCCAGCCTGGGTAACAAGAGCGAAACTCTGTCTCAAAAAAAAAAAAAACCAATTTGTTGATTGCTCCAATAACTTCAATAAAGTCAAATTTGCTTTATTTTTCCAAAAATTATGTTGTCAAGATAGAGACTCTTTGTAAGTGTAAATGTATGATGTATTATGAGTTGATTAGTCCGTTAGATAGTTGTTAGACAAAAGTTATTAGAGAAAAGTTTAAGAAAATTTGGATTCTAAATTTCCACTTGATAATATATATGAAATATTTTATATTTTCAGTATATTCTTATCTTTAGCCCAGTGTCTATACACTAGATTAGAAATGTTTAAGTAATTTCATTGTGTATATATCTATACTATATAAAGAAAAAACAAAGGAAGAAAGAGACAACTTTTCTTCTAACTTCCATTAAGAAAACTTCAAAACTGTTTCCTTTTAAAACTGATTTTTTCAAAAGGGAAAAATTATTGTTTGAAGGGAAATCACTTGTTTTCCTAAAAGGTAAAATAGTGGCATATTAACCACAAGGTGGTGCTATAATTCCATGCTGCTACTGGTATTTTATAACTTAATCGATACAGTTTTTTACCTTATAACCATAATTTCTTAATTTTTATAAATGTACTTCTCTGGCAATTAAAAAAAATTAAACCTAACAGGCTTCATTAATTCTGGAAATATTTACTGAAACTCCATTAAATTCAAAATTGTATGTTTCTGTGGGCTAACAGAAAATTTCATTTTAAAGTCTGATGACCAAATATTTATTAGAATACTAAAAACGTGGCCAGGCATGGTGACTCACGCCTGAAATCCTAACACTTTGGGAAGTTGAGGTATGCAGGTAGCTTTAGCTCAGGAGTTCAAGAACAGACTGGGCAACATGGTGAAACCCTGTCTCTACAAAAATACACAAATTAGCCGGGCATGGTGGTAGAGGCTTATAGTCCCAGCTACTTAGGAGGCTGAGGCACAAGAATTCACTTGAACTTGGGAGGTGGAGGTTGCAGTGAACGGAGATCATGCCACTGCACTCCAGCCAGGGCAAAAGAGTGAGACCCTATCTGAAAAAGGAAAAAAAAAAATACCAAAAGTGCTTTCTTAAAAGTGATTTCTTATGCTGTTTCAAATTTATAAAAACAAAAATACATTTTTAAGTGATTTCTACTCATAACAATATTTTACATTTGACAGTGAAATACAGAATGATACATGTCTACCATAAATAGAGAATAAATAAAATACAATCAGATGATCCATATAATAAAAAATAAAGTACTTTTTCCTTCCAAATAATAAAGTTAATTTTCTTGAGGATTTTCCAGGATTGTTACACTTTTATCTATAAAATTTTAAGAAATATAATTTATATAGTAATACTAAAAATAAATTTCATTTTTCCATTGATTTAACTTCAGCTAAGGCTTTTTTTCCTCTCAAAAAAATGTATAATTTTTTATGATTTTAGAAAAACAAAACACCGCACTGTGTATCTTTTAATGCCAGCTAGAATGACTACATTCTCTGTTATACTGCTATTAAAAAGTGTTACACGACTGGGAGTGGTGGCTCATGCCTGTAATCTCATTCAGCACTTTGGGAAGCCGAGGCAAGCAGGTCACCTGAGGTCGGGAGTTTGAGATGAGCCTGATCGACATGGAGAAACCCTGTCTCTACTAAAAATACAAAGTTAGCTGGGTGTGGTGGTGCCTGTAATCCCAGATACCCAGGAGGCTGAGGCAGGAGAATCACTTGAACTTGGGAGGTAGAGGTTGTGGTGAGCTAAGATCCACCATTGTACTCCAGCCTGGGCAACAAGAGCGAAACTCCGTCTCAAAAAAAGCAGAAGTGTTACAGGACAGAGCACTACAATGTTCAACATGTTTCTTATGGTGAACCTTGAGACCTGTTACCCAGTACAAAAGGAGAATCTTAACCTTAATTTCTCAGTGTTATGTGGAAAGGTACTGCCATTTTTGACTAAGCATGAAATAGCTGTCTTCTTGTTTAATTTTCAGTGAGCATTTTTAACTATTCATTATAACTTATTCATCAGTACACATGGCAAGATGGTAGATATATGAGAGCCTCCTGGGTATAATACACAAGTTCCAACTGGAATGTTTCCAATAGGATGTAACCCATAGTCCTCAAGCTTGTGCTTTAAAAAACATTACTTAGCACACTGCCAACAAATGTCAACACAAAAATACAGTGTTGTAATGACTTCACTCTGTAAGAGAAATATACTGGAACATGAATTTTTCCTAAAAAAAAAGAAAAAGAAAAAGAAAAAGTGACACAAGGTAAAGTAGTATAACCATTGCTCAATATTACACGATTTATTCAATAATGAATGAAAATATTCATAGACCAAATGAAATCAAAATTGTCAAAAATATTGCAGTATATTAAAACTGTAGAAAGAATTCTTAAAATATACATGTACAGTAACCGAAGTCCTAGAGTTAATGTAGAAAATCCTACAATTAGTGATTTGAACATTTCAGTAACTCTGCAGTTTCTTCAAACCTGAAATATAATAGACAGATAATGTATTAAGTAAATCAATAATTCACAATAAAGCACAGCATTTTAGTTATTAAAATTATGCTTTTTAAGCTAAAATAAATTTGAATATTTTTCTTATCTATAAGTACAGTCACTATGAATAAACTGTGTCCAGAGGGAGGAAAAACAAGAGTCAATTATGAGTCTTGTATTCTCAGAGTAAGTTATTTAAATACTTTTTGCATTTCAAAAGAATATCATAATTTTCTAAAGTAGTAGGCTGCATAATCATATTACATGCAATTTCACTCATATTTTCTTTGAACTGCTCTTTAGAAAACTCACATCATTTGTACTAGATAAAAGCGTCATTTTTAGTATCTTATCAATAACTTGCCAAAAAACACCAGTGATATTTTCACAATACTGAAAATGTCTCCAAACCAACCATCTACATATATTATTTAATATTTTGATAAATCAGTTATCAAAAA